>NC_092054.1:63430970-63748470 GCF_003086295.3 Arachis hypogaea | reverse complement strand
TGCTACCCATGAGGCCATGGTAACTAGGCTAGGATGCCCGAAAGTTTCGTTTAGGTTCAAGCAGCGTGATTTTGTCCATAATTTAATCTGCTTACCGATGATCGGTCTTGATCTTATCTTGGGATTGGACTGGTTATCTGAGAACCATGTCCTGCTTGATTGTTCTGCAAAGTCGGTGTACTTTATGCCGGAAGATACAGAAGGGCCGGTCGTTGTGAATAATTATTACTTGAATTCGATGATGGTGAACTGTTCCGGAATCGAATGTCAGGGTATCCTGTTGCTAACCGCGGGTGTTTCGAGTGATGATCAAAGGTTGGAAAAGATTCCGGTGGTGCGTGAGTTTCTGGAAGTATTTTCTGATGACATTGATTAATTTCTACCTAACCGAGAGGTCGAGTTAGCTATTGAATTGGTGCCTGGGGCGGGACCAATCTCAAGTGCTCCTTATAGAATGTCACCGTTAGAGATGGCCAAGCTAAAGTCTCAGTTAGAGGAATTGTTGGGTAAGAACTTTATCCGACCAAGTGTTTCCCCGTGGGGTGCTCCAGTGTTACTGGTAAGGAAGAAAGATAGAAGTATGCGACTCTGTGTGGATTACAGGCAGCTAAACAAGGTCACCCTAAAGAATAAGTACCCATTGCCAAAGATTGATGATCTCATGGATCAGTTACAAGGAGCTGGGGTTTTCTCCAAGATCGATTTGCGATCCGGTTATCACTAGATAAGGGTGAGGGGTGAGGATATCCCTAAGACCGCTTTTAGGACTCGTTATGGTCATTACGAGTACACTGTAATGTCCTTTGGGTTGACGAACGCTCCTGTAGTATTCATGGATTACATGAATAGAGTGTTCCGTCCGTTTCTGGATAAATTCGTTGTTGTCTTCATTGACGACATACTAATTTACTCCAAGACTGAAGAAGAGCATGCGGAACACTTGAGGACCGTGTTGCAAATTCTAAAGGAGAAGAAACTCTATGCGAAACTGTCTAAGTGTGAGTTTTGGAAGGATGAGGTAAAGTTTTTGGGTCACGTGGTGAGTAAGAAGGGAATAGCCGTAGATCCAACTAAGGTTGAAGCTGTGATGGATTGGAGGCAACCAACCACAGTAACTGAGATAAGGAGTTTTCTGGGTTTAGCTGGCTATTACCGAAGGTTCATCAAAGGCTTTTCGCAATTAGCCTTGCCGTTGACAAAATTAACCCGCAAAGACACTCCGTTTGTTTGGACTCCTGAGTGCGAGGAGAGCTTTCAGGCATTGAAGAAAAGTTGACCACTGCACCTGTGTTGGTGTTACCTGAGCTGAACGAACCATTTGAGGTGTACTGTGATGCCTCACTAAAGGGTCTAGGATACGTGCTGATGCAGCATCATAATGTAGTGGCATATGCCTCACGACAGTTGAGACCTCATGAAGTTAGTTACCCTACGCATGATTTGGAACTCGCTGCGGTCGTGTTTGCCTTGAAGGTGTGGAGGCATTATCTCTATGGGGTTAAGTTCCAAGTCTTCTCCGATCACAAGAGCTTGAAATATCTCTTTGATCAGAAAGAGCTTAATATGAGGCAAAGGAGGTGGATGGAATTATTGAAGGACTACGACTTTGAGTTGAATTACCATCCGGGAAAGGCAAATGTAGTGGCGGAAGCATTAAGTCGGAAGTCGTTATATGCGGCTTGGATGATGCTTCAAGAGAAGTTTCTCAAGGGATTCGAGAGTCTAAAAATTGGTGCTCGAGAAGTATCTAGAACTTTGTGTTTGAGCCGATTAGAAATATCAAGTGACTTTAAGTCCGAACTCCTAAAGGCTCATAAAAATGATGAAGCGTTATGGAAGGTGTTACCGGCTATCGAGCAAGGAAAATAGTGGAGAGTGTCGGAAGAAGAAGATGGGTTATGGAGATTCAAGGGTAGAATCATTGTGCCAGATGTTAGCACTTTGAGGCAAGATATCTTAAAGGAGGCACACAAAAGCGGATTCTCCATTCACCCGGGAAGTACTAAAATGTACCATGATTTAAAGGCGATGTTTTGGTGGCCAGGCATGAAGAATGATGTGGCATAATATGTTTCAATGTGCTTAACTTGTCAAAAGGTGAAGATTGAACATCAAAGACCTTTTGGGATGTTGCAACCTTTAGAGGTTCCGCAATGGAAGTGGGAGAGTATTGCAATGGACTTTGTGTCAGGATTACCAAGGACTAGGACTGGTTTTGATGTTATCTGGGTGATTGTGGACCGACTGACGAAATCAGCTTACTTTTTACCCATTCGGATGACTTACACCCTTGAGGAACTACTACGGTTGTACATAAAGGAGATTGTGAGACTTCATGGCGTACCGGCTACTATAATCTCTAATAGAGATCCTCGCTTCACTTCGATGTTTTGGGGTGCATTTCAGAAAGCTTTCGGAACCCGACTAAGCTTGAGTACGGCTTACCATCCTTAAACAGATGGTCAATCCGAGAGAACAATCCAAACAATAGAGGATATGTTGAGAGCTTGTGTTTTGGACCAACCGGCGAGTTGGGATCGGTATATGCCGTTAGTGGAGTTTGCATACAATAATAGTTACCATGCGAGTATCGGAATGGCTCCGTATGAGGCATTGTATGGGAGTAAATGTCAATCTCCGCTATGTTGGTATGAAGCTGGAGAGAAAGGCTTGTTGGGGCCGGAGATGATAGCTAAGACCACTAAACAAGTCAAGAAAATCCAAGATAGGATGCTTATGGCGCAGAGTCGCCAGAAGAGTTACGCTGATCAAAGACGAAAGCCCTTGGAATTTGAGGAAGGAGATCATGTTTTCCTTAAGGTTACTCCAACCACGGGAGTAGGTAGGGCGATTAAAGCAAGGAAGTTGAACCCTCGGTACATCGGTCCATTTCAGATCCTGGAAAGGGTTGGACCGGTGGCATATCGGATGGCTCTACCACCTCATCTTTCAAACCTGCACGACGTGTTTCACGTGTCGCAGCTTCGGAAGTACACTCCTGATGCTAGCCATGTGTTAGACCTGAATTGGTTCAGTTAAGAGAAGATTTGACGCTTCCAGTGGCTCCAGTCAGAATTGATGATACTAGTATCAAACGGTTGCGTGAAAAAGAGGTTTCACTAGTCAAAGTGGCTTGGAGTCGAGGCGGTGTTGAGGAACACACTTGGGAACTTGAGTCGGAGATGCGAACGGATTATCCGCACTTATTCTCAGGTAATTGAATTCGAATTTTGTGGGCAAAATTCCCAATTAGGTGGGTAGGATGTAAGACCCGGTTAATTAACGGCTAATTAACCCATAAATGAGAATTTATTCTAGAAAGCCAAAAATGTTATTTTTATGGCTAAATATGGTAGAGGAGATTGAGATGAGAATTTTGGTACCAATTTTATAGAAATCGGACCAAGATTGGACCGAACGGACCAAACCGGGCCAACCGGACACAAAGTGGACCCTTGGCCCAACTAAACTAAACCAAAACCCTAGTTTTCAGCACACTCTCTCCTCACAACACACAAACACACGCTGAAATTGATTTAAAGGGGGGAAGAACACTCTCAAGTTTTCTCCCTTGGTTGATCTTCAAACCACCATAACTTTTGATCTAGAGCTCCGATCGCCGCACCGTTTGCGGCCACGCGTTCACCGCGAAGAGCCCTACAAAACCCATACAATCAATCTTAAGGTAAGCTATGTTTTGCTCTTCAAAATTCCAGCCCTTGTTTTCGAGTTTTATGGATGAAATGTTGAGATTTTGGGCTCTTTGATGTTATAGGACCCAACTCTCTTGAAGAAGGTTAATCTTGTCTCCTTGGACCTTGGGTGTGGTAAGATTCTCAACCCTAGTGTAATTTGTTGTTCTATGATGTTGGGTATTGAGATGTTGTGTATGGGTATAATGATTGTGGCTTAGGTTGTGTATATGTGAATATTGGAGCTTGATTGGTGATTTTGGAAAGCTTGGGAGAGGGTTGTGTGATAAAATCTGTTCTTGGAGGTGTTGAGACCTTAAGAGCTTGTGGACAAGGGGTTTGGAAGTGCTCCGGTTGAGCTTGGGGAAATCGGCTAAGGTATGGTCTCGGTTTCTCGTATCTAATATGTAATGTGGTAGGAAATACTTAGGCTAGAGGCCCTAAGATAGGCATTGAATGGTTGATGTTGTTAAATGGTTGAGATATATGATGTGATCATGTATGTGATTATGAATATTGATGCCTTGATTGTGTGATATATGAGAAATGCATGTTGTGATATATGCTTGATAAATTATTGAGGTTGAATTGGTGGGTGGTACCATATCGATGGTGAGTATGATGATGATTATGTATAATGATAGTTGATTGGAACTGGTATTATTGGAAATTGGGATGAGGAAGGACGTATGACATGATATTGTGTTTGTCCTTTAGCCATTGATTGAGAAGTGTTAAAATGGTTGGATGGTGGTTTTGGGAATTTTGGTAAAGTGTTAATGTGTGAGTTGAGGATGACTTGATGTTGATTTTGGTACATTTTGATTGATTTCAAGAAAAGGTTGAAATTGGCTTGTTTTGAAAATGGCACCTTGTGGTTTTGCATGAAAACATGGTTTTTGGGCATACTTTGACGGGACATAACTTGGACTACGGATCTCTGATTTGTGCCAAATCTGTTTAGAAATGAAATTGGATTCGGGATGTCCATGCCGTTCGAAGAACGGGTGAAAAATGATTCAAAATGAGAAAGTTATGTCCGTCAGAAGATTGGGGGTTGAATTTGTAAATTCTGCAGCTTTTAACTTAGAAAATTTTTTAGCAGAATGACCCTCCGCGCGTAGGCGCACTTGGCGCGTATGCGCCGTTCTTCAAGAAAGCACCATCCACGCGTGTGCGTGGTATGCGCGGGCGCGTCGATGCACTACACCAAATGCCCAGCTATTTTCCTGAGAGTTGTGCCAGTTTTGTGCCTGGGGCGCAAGAGCACCCACGCGTACGCGTGGCTGACGCTTGCGCATCGTTTGGCTATTTTTCAATCCATGTGTCTGCGCGTATGACGCTTGCGCGTCGATGAGTTTTGTGTCCATCCACGCGTGCGCGTGGAGTGCGCGTACGCGTGGCCCTGTTTTCATCCTAAAGTTGATTTTTGAGTTTTAAAGGCCAAATTTCATACTTCTAAGCCTCCGATTTCACCACTTATGTCTTAAATCATTATGATATGCCTAGCAATGAGACAAGGAGCTAGTGAATGTGGTAACTTGTGAGTGAAGCAAGGGAAAAATGAATGATCAATGAGGATCAAAGTTGATTATGTGAGATGCGGAGGATGGCACTGGAAGTGCTTGTTGTGCCATGGGCCGAAGGGCCGTAATTGTTAATGAATTGGCTGGTTATGGATTTAACCGTGAGCCGGATGGCTAGATTATTGCCGTGTTACGGCGGAGCCATGATTGTGGCTAAGTATAAATGCATATATGCTGTTGAATGAATTGTGAATGTTTGCACTTCCACCATCATAGATGAGGGTTTCCCTGGGAGGAAGCAGTGGCTAGCCACCACATTCTCCAGGTTGAGACTCGAAGCTCTTTTGACCCTATGTCGTAAGTGTGGCCGGGCACTGTGAAAGGCCCGGATGAGCTCGCCCCCGTAAATATTCACCAGTGAGGGTGATGGATATGGATCATGATTATGATCAAGTTTATGATCTGTATAACTCGAGTTGGGGATGCGCGACAGAGGGACAGTCCAATGGTTAGCTACCAAGACTTGTCGAGTTGGCTCTATAACCGACAGATGATATCATCAGCCACTAGGGACAGGCATTCATCATATGCATACTATATGAATTGTTTGAGATTGCCTATTTGACTGCATATTACTTGCTAATTGTCTAAATGCCTTATTTGTTCCTATTTGTAAATCTCTTGTCTGATATAACTGTGTTTGCTATATTATACTCCTGCTGGTTGTTGGGAGGTTTGAAGGAATTGGAAAGGGAAGTATTAGTTAGACTGAAGGATCTTTAGTCAGTTGCCACTTATGGTTTAGTTTGTTTATAAGCTTTGATATTATCTGGAGAAAGTTCTAGGATTGCCTTCGGCTTTCCTCTATTATTATGTATTATATATGTGGAAGCTGTTACCATGCTGGGGACCTCTGGTTCTCACCCATGCGGATTTTGTGGTTTTCAGATGCAGGACGTGAGGTTTCTCGCTGAGGCATGCTGGAGACTTATGGATTAGCGAAGATCCTTTGTTCTCGGGACTCCATCTTGGTTTATATATCTTGTTTAGATACTTTTATCTCCACTAGATAATACAAACTGTGATGACTCCTCTTATAGGAGATTTTTGGAGAATAGGGTTCTGTATTTGTGTCCCTTTGGGTTTCCTTTGGGGTTTCCTTATTTTATTATATGTATATATATATTGCTATGCTCGGACCGGTTATCTTCGCATCCGGATTTGAGTTTTGATATTTCCGTTTTTGACACTCTTTTGTATATATATAATCTCGTGTTAGCTTATCATTTGCTCGTTGCGTTATCGATCGGAGTGTTGCGCTTTTGAGTTGCGATTTTTGTTTACCCCTTTTTCTACAAAGGCTCCTAGTTATAATCCTTATTCACACTACTATACGTACTAGATTTTTGTTTTAGAGGTCGTAATACCTTGCCATCTCTGGATTATGACTTAAGCATAAGACTCTATATGGTAGGGTGTTACACGTTCAACTTGCCTCTAATGCAAGGAGATCCTCATCCTTACACTAGGAGAGTTAACTATGATCAGAGATTGGATCAAGTGCTCTCAGATATCTGTGTGGATGGAGCACAGTAGAAAAGGGATTCCCAAGGTAAGCCCATTCAATTAAGAAGGCTTGACCTAAATCCCATAGCTAGAAGATGGTTGGAATTCATCTAAAGATCCATCATTCCTGCTAGCAATCGGTCAGAAGTGACCATTGACAGAGCCATCATGATTCATTGCATCATGATTGGAACTGAGGTGGAAGTACATGAGGTGATTCTTCTGGAATTCTCCAAGGTAGCTAAGAAGCCTCACACCAATGCAAGGTTAGAATTCCCACACCTCATCTGTCATCTATGCAATTTAGTTGGAATTGTCATAGAAGGATATATCTCCATTGAGGAGGATAAGCCCGTCACTAAGAAAAGGATGGAGTAAACCAGAGAGCATGCACAAGAGCCTGTGCAGCCACCTCAGTATGAGATCCCTGGGATGCCTCAAGGGATATACTTTCCTCCCCAAAGCTATTAGGATCAATGGCAAACTCCTCTTGGAGAATTGAGCACTAACATGGAGCAATTGAGGATGGAGCATCAAGGGCATGCTACCACCCTCAATGAAATAAGAGAAGATCAAAGAGCCATAAGGGAAAACCAAAGGGTTATGAGGGAAGAGCAACAAAGGCAAAGGAGTGACATAGAAGAGATCAAGCATCACATTGGATCCTCAAGGAGGAGCACTAGCCGCCATCATTAAAGGTGGACTCGTTCTCTTTTACCTCCTTTCCTGTTTTATTATTTTGTTTACTGTTATGTTTTGTCTGATCTATTGTTCTAGTTGCATTATCATTTGCATTGATGTCTTAAAGCTGTAAAATGTTCCATATATCTCTCACCATGCTTAAAAGAAAATTTTATTGAAAAGAATTGAGAGATGCATGAATTTCAAGTTTAAAATAAGAATAGTTTAATTATTTTGATGTGGTGTCATTCGCTTTTATTTTCTGAATGTATGATTAAATAGTGCATATTTGAAGTTGAAATTTTAGAATGTTGGCTCTTGAAAGAATAAAGAAAAAGGAATATATTATTGATAATCTGAAAAATCATAAAATTCATTCTTGAAGCAAGAAAAAGCAGCAAAAATAAAAAAAAGCATGTTGCTAAAGAAAAAAATATATGCATGCAAAAAAAGAAAGAAAAAATGGCGAAAAGAAAAAAAAATAAAAAGCAGAAAAATCCATTACTGTCCAAAAATGCAGAAAAGAGAGGGTAGATTGAAAAAGCCAGCAACCCTTTAAACCAAAAGACAAGGGTAGAAGGACCTAAGGCTTTGAGCATAAGTGGATATGAGAGCCCAAAGGAATGAAATCCTGGCCTAAGCGGCTAAACCAAGTTGTCCCTAACCATGTGCTTGTGGCGTGAACGTGTCAATTGAAAAGCTTGAAACTGAGTGATTAAAGTCGTGGTCCAAAGCAAAAAGAGTGTGCTTAAGAACTATGGACACCTTTATCTGGGGACTCTAGCAAAGCTGATCACAATCTGAAAAGGTTCACCCAGTTAAAGTGTTTGTGGCATTGTTATATCCGGTGGTAATACTGGAAAACAAGGTGCTTAGGGTCACGGCCAAGACTCTGAAAGCTGTGTTCAAGAATCAAAATAAGCTTAACTAGGAGAGTCAATAATATCATCTGGATTCTATGTTCCTAAAGATGCCAACCTACCATTCTGAGTTTCAATGGATAGTGAGATGCCAAAACTATTCAGAAGCAAAAAGCTACTAAGTCCCGCTCATCTGATTGTAACTAAGCTTCATTTTGAAACTTAGAGATTTATTGTATCTTAATTTCTTTTATCCTACTGTGTTTTTAGTTGCTTGGGGACAAGCAACAATTTAAGTTTGGTGTTGTGATGAGCGGATATTTTATACGATTTTTGACATCATTTTCATATAGTTTTAGTAGTTTTTGTTTAGTTTTTATTAAGTTTTTATAGGTTTTAGTGTTAAATTCACATTTTTGGATTCTACTATGATTTTTTGTGTTTTGTACAATTTCTGGTATTTTCTGGCTGAAATTGAGGAGCTGGAGCAGAAGTCTAATTCAGAGACAGAGAAAGCACTGGAGATGATGTCTGGATCTGACCTGTTTGCATTCGGAAGAGCTTTTCTGGAGCTAGAGAAGTCCAAATGGAGCACTTTTAATGACTATAGAAAGCTGACTTCCATAGCTTTCCAGAAATATATAATAGCTTATACCTTGCTTCGGATTATAAGGCCCAAAACTAGCGTCCAACGCTAGCTTCCTGCCCCCTTCCAAGGGTCCAGCGGCCAAAAGAGCAGAGACTAATGTACAAATGCCCAAAGAGGACTCCCTAGCTGGCGTGCCATGCCCCAGAGATCTCATAGAACGTGGATCTCATCAAAGCTCAGCCCAAACACTCACTAAGTGGGCCCCAGAAGTGGATTTTATCACTAAAAAGACTATTTTACCCTTACTAGTCATTTGTTTAGTATTTAAAGGATTTTATTTATGTAATTCAGAAGATTCTCTTTACCATTCAGCATTATTTTGAGTTTTACCTTATGTTTTTACATCAGTATGAGTTTTTAAACCTCCTAGGTTGAGGGAGGAGCTCTACTAAGTCCTATGAATTAATAAAAGTATTACTATTTCTTCTTCGATCCGTGTTTGATTTATCTCTAAGATGTATATCTGATCTTCATCATGGTGAATAGGATAATCTGACAAATTAGCTTTTTTCATCACATTAAGACGAACGTGCCTGACAAACACACGCGTCTACTTGGGTTCGTGTGAATACGTGACTGGAAAGCACGAGCCAACAGCTATGTTTATACATCTCTCAGACGGCTAATCCACGACTTTGTTGGGAACTTCTCGAGACACTAGTTTAGCTGATTTTCAGGGAGATTAGGGTCTCCGTGGTATAGGCTAGAATCCTCAGAAGTAGCATCCTCTGATCTAGAAGATTCGACCTTGTCTATGGCATTTTGAGTAGGATCACCAAGAGAATGGATTGCTAAGCGCTTCACCCTTCGTTAGATTGGATGACCACGGCCAATGGCGTTCAATCTGTAGCAGAGGAGATCAATGACCACGGCCCATAGCGTTGATCACACATAGCCTGCCATAGAAGAGGATCATTCACAAGCAAAGAAGACAGTAGTACCAGAGTTAATTCAGAAAGACAACGCAACTCCGAGCCTTAACCCTATTCCTATTAGTATTTTCTACCATAGCTTGCTTCAAACCACAATCCTCGTGGGATCGACCCTGACTCGCTCAGGTATTACTTGGACGACCCAGTGCACTTGCTGGTACAACAGTACGAAGGTGTGGGAATTCCTGCTACCACACCACATACAAGCTCATTCCCATCATCCTCATCTATCATCATTAAAATCATCATTTATCATTTCATTTCATCACAAGCATTAATCACCAAACCCGTACTCAACCTAATTCAACAATTATCATCAAGGATGCTAAACATTTAACATAATCATGCATTTCAACCTATCCTATGATCATCTACCCTAAGTTTTTACAAAATATTATATATTACATACAAGAAACCAAAAGCATACCTTGGCCGATTCCTTGTAAAACCCAAAGACACCTCAAGGTCAACATTCATCAAGAGTCCATAGCCCTAAGGCCTCTTTGAACAAAATTTTTAGCCACCAAGGTCCAACAATCAAGCTCCCAACATCATTAATATACTCCAATTCAATATTATTCAATCTAATTCCACAACATAACACTATAATCATCATTCAAACTTACTAATTCACTAATCAACAAGAGGTTTGGGGTCTTTACTTTACTCATGCCTCAACTGAACAAAACTCGCTAATTCCCGCGAGCTAATTCGAACCTAAAACACCAAAATCAAATAAATTATCAATTCTAACACCACTCAAATTCTAAAGTGAGAAGGGAAGATTTGGGTTAGATAAAATGAATTCCTTACCAAATTATTCTATGGATTTTGTAGAGGGTTTCAAGATGAACGCGTGGCCGCTGATGGCTCGTCAATCGGAGCTCCAGATAAAAAATTATAAGGAATTAAAATTTGGGAGTGATAGTTGTGTTCTTCCCCCTTTGTTCCCCCCTTGCCCAGCGTGTGTGTGTGTTAAATGGGAGGAAGGGGAGTTGTGCCCTTCATTTAATCAATGTTGGGTTGGGCCTTGGGCCCATTACGGGTTTGGTTTGTTCGGTTCGGCCCGTTCGGTCCAATCTTGGGCCATATTATTTAAAATTAGTGTCGAAATTCATATTTTTTAATTTTTTTCTACCTCATTAAACTATTAAATTTAAGTTTATAATTTATTTAAATAATAATCAATTTATTGGCTAATTATCTATTAATTTTGTGAATTTTACATCCTATCTACATAACTAGGAATTTTGTCCCCAAAATTTGAGTTCAGCCACCTGAAAATAGGTGCAGGTGTACGCTTCTCATCTCAAATTCGAGTTCGCAAGTGTGTTCCTCTATTTGGGCCCCTAATCCCTCTTAATACTTCAAATGGGTCATTTCATCTCGATATTAATCTCTTAGTCTTGGTTTCTCAGTGATTCTGATATGTTAAAGTAACTTTTATGTATGCGAAATTTTCCTCCTCGAACTATCTAGTCTAGGTCTTCATTATTCTTCTTTACATAACTCCTCTATTGGCTTTGCTCAATTGGAATATCCACTCGAATGTGCTTAATCTTTTCTCCGATAGGCAAAAAGTAAGTAGACTTGTCATTCGATTTCTCAATTACCTAACGATAGCAAATCCTTCGATCATTGGTCGAAGTCTTCTTGCTGAGGCGTCCATCACCACATCACGATGTTGCATCCGATCATATCCTGAGCCTTTTGATAATGCATCGCAAAAGTTCCAAATATATTATTTGGTTCAGGTATCACAAACACTAGCACTGAGGTTACCTTTGTGTCTCAAAATTAAAAATCTTTCCGCATTCAAGTATCCTAACAAACAGTACATCCTATCGTGTTAACTAATTATGGGCAATATGACCAACAAGAATTAAATTTTTGAATCCTCTCTTAATGTTGCCTACACGCTTCATCTACTTCATCCCAACGTCTTGTTCTATGAAAGGAATTGTACGCGAGGCCAAACTAAGCTCGAGTTGATTTTCGAAAGGATACTAAGTTCAGAAGACGTACGAACAACATGAATGGTGTTCGCAAGGAACCAGAAGGATGTCTTAAAGGTGATCAAACAAAACTATAGGAAAATTACGAGATGCACAAGAAGAAAAACTAATGTGGATTCAAAGGAAGGCAACTCAACTCATAGTGAGTTTCCAATATTCAAGGATTAATTGATTATACTAAAACAGGTTCAGGCTCATCTTGAAGAGGACAAATTCATGCCTGGACACGTGCGCGTAAGAAATATAATTGGGAAGATGGTCAAGAAGAATTCTGAGATAGGATTTCAATACAATACAAAAAGTCGGTTGATCAATTTGCAAAGATTCATTGGCATCCTCTTTCTCCTGCATAAGGGATTCGGCCCAGGCCTTATTTAGTAGTTACAATCTATTAGTCAAAAGGATAACTTTAAACATTCCTCTCCACTTTGTGTCACAATTACTGAATTCAATTAATCACTCCACACACCCATCGGAATTTCCGACCTCCCAAGTATAACCCAAATTAAACATTTCAAAACAAATCAACCCGCTTCTATTGCGTCACTCTGATCGGTCGTTATTAAGAACTTATCTATCCATCTATACTAATCAAAATTCCTTTTGTCTAATTAACTAAAAGTCATCTACCAATAATTTACCTAGGAATCATGATTCTTACAACTCAATCAGGTACTGTGAATGAGTATCGTATGCCAATAGTATGCAAGGCGGTTAGAGTTCGTTTACCAGTTTCACCATTACCTTGGACGAGAGATCCATGACCTTGTCGCTAAGATTGTTCTACCTTTTTCCCTTTTTCTGGGCAGTTCCAAGACTTGTGCCTCTGTCCCCCACATGTAAAACATAACCCTGAACCCAGCAGACACGGCCAATCTAGATGAAAATTCCTGCTCATTCGACACCTCAAGTCGTCCGAGTATTTCCTCCCTTGCTTTCCTTCTCTATTCCCCTGACGGCTACCACCTTCTTCATATCTATTCCAACCCTGGGAGGGTCGAGGTCTGTAACCATTTCTCTTAAACTCTTGGCTCCTTGGAGTTAAATTCAGGTTGTACTCCTTTCGGTAACTCTCCCGATGGTCATTTTCTCCCACAGAAGCCTTCCTTAGACAATTTTTCGCGACCCTGCTCTTGTTTACTAGGTCTGTGAAAACTCTGATCTCCATCGGACCCACAGAACTCAATATATCACTCCAGAATCCTCCTTCGTATTTGATGCACTTCCATTCTTCAAAGTCTTCTAGAGCTCCCTAACAGATTCTGGAGAATCGGCACAGTTCCTCAAACATGTTCGTGTACTCAGTAAGCATCATTTGACCCTACTTTAGCTGCAGCAGTTCAAGTTCCTTAGCTGTTCTAACCGAATTGGTGAAATATTTATTGTAAAACTCAGTTCAGAATGCATCCCAGGATATAGCAGCATCACCCTGCTGCAGAAGGCGTCACGTCCCTTGCCACTAATACTGGGATTCACCCCCCAATTGATAAGTTGCAAAATCAACATGTTGATCTTCAGGGACTTGCTGTACTTGTAAAGCCCGTTCAATCGCCTGAAACCAGTTGTCGGCCTCAATGGGGATCGTGGTTCCTCTGAATTTTAGTGGATGTACCTTCAGAAAAGTGGCAAGCATCATTGGCCCGTTGATAAACCCCAATTTTGTGGTTTATATTGTGTAGAATTTGGGGGGTTTTGTCAATATTTTTCACCTTTATTCACAAGAATTGCATGGTTTTGTGTTCTCTTCCTAATATTGCTCCATGGTCAAAACATGCTTCTTTTGCCTTAAAATTGCTATATTTTGATCCTCTTTTATTGCCATTCGATGCTGTGACGTATTTGTTGAGTGATTTCAGAATTTATAGGGCAAGAATGGCCTAGAAGAGAGAAAGAAAGCATGCACAAGATGAAGGAACATGAAGATTTGGATTTTGGGAATTTCAGCATGGGCGCGCATGCGCACCTCGTGCGCACGCGTGGATGTGGACAGCTGGAAGTGGCGTGCGTAGATCAGCGCATCCGCGCGGATTAGAGAAATCCACAGCGGCGTGCACGCGTGGATCACAAAAGCAATCGGCGCACATGCACGCATGGCGCGTACGCGCGACAAGCTACACATGGCCTCATTAAAGAAAACCGTGCCTGACGATTTCTGAGGCTCAAGAGGCCCAAATTCAAGCTGGTTCTGCATGGAAAAGACCCAAGGATGCTAAGGGGAAAGGGGGAATCATTCATTCACACTTAGACACAATTTTTAGCTAGTTTTTGGTTTTTTTTTGTTCTTCTAGAGAGAGAAGCCCTTGTTCCTCTCTAGATCTAGTTTGATTTGATCTTCTCTTGTTGAATTCTGAATTGGATCTTGTTAATTACTAGTTTTGATTAATTAATTTGGATTCCTTGGCATAATTTTGTTTAGATCTTGTGTTATATTTATATTTTCTTGTCAATTGTCATTTTATACCCATTTCATGAATCTTGTGAATCTTGAATTGTTGATGTTACATTGATGATTTTCATGGTCAATTGTGTTGTTTGAGTGATTGTATGTTGATAATTGTTAGTGGGTACTTGTTAATTTCAATTTAATTGCACTTTGAATATGTCTTTTAGTAATGCTTACCATGTGTTTGATGAAATGTTTCCTTTGATTATGGAGTAGTTCTCTCTACTCTTGGCCTAGGCTAAGGGAATTGGGTAAATTTGAGTCATTGGGTCTAATAGATTTGATGATTTGGGAACCTTTAGTGGTCAATTTGATAGCCATTGACACTAGCCTACTACTAAGTCAATTAGTAGCTAGATTGGACCTTATGGGTTGATGTTGACTAAACCATTTAACATACTTCAAGTATAGAAGTAGACTTAATGAGTTTGGTTTCTCATAATTGTCAAGATATGGTTATTAGACAAGGATAGTGACCCCAATCCCATGTCTAGCCAAGAGTTGCTTTATCATTCATATTTGAAAACCTAAAAATCTTAATTTCTTGTCTTAGTTATAGTTAGTTGTTTAGTATTAGAGTAGAATTATATTGGATGTTATCTTGTTAGTTTAGAATTGCTCACATCTTGCTTTAGTTGTTGGAATTAGTTTCTTGCACTTCAAGATTACTTGCTTGTTAGGATTCCTAGTTTAATTTCTTGCTCATGACTTGCAACCCCGGAATTCTAACCAATGTTGAAGCACATGTTTTCCCATTCCTTGTGAAACAACCCGAGGTTTGAATACTTCGGTTACTTTTATTGGGGTTGAACTTGTGACAACCAATTCCTTCTAAATTTGATTTGAGGATCGACTATCGGTTTGGACTATACTAACAACGGGATTATTTTGTGGAATTCCGAACCAATATAAATCCATGCCCATCAAATTTTTGGCGCCGTTGCCAGGGAATGGTTGCAACATATGCCTTGATATTGGTTATGTGAATATGTGAATATTGTAGATAGTTTACTTTCTTTTAATACTTAGCTATAGTTTAGATTTCTTTTGTATGTGTGCTATGACTTCCAAGTTTGATGACTCGGTCTCAACCGAATTCTAGCTTAGCCGAGTTTGACCCTGAGATTGAAAGGACCTTGTTACACACTAGGCAAGCTAGACGGCGGTTGGACTATACGGCTAGTACTTCGGCCTCTCTTGAGGAACATACCGAACCACTAGACGGTACCGAGAGTGACTTAGAGTCCGCTACTTCCTATTCTTCTGTTGGTACTACTAATACATCTTTGCATCCTACAGGTGAACCATACATGGCAGAGCCACGACGGATCACTTTGCATGAGCTAGGAGCTCCGGATATCATACTTCAACCTCTGCAAGCAAGGTATCCCAATCTTGATCCGAATTTTGAGTTGAAGAGTAGCTTGATACATCTACTTCCTAAGTATCATGGGTTGCCAGGTCAAGACCCCATCCGACATCTAAGAGACTTTCAAGTTGCTTGTTCTTCAGCTCGAAGGCATGGAGCCGATGAGTTGGCTATTATGGTTTTTGCCTTTCCCTTCTCTCCTGAAGGGCAAGCAAAGATATGGTTTTATGCGCTACCGGATGAGATTGTGACCAATTGGGATTGCTTGAGGAGAGAGTTTCTAGATATGTTCTTCCCACCGGAGAAGACCGATTACGTCTGGAAGGAGATCTCGGGTATAATACAAAGAGACCAAGAGAGTTTGTATGAGTATTGGATTCGGTTCAAAAGGCTATTGGAATCTTGTCCACACCATAGATTGAACACTCACTTGCTCATTAGTTACTTCACCGGAGGTCTTTGTGTAGAAGATAGAAGATTGCTCACCGCTTCTAGTGGTGGTTCCCTTTCGAAAAACAAAACGGAGGGAGAAGCTTGAAAATTGATAAATGATGTTGTCGAGGCTACACAACATGTAAGGGTGAGAAGTAATCCTCTCAAGGGTGTGGTAGAACCATCCCCTTCCGAAGAAAGCTTGACTAAAGCGCTTGGGGACATGACCACTATCCTCACGCAAATACAAAAAGATCAAAAGGAATACTACTCCATCCAAGCCATCCAAGCCCCACCCCCGGTTGCTCAACTTGAAGGCCCTCCTAGGATTTGTGGTTTGTGCTCTAGCACCACACATTACACCGATCAATGCCATCAAATTCAAGAGGAGCATTCTCTTGTTGTGGCCAATGTGAACTACAACAACCGTCCGCCCTATCCTTCTCAAGGCCAAAATAACTACTCTCATGGTAGTAATCAAACTCAAGGGTGGAGGGATAATGTACAAGGGAGCAATCAAAATCAAAGATGGAACAACTCTTCTTATCATCACAACAACAACCAATCTTCATCCCAATACCACCATAACAACAACAACCACCAAGTCAACCAAAATCACACAACCAAAACCAAAGCAGCTACACCAAATACCAAGCACCACACCATAGACAACAATCCAACCAAACCTCTTCATCTTCCACCAATCAAGTTGATGAGCTTAGAGCCGCTATGGAGAAACGGGACGAGAGCAACAAGGCTCAATTTGAAGCCTTGGGTGCTCAATTGGCCAACCTTGCCGACATGCTTTCAAAGATGTCCATGCCCTCCTCCAACAACAACACCAACCAACCCTCAAGCTCTTCTAACCTTCCATCCCAACCCATTCCAAACCCCAAGGACGGTCTCAACGCCATCACTCTACAGTCGGGGACTACATTGGAGGAGATACCTCCTAGGGTCATGGAAGACATTCATGAGGAAGAAGTGGTTGTTAAAGCTCTGCATGAAGAAGAGGAGGTAGACAAAAGGCATGAGGAAGAAGGAGTAAGCTTTAAGGAACCCAAGAGAAAAGCTATAGTAGATGAGTCCATTCCTATCCCATTCCCTTCCATGGTGAAGAAAGCAAAGAAGACTCCGGAATTCGATTTGAACATGCTTCAAGTGTTCAAGAAGGTTGAGGTAACCATACCATGTCTTGATGCTATCCAACAAATTCCGAAGTATGCAAAATTTTTGAAAGACTTGTGTAGTACACACAAGGATAGGATAGGAGAGTTGGAGACATTATCCTTGGGTAGTTCGATTTCTTCCTTGATGGAGCCTATTCCAAAAAAATGTGATGACCATAGGCCTTGTTTGGTGTCTTGTTATATTGGTGGGCGCACTTTTCATCATACCGCTTTCTATCTTTATGCGGTTGAATTTAGCTCCATTAAAGAATTCGGCGGCGAAGTTTGCCTTAGTCGATAAAAGTGTGATCACTGTGATGGGAATAGCAGAAGATGTACTTGTGGCGATCAAGGACTTAGTCTTTCCGGTTAACTTTTACATCCTTGAAATGCCTCCAACAGAAAATAGAAGCTCATCCTCCGTTCTACTTGGTAAACCCTTCCTTAAGACCTCTAAATTCAAGTTAGATGCCTTCACCGGCACATATTCTTTTGAGGTTGGAGACAAGACTATCAAGTTCAATTTGGAAGAAGCCATGAAGCATCCTCCCGAAGAGCATTCCGTTCTCCGATGTGATGTAATCGATGAAGTGATAACAGAAATGTGAAAAGAAGACTACAATAATTTATGCTACCCTATTATTGAAGAGACGGGTGACCAAGAGGATGAACAAGAGAAAGTTGTTGAGAATAAACTCCATGAGCTTGATGAAAAGGAACCTCAGCTTGAGGAAAAGAGTGAATTGAAGCCTCTTCCATTTCATTTGAAGTATGCTTTCTTAGAGGACAACCAAAAGTTTCCGGTCATTATTGCTAGTGAGCTTTCTAGTGAAGAAGAAGGGAAGCTCCTAGATGTTCTAAGAAAGTACAAGAAGGCAATTGGTTGGAGCCTAGCCGATATTATGGGGATTGACCCTCGCAAGTGCATGCATCGTATATTTCTCCAAGAGGGGGCTAGGCTGGTTAGGCAACTGCAAAGGAGACTCAACCCAACCATCCTTGATGTGGTAAAGAAAGAGGTCACTAGGCTACTTGATGCGGGTATCATATACCCAATTTCTGACAGTGAGTGGGTGAGCCCGGTCTAGGTTGTTCCCAAGAAACCGGACATCACTGCGGTTAAAAAGGATGATGGCGAAGTGGTCACCAAGAGAGTACAAAATGCGTGGCGAGTGTGCATTGATTATAGAAGATTGAATGCCACCACAAGGAAGGACCACTACCCTTTTTCCCTTTATCGATCAGATGTTGGACCGTTTGGCGGGTAAATCTCATTATTGCTTTCTTGATGGATTCACTGGTTACTTCCAGATTCACATTGCTCCTGAAGATCAGGAAAAGACAACATTCACTTGCCCTTTTGGCACCTTTGCCTACAAAAGGAATAAAAATAAAAATAAAAATAAATAAATAAATAAATAAATAAATAATAAATATATAAATAAATAAATTAAAAAAATAAAAAATTTCTTTTTCTCATCTTTTATTTTCCTTTGTTTATTGTATTTGCATACTTTTATTCTTTGCATTTTTATTTTGTTTTTATAGCTTGTTCTTATTTTCTTTTCTAAGTTTCTTGTTTTTATACTCAATTGTTGAGAATTCTTTGGATTATTTTGGTGCTTCGTGACTTGTTTAGCATTAATTGTTATAATTGTTCCACACACAACATTAGTACTTTAGTCCTTCCTAACTCATTATTCTTTGTTTTTGTACCTTATTATCATTGAGTAAGGATAGGACCAGTTGCTCTCATGCTTATCACTGGTCTTGTCTGTGTCAACTCTTTCTTGTTTGAACTTGATGCTCAACATGCTCTTCATGCTTTGCCTTTACTCTTGCATCAAGTATTAGTTAATATGCCTTAGCTTATATTGTTTTCTCACTCATATGTCGTAGCTACTATATAGTTGAGAACCTTACTCTTATTTGGCATTAGCCCCCGCCTATGTTCTATCTGCTTTGATATCTTTGTTATAGGCTTAATTTTCTTTCTTTTTCTCTCCTTTTAGGTTGGCCACCAAGAAGGAAAAAGGAAAAGTTTCTAAATGGGGTGACAAACAAGTTCATCCGCACAACCTTTTGAAGAAGCTCATCAGTTGTTTCAACCCGTCCACCTTGCTCTTCTTTGCATGCACCGAGGACGGTGCAATCTTCAAGTGTGGGGAGGTTCGGTCGATGACCGATCTCCACAGGTAACAATTTTCTTGTCCAACACCAATTCTTAGTTTTATTTGTTAGATTAATTATTGCATTGCATGATAGGTTGCATGTTAGTTAGAATTTGTACATATTTTACCACTTCTTGATAGGACTACTTGGTTAGAGTGATAATTTTTTTTTCCAAGAAACTGTTTTAGGGCACTCTACCAATTTGAAAAATTTTTGTGATAAGCTTGCTTGAAGAATGTATTTTGGAACATGGTTTTTGAGCTAAGAACACAAGCACGTGAGTTTTGAGCCAAATGGTGTGGTTACATCCTATAACCACTTATTTTCCTTTTTGTGTGCATTATTCTCTTTCTATGATTGTAATCTTTGATTTGTTTGATTCTTTATGTCTATTATTTTGTGTATTCATGCATTTATATGATTGAGGCCATCGTTTCAATTAGCTCACTTACCCAAATAGCCTTACCTTTTATCTTTCATTGTTCACCAACTTTGAGCCTACAATTAACCCATTTGTTCTTAATTTAGCATATTACAAGCCTTAAAGCGAAAAATAATAAATATCTTTTATTTGAATCTTTGATTAGCTTAGGCTAGTGAGTGTGAGTATCATTCAAGTGTGGGAAAACTTGGGACATTGGTTGGGATAAAAGGGTATTTTGTATTTCTATCGGGAATTTAGGGAATTGGGTACATGCTCATGTATTAATTATATGTAAAACCATATGCATTGATGCCTTCGTATATACTTTATTGTGAAAAATAAAAGAAAAAAAATGATAAAGAAAAAGAAAAAATATATATATATGAATAAAAAGAAAAAAAATATAGAAAAAAAAGAAAAAAAAAAGCAATAAAAGGGGACAAAATGCCCCAAAGTAAAGATTAATAAAGATCAATGCTATGTGTGGTAATCAAAAGAAAATGCATGAGTATGTGAAAAAGTGAAGAATGGGTAGTTAAGTTAGCACTTAAATTGTATAGGTTGTCATAGGTTAGGTGGAAAGTTTAAGTTGATCAAAGATTCAAATTCTATACCACTTAACCATATACAATCCTACCTTGACCCTAGCCCTATTACAACCTATGAAAATACCTCGTCATGAATGTATGCATGCATTGAATAATTGTTGATTGTTAGATGAAAACAAACCTTGGAAAGTATGATTAGGGGAGAATTGAGAGAATCGACCCTATACACTTGAGCGACTAGAGTGCAAACACTTCTGGTGAGGGTTCGATGCTCGATTCCTTGATTCCCGGCTTTCATGAGCGTTCTATTTGAACTTCATTTTTATATTTGAATTGGTAGGATTCATGAATCATCATATGACCTTAGCCCTACCTGTTTATACATTATCTTGGAGGATTGATTTCTTTTTAACCAAGTAGGTAGAATCATTTTGCATTTAGTTGCATTCATTTGGATAGGATGCATATAGATAGGTTGCATTGAATAAATGTCATACCCCTTGTTTCCTTCTTGGTTTAGCATGAGGACATGCTATGTTTAAGTGTGGGGAGGTTGATAAACCCTATTTTTAGGGTTTACCTTGTGTTGAATTTAGAGGGTTTTGTCAACTTTTCTCCCATTTATTCACTAAAATAGCATGGTTTTGTAAATTCTCCTTTAATTATGCTTAAGAGTGAAAACATGCTTTTTAGGACTTAAAATAGCTAAATTTAATTCACCTTGATTCCATTAGATGTCTTGATGTATTTGTTAAGTGATTTCAGGTTTAGAAGGCAAGGATTGGATTGAGGGAATGAAGAAAAAGCATGTAGAAATGGAGAACTCATGAAGAAATGAAGAAATCGCAAAGCTGTCAATCCTGACCTATTCGCACTTAATCGATCATAACTTGAGCTACAGAGGTCCAAATAAGGCGGTTCTAGTTGAGTTGGAAAGCTAACATCCGGGGCTTCAAAATGAGATAAAATTTGCCATAATTGCCTGGCATTTAGGGACACGTACACGTGGGAAGTTGCACGTGACTCACTAAAGGCAACTCGAGGCCAACGATTTCTGGAGCATTTTTGGGTCCAATCCAACTCATTTCTGAAGCTATTAAACCCAAGAAATGAAGGGGGATTAGTTATCTAGTTAACTTTAGTTTAGATCAAGCTTTATTTAGTTTCTAGAGAGAGAAACTCTATCCTCTCTCTAGATTAGGGTTCTTAGTTCTTAGATCTAGATCTACTTCTTCTCTTCTAATTTTCCTTTTCCATCTTTAATTGTTCTCTTGTAGTTGTAGAATTCTTCTTCTCTTGTAGTTCTCTTGTAGTTCTTTTGTATTGTTAGTTGTAGTTTATGGATTCTCTTGTAGATCTACATTTTCTTTTAATGCAATTCATGATTTCTTTGTTGTTTCATAATTACTTTGGTTCTCTATTGTTGATCTCTTGCTTTTGTAGTTGTAGATTCCCTTAATTCTTTGATGCCAGGGCATTTTGGTCAGTTTCACCGACCTTTTCTTTACTGTTTTAGGGTAGTTTCATGCATTTTCTTAGTTAATAAGCAAGTTTTGGGTAGATAATCACTTACATCTTGATTCAAGCAAACATTGTGAATTTCATGTGGTTTTATGAGAATTATGCATGAATTGAATGACAAATTGGATAATGCATGTCTCATAACTTGGATTAGAGCTTGATGCACTTTATTTGCTTGATTTCAGGACAAAGGAAGCAAGGAAGAGCCACATTAGCAGTCACGTTAATCTAATTAACGTGACCACTAACGTGGAATGGGAATAAAATTGCAACGTTAACGAAAAAAGTGATTGCCAATAACGCCTTCGAAACCATCATGGCCCACATTAATTGCCACGTTAACTACATTAACGTGGTAGTTAACATGGAGAGAAAGGGAGCTCCAGCGTTAGTGGTAAAAGTGAATACCACTAACACTCCAAATTGGCAATTAGCCACGTTAAAAGTCACATTAACTTAGTTAACGGAACTCTAACGTGGAAAGGGAAGACAATGCCAACGTTAGTGACACTCACCTTTGTCACTAACGTTGGACTAAGCCCAATTGGCCACGTTAAGAGTCACGTTAACTTGAACTCTAACGTGGGAGGAGCAAGGAATCGCCAACGTTAGTGACACTCACCTTTGTCACTAACGTTGGACCAAGCCACTATGAGCCACGTTAGTTACCACATTAATTGCATTAACGTGGAAGCTAACATGAAGGAAAGAAATGATGAGCGAACGTTAGTGACACTCACCTTTGTCACTAACGTCGGAGATGGCAATCACCACCACGTTAGTGGCCACGTTAAGACAATTAACGTGAGGCACTAACGTGAGAAGGGGCGTTTGGAGCGTTAGTGACAAAGGTAAGTGTCACTAACGCTCTCGAGGCTAAGGCATGCCCACGTTAAGAGCCACGTTAGTTATACTAACGTGGACTCTAACGTGAGAAAAGGGGGGCTAAGAGTAACGTTATTGGCAAAGGTGAACGCCAATAACGCTTGCGATGGACCAAGAGGCAACGTTAGTGGTCACGTTAGTTCCACTAACGTTGAAGTTAACGTGAACCATCTTGGGCTAGGAACGTTAGTGAAAAAGGTGATTGTCACTAACGTTCTCGAACCCACATTTTCACTTAACGTTAACGCCACTAACGTCCTAGCTAAAATCCATGCCTACTTCACACTTTCTCTGCAAGTAAAGCTGAGCCCACTGAAGATTCCAAACTGCTTCAACTCAAGATCCAAAGGCCCATATCCAAAGACTTGAAGAGCCAACTAGAAGATCAGAAGAGTAGTATATATAGGAGTAGTTTTGAACTAGAGAGAGAGCTTTTGGCCATTGGAAAAACTACTCTCTGTATAATTTTACTTTCTCTGCACTTTTAGTTCTACTTTTGAGAATGTATTTTCCATCTTTGTTTTCCATTCCCAGAGCTATGAACAACTAAACCCCTTTCATTGGGTTAGGGAGCTCTGTTGTAATTTGATGGATCAATAATAGTTTTTATTATTCTTCTTCTTTCTTTTCTCTTGATTTTACTAGAAAGCTTTCAATCTTCATCCAATTGGGTAGTTGTCTTGGAAAAGAAGCTATTCATACTTGGATCTCTTCGGAACCTTGGAAGAGGAATGAAGAGATCATACTAGAAATGCTTTCTCATGTTGGATCAAATTGGGGTTTGGATGGATATAGTGACATATAATCCTACTAACATTTTGATTTGGGAATACATGTGGTATAATCAGTTACCACACTTCATCTCTTTTCATGAGCAATTAGACCAAGGAATTGGCTATTGATCAAGATTTGAGAGATTGAATTACCAAGGAATTGAAATTCAATCACTTAAGATTACCAAGGAGATCAATGAATGGATTGATTGAGGAGGAGATGAAAATGAACTTGATCCGGAGAATACAACATCTCCTGAGCCCAATGAACTCTCCATTTCTGATCTTACCCATTCTCTTTACTTTCTGCCATTTACTTTTATGTTCATCTTCCCCATTCCCCATTTAAGATTCTACAATTTACTTTCCGTCATTTACATTCAGTCCTTTATTTCCAGTAATTACATTTCCTGCCATTTACTTTCAGCCATTTAATTTCCTGCAATTCTCCAATCAAATTCTGCTTAGCTCAACTAGAACATTCCTCCAATTAAAGTTGCTTGACCAATCAATCCCTGTGGGATTCAACCTCACTCTATTGTGATTTTTTACTTGACGACAATTCGGTATACTTGTCGAGGGAAAATTGTTGAGAGACAAGTTTCTGTGCATCAAGTTTATGACACCATTGCCAGGGATTGATTTTGTATCAACAATGATTAAATTGGTGGATAACTAGATTGAGCATTTTTCTTTTGTTTGATTTAAATTCTGTTTGAGTAATTTACTTTCAGTTTTAGTTATTTTCTTCCCTTTACCCCTACCTGTTTGTGGTGTTCTCGTATTTGTTACAATTCAGTTCATTAACCCACTAACTGTTTGATATATTGCATCACTCACACTAACAGCATTTTTAACAAGAATATTCTCTATCTCCCTTTTGCTTTGACCTTGTTGGTTGTATGACAGGTAGAAGAAGCGGGGCTTCAACTTCTGTTGATTCTGAACCTGAGAGGACCTTTTTTAGATTAAGGAGGGAAGCAAGAAGAAAGAGAGTTGTTGGTGCTGAGGAAGAGGAAGAGTACTTTGAACCAGACATGGATGAGAATATGGAGAACCATCATGAAGAAGAGGCTCACAACCATGGCAGAGAAGGTCCAGTGCATCATGCTGGGCAAGAGAGAAGAGTTCTGGGATCCTACATAAATCCAAACCCAGGAAACTGTGGAAGTAGCATCCAAAAGCTAACCATACACGCTAATAATTTTGAACTAAAGCCACAGCTCATCACCCGTGTTCAGAACAATTGTTCATTCGGAGGAAGTGTCCAAGAAGATCCCAATCAACATCTCACCACATTCCTGAGGATATGCGATACTGTGAAGTCTAATGGTGTTCATCCTGACACCTATAGACTGCTTCTGTTTCCCTTCTCACTCAAGGACAAAGCATCCAAATGGCTGGAGTCCTTCCCGAAGGAGAGTTTAACAACCTGGGAAGATGTGGTGAACAAATTTTTGGTGAGATTCTATCCTCCTCAAAGAATCAACAGGTTAAGAGCTGAGGTACAAACCTTCAGGCAACAAGATGGTGAAACTCTCTATGAAGCATGGGAGAGGTTTAAGGACTTGACAAGAAAGTGCCCGCCAGATATGTTCAATGAATGGGTGCAGTTACACATTTTCTATGAGGGTCTTTCTTACGAATCAAAGAAGGTAGTGGACCACTCATCTGGGGGATCTCTGAACAAGAAGAAGACCATTGAAGAAGCCATAGATGTCATTGAGACTGTAGCTGAGAATGACTACTTCTATGCTTCTGAAAGAGGCAACACTAGAGGACTAATGGAGCTAAATAATGTGGATGCATTGCTGGCCCAGAACAAGCTGATTACCAAGTAGTTGCCTGACCTTACCAAGAAGATGGAGAGGAACCAAGTGGCAGCAATCACCACCTCATCAGTAACCCAAGAAGGAGTGAATGCAGAAGCAGTGGGTGAGCAGAAACAAGCCAACTACATTGGAAACTCACCTAGGCAGACCCATGATCCATACTCCAAAAATTACAATCCTGGTTGGAGGAACCACCCAAACTTTGGGTGGGGAAATTAACAAGATCAAGGCCAAGATCAGAGACGTCACAACCCCAACAACAATGCAGCTCACCAATATTCCACACAGAGATCATATCAGCACCCACCTAACAACACCTCTCAACATCCATATCAAAACCAAAATGGCCATTCTCATCCCTCCAACTCCAACTCACCATCATCCGAAGATAGACTCTCAAGGATTGAGACCCTACTTGAAGGCATATGTAAGGAACTCCAAGAGAACAAGGTGTTCAAGGAGGAGGTGCGAACTAATATCAAAAACCAGGGAGACACCATTAAGAGGCTAGAATTTCAAGTGGGATACCTTTCTGAGAAGATTTCCAAACCTACTGACAGCTTCCCAAGTGACACAGAGAAAAACCTAAGAGGTGAAGCAAAGAAAGTAACATGGAAAGAATGCAAGATGGTCACTATAAGTGATAAGGGGACTGAGGAAGAGCTGAACAAACCCTTCGAACACTCTGGAGATACTTCAGCAGAGAAGCAGGAAGAGGGTCACCAAGAAACCAAAATTACACAGAAGGAGATGCTGAAACTCTATGCACCTTTTTCCCCAAAGACTCAAGGGTGGTGTGGAAAAGAGAATATACTCAAAGTTCCTTGATATGTTTACATCTCTCCATGTAAACATACCATTCATCAAGGCTCTCCAACAAATGCCCTCGTACATTAAGTATATGAAGAGCTGCTGACCAGGAAAAGCTCACTCAAAGGAGGGCAAACAATAGTGATGAATAAGGAGTGCAGTGCTCTCATTCAACCAGAGTTGCCTACAAAAAGGAAGGACCCAGGGAGTTTTCACATCCCCTGCACCATAGGAGAAACAATGTTTGACAAAGGACTCTGTGACCTGGGAGCAAGCATCAACTTAATGCCTTTATCCCTTATGAAGAAGCTGCAGATCAATGAGCTAATACCCACAGACGTAGTCATCAGGCTGGCTGATAAAACTCAAAAACAAGCAGTAGGAGTGGTTGAAAATGTGTTGGTAAAGGTTGGGAACTACTTCCTTCCCACAGACTTTGTCATATTGGAAATAGAAGAGAGTCACCTTCACCCAATCATATTGGGAAGACCATTCCTAGCTACAGCCAGAGCGCTCATAGATGTGGAGCGAGGAGAGCTAATACTGAGGATACATGACGAACAACTCGCATTCAATGTCTTCAAACCCTCACAAGAAGCAGATCAGGAAAGCAAGGAACCAAGGGGAGAGCACGACAAAGCACTGGTGGAAGAAACAAGCATTGAAGCACAAGCTGTACACCTGGGAATCCCTTTGGTTGATGAACAAGACAGTCAGCAGTTGTCACAGCAAAAGGAAAACCAGGAGGAACCTAAACCACCAGAGTCATATGAGACCAGCAACAAAATTTTCTTGGAAAAAGTGGTCACAAAGAGTAGGGCAACATCAAAAGAAACAAAGAAGAAGGCACCAAGGAGGTGGAGGAACAAGAAGATCCGTACAGAGGACTTCTCTCCAGGGGATAAAGTGATCTCAGCTTATTTCCCAGTTATCCCACCTCATCTCCCCACCATCCCATCTCAGCTACCTAAAGTTTTCACCATCAACAGGATTCTCTCCTTAGAACATGTGGAGATCCTTGATGAAGCCAGTGGAGATAGATTTACTGCGAGGGGGAAGATTTGAAGCATTACCAACCACCCTGACAAAGTCAGAACGTCAAGCTAGTGACACTAAAGTAGCGCTTCATGGGAGGCAACCCATGTTTTATATGCTTTAAAGTAGTTAATAATGCAAGGTTCATGAATTCCAAATCAACTTTGACATATACTTGAATGAATCCTTTTATGCAGCACATAGTGAAGAACAAGTTTGGTGTTTAAGGCATACTAAGAAGAGCATAAATACAATTCATATCATGTTACTCTTAGAGCCTTGAACAAAACTTTGTACACCACATGGACACAAACTAAGTTTGGTGTCACCAATGTTGCATACATGAACAATTAAAAAGTCAGTTGGTTTGCATTCATGAATAGCACTTAGTTAGTTAGAAACAAAAACTTTAAAAAGTAGTTATCCCAATTTTTTTAAATTTTGCTGCCACTTCCCACAATTCCATTAATCACATCCCTTTTGTTTTGTAGGAGAATTGATGGGACAATTGAAGGAGGAGGGTTTGGCCACCACAAAAGGAGAGGACTATACACGTGTCTTCAAGGGGAATGCATTGGGAAATGTTGCCATGCAACATTGAAAGAATGACACGCTTGGAAATCAAACCAACCCCATCATAAAGTTGATGATCCTTGCGCTCATCCCATGCTAAACCTCATCCGTTCATCATACACACACTCCATCAATCCACACCTTTCATTTACTCACCACTTCCCTATATAAGTGGTTCTTATTCCATACTCCCTTTCACATTCCAATTCCATTCTTTTTACTTCCCACTTTTGGAACCCAACTCCTACTACCCCATCAAAAACACTCTCACCCACTCCCTTAACTACACCCCCATCTCAATCGGTCGAAGTCCATCATTAACCAATAATTCTCAACACCTTCCCATCTCAAAAATCACTTATGACGTCATCAAGCTCCAAAAGGCGAAAGAAAAAGACACCAGTGGAGAGCATTCCTTTTGACGAAGGAAGGTTCAAGACCGCTTTCCATGAGCTTCAATTCGAACGTATCAAGCACAAGAAAGTTTTGCCAGAGCTGACGTTCCAATTCAACTATGATGAGTGCCCGCAGATTCGGGAAAATATTGAACAGAGGGGTTGGCAAGAACTCACGAACCCAGAAATAAGAATAAATGCTAATCTCATTAAGGAGTTCTATGCCAATGTGGCCAGGGAAGACAATACCAAGGCTCCAACCTTCAAAAGTTACGTGAGAGAAACAGAGGTAGACTTCAGTCCTAATGCGATCATGAGGACTCTTCATCTGAAATCACAATCCTCTGATAAGCCAAGCTACCAATCAAGGATAAGTAATGGGCCAGACAATGATGAGCTTGAAGAAATTGTAAATGACATGTGTGTCATAGGATCAGATTGGGAAAGGTATGCAGATAAGAGGCCACGGTTCATCAAAAGAGGAGACCTCATCCCGGAAGCCAAGGGATGGTTTGAGCTCGTGAGAATATCTATCCTCCCAGCCTCAAACAATTCTGAAGTCAACATTGCTCGAGCTACTATGCTACATTGCATTATGAGCGGTGGAGACATCAATGTACATGAAATCATAGCTGAGGGAATCCAAGAAGCAGCCGAAAAGAGTGATCCGAGCGCTCGGCTTTTGTATCCCAGAACCATCACGAGACTATGTAAGAAAGCCAAGGTGATCTTCGAGGACAGCAATCCAAATTGGGTATACCCTGGGAGGTTAGTTATGCTACAGCGTATAACTTATGTGGCACCCGCCCAACAACAAAGAAGGCCTCAAATAGGGAAAAGAACATCACAAGAAGGACCTCACCGAGAAGAATCTCATCAAGAAGAATACCAGCAAGAAGAGTACTACAATCCAACCAACATAAGCTTGAATCACATTCACGTAGCCATTGAGGAGCTAGCAAGGAGTTATATGGATGGACAAGAACAACAACTGCACATTCAAGCCAAAAAGATGGATCGTCAAGAAGAACTGCTCTCTAATTGGATGGGTCAGCAGAGGGAGTGGCAGAAGCAACAAATGGAGTAGCAACAGGAGCAATACTCCCAGCTCACTCAAGCCATCAATCAAGTGACTGAAAGGCAAGAGCGTCAAGATAAACGCCTTCAAGAACTCAACCAACATCAGTTAGCTCAAACAAAAGCATTCAATGAGTTCAGCGTGCTTAATGAAGGACAGCAACTACATAGGGAAGAGTTCAACATAAACACTCAGGCCAAGTTGAACTATATAACTGGGCATATGCATAATTTGCACTCTGCAATTCCTAGGTATGATACAGTCCAAAAAGATCTAACAGAACAAGAGGAAAGGAAGGTGAAACAGCAGAAGGAAACATTGAAAAAGAAGATGGAAGATGCTGGCTTCTAGAAAAAGTTAATTGGAAAAAGCAAGGTAAGTGGGGGTTCAAGCACTTAAGAAAGACACAAAGAGGACAAACAAGAGGCTCGCATGAGCAACCCCAGGAGTAAAAGGTGGTGGAGTTCCTTCTTTGTTCCATCTTTTTCAAGTTTTAAATAAGGAAAATCATGTATAAAATAGAACATATTTCCATGATAGTTTAGGATTTTAAATTCTGCCTTTAAGTTTTCATTGCTTAGGTTTATGCTTGCTAGTCTAATGTCACTATTGCATTTTCACCTTGCTTACTTGTATGATTGTCCTTTAAGTCAAATAAAAAGAGATGTTATGAAAGACCAGAGTGATGTTCAATTTGTGGAGTAAGTTCTTGAGCTTGTGGTGTAGTAAGTACTTAGCTAAGTTGGTTCACCAACAAGGTAGGAAGGCAACTATCTGTCCTGAATCATATGCTTGAAACACACCCCATGAGACTAGCTAAATAACAAGATCCTAATAAGAAAAGGGGAAAGAAAAATGAAAGTTGAGAAATAAAGAAAAAGAGTAAGAAATAAGGCTAGGTACCAAGGGTTGAATCTTAAGGCATGTGTCTGTGGTGCTCCTGTGCAAAGGATATATTTGGATGAATAAGCTCTCAGGGGTGCCTTATCACTTGGTAACTTGGGTTAACTAACCCGGGATTATCAGCTGAAAGTCCACTATCAAGAGTAACCCTTGCTACAAAGCACTTAGTAACCCAAAGAGGTGCTGGACACCAAGGTCTCAAGAAGAAAAATAATAAACCATGTGCCTGTGGTGTGAATGTATGGGGGGAAAGAGACTTGAGGGAGTAAGTCCTTAGGGGTGTCTTAACACCTAGCACCTTGAACCAACTGGTTCGGGAGTGCTGGCTGAAAGCTTATCTTAAAGAGTCGCCCCCTTACAGAGCACCTAGTCTAAAGAACACAATCAAACCCTGAAAAGACAAAGGGATCAATGAATAAAAGTCTCATAGGGTGCAATCAAGTGAATATTCCAGGGCATGGTAAAGGTCTGAAAGCCAATGAAGGAATGAACCTAAGTTGTTATGCATGAAACCCCATAAAACCAAGGACATGACTTCCACAATAATGACTCATTTCTCTTGTCATTTCATTCATCATTCTCATGTTTCAGTACTTGCTTAGGGACAAGCAAGCTTTAAGTTTAGTGTTGTGATGTCAGGGAATTTTGGACAATTTCACTGATCTTTTCTTTATTGTTTTAGGGTAGTTTCATGCATTTTCTTAGTTAATAAGCAAGTTTTGGGTAGATAATCACTTACATCTTGATTCAAGCAAACATTGTGAATTTCATGTGGTTTTATGAGAATTATGCATGAATTGAATGACAAATTGGATAATGCATGTCTCATAACTTGGATTAGAGCTTTGATGCACTTTATTTGCTTGATTTCAGGACAAAGGAAGCAAGGAAGAGCCACATTAGCAGTCACGTTAATCTAATTAACGTGACCACTAACATGGAATGGGTATAAACTTGCAACGTTAATGAGAAAAGTGATTGCCAATAACACCTTCGAAACCATCATGGCCCACGTTAATTGCCACGTTAACTACATTAACGTGGTAGTTAACGTGGAGAGAAAGGGAGCTCCAGCGTTAGTGGTAAAAGTGAATACCACTAACGCTCCAAATTGGAAATTGGCCACGTTAAGAGTCACATTAACTCAGTTAACGTGAACTCTAACGTGGAAAGGGAAGACAATGCCAACGTTAGTGACACTCACCTTTGTCACTAACGTTGGACTAAGCCCAATTGGCCATGTTAAGAGTCACGTTAACTTGAACTCTAACGTGGGAGGAGCAAGGAATCGCCAACGTTAGTGACATTCACCTTTGTCACTAACGTTGGACCAAGCCACTATGAGCCACGTTAGTTGCCACGTTAATTGCATTAACGTGGAAGCTAACGTGGAGGAAAGAAATGATGAGCCAACGTTAGTGACACTCACCTTTGTCACTAACATTGGAGATGGCAATCACCACCACGTTAGTGGCCACGTTAAGACAATTAACGTGAGGCACTAACGTGAGAAGGGGCGTTTGGAGCGTTAGTGACAAAGGTAAGTGTCACTAACGCTCTCGAGGCTAAGGCATGCCCACGTTAAAAGCCACGTTAGTTATACTAACGTGGACTCTAACGTGAGAAAAGGGGGGCTAAGAGTAACGTTATTAGCAAAGGTGAACGCCAATAACGCTTGCGATAGACCAAGAGGCAACGTTAGTGGTCACGTTAGTGCCACTAACGTTGAAGTTAACGTGAACCATCTTGGGCTAGGAACGTTAGTGAAAAAGGTGATTGTCACTAACGTTCTCGAACCCACATTTTCACTTAACGTTAACGCCACTAACGTCCTAGCTAAAGTCCATGCCTACTTCACACTTTCTCTGCAAGTAAAGCTGAGCCCACTGAAGATTCCAAACTGCTTTAACTCAAGATCCAAAGGCCCATATCCAAAGACTTGAAGAGCCAACTAGAAGATCAGAAGAGTAGTATATATAGGAGTAGTTTTGAACTAGAGAGAGAGCTTTTGGCCATTGGGAGAACTACTCTCTGTATAATTTTACTTTCTCTGCACTTTTAGTTCTACTTTTGAGAATGTATTTTCCATCTTTGTTTTCCATTCCCAGAGCTATTAACAACTAAACCCCTTTCATTGGGTTAGGGAGCTCTGTTGTAATTTGATGGATCAATAATAGTTTTCATTATTCTTCTTCTTTTTTTTCTCTTGATTTTACTAGAAAGCTTTCAATCTTCATCCGATTGGGTAGTTGTCTTGGAAAAGAAGCTATTCATACTTGGATCTCTTCGAAACCTTGGAAGAAGAATGAAGAGATCATACTAGAAATACTTTCTCATGTTGGACCAAATTGGGGTTTGGATGGATATAGTGACATATAATCCTACCAACATTTTGATTTGGGAATACATGTGGTATAATCAGTGACCACACTTCATCTCTTCTCATGAGCAATTAGACCAAGGAATTGGCTATTGATCAAGATTTGAGAGATTGAATTACCAAGGAATTGGAATTCAATCACTTAAGATTTCCAAGGAGATCAATGAATGCATTGATTGAGGAAGAGATGAAAATGAACTTGATCCGGAGAATACAACATCTCCTGAGCCCAATGAACTCCCCATTTCTGATATTACCCATTCTCTTTACTTTCTGCCATTTACTTTTATGTTCATCTTCCCCATTCCCCATTTAAGATTCTGCAATTTACTTTCCGTCATTTACATTCAGTCCTTTATTTTCAGTAATTACATTTCCTGCCATTTACTTTTCGCCATTTAATTTCCTGCAATTCTCCAATCAAATTCTGCTTAGCTCAACTAGAACATTCCTCCAATTAAAGTTGCTTGACCAATCAATCCCTGTGGGATTCGACCTCACTCTATTGTGAGTTTTTACTTGACGACAATTCGGTATACTTGCCGAGGGAAAATTGTTGAGAGACAAGTTTCCGTGCATCATTCTTGCAATTTATGTGTTGTTTGTTTGTATTGCCCACTAGGTGTTTGTTCAAATGCTTCTTCTAGTTATGAGTTATATTTTTGTTCCTCTTGGCTTAGGTTGAGTAATTGGAGACTCTTGAGTTATCCAACTCTTTTGTTGATTGATAGTTGAAAGTTGCTAGTTGATTTGAATTTCACTAACTCTAGTCTTTCCTTAGGAGTTAACTAGGACTTGAGGAATCAAATTGATTCATTCACTTGACTTTCCTTCATAGCTAAAGGTTGACTAAGTGGGAGCAATGGATAATTGATGTCACAATTGAGGAAGTTAACGAGGATAGGACTTCTAGTTCTCATACCTTGTCAAGAGCTTTATTAATTATTAGTTTAATTCTTGCAATTTACTTTTCTTGTTCCTTATCTCAAAAACCCCTAATGATACTTCATAGCCAATAATTGAACACTTCATTGCAATTCCTAGGGAGAACGACCCAAGGTTTGAATACTTCGGTTATTTTTATAGGGGTTTGTACTTGTGACAACCAAATGTTTGATGTGAGGAATTGTTTGTTGGTTTAGAACTATGCTTACACCGAGATTTCTTTAAGAAATTCTTTACCAACGACAATTTCTCTCTCATCATGCTCCATCCTTCTTTTAGTAATGGACTTGTCCTCCTCAATTGGAATGTCACCTTCTATGACAATTCCAGCTGAATTGCATAGGTGACAGATAAGATAAGGGAAAGGTAACCTTGCTTGGGTGGAGGACTTGTCGACCACTTTGTACAACTCTTGAGGTATCACCTCATGTATTTCCACCTTCTATGGGCTTGAGGTCAAGCCTTCTTAGTTGGATAGGCTTGTCTTGGGAATCCTTTTCCTACTGTGCTCTTTCCACACAGATGTCTGAGAGCACTTGATCTAGCCTCTGATCAAAATTGACTCTTCTAGTGTAAGGATGTGGGTCTCCTTGCATCAAAGGCAAGTTGAACGCCAATCTCACACTTTCTGGACTAAAGTCTAAGATTCTTCCTCGGACGGTGGTGCTCCAATTTTTAGGATGAGGGTTCACACTAATGTCATGGTTTTTCGTGACCCATGCATTAGCATAGAACACTTGCACCATTAAGATCTCAACCTCTTGGATGGGATTTGTTAGGATTTCCCAACATCTTCTCCAGATTTCATATCAGATCTCCAGATACTCATTCTTCTTAAGCCTAAAAGGGACCTCAGGGATCACTTTTTCTTTGCCACTACTTCAAAAAAGTGGTCTTGGTGGGCTTTGGTGATGAATCTCTCTATCTTCCAAGATTCATTGGTGGTGGTTATGGCCTCTCCTTTCCTTTTTCTAGAGGGTTCTCCGGTCTTGGGTGCCATAAGTGGGATGGAAAGTAAAAAGCAAGGCTTTTTCAACACCAAACTTAAAAGCTTTGCTCGTCTCCGACAAAAAATAAACAAAAGAGAAGAATGGAGTAGAAGAAGAAGAAAATAGATGGAGATGGAGGGAGAAGAGCAATTCGGCCAAGGGAGGGTTGAAGGTGTATGAGTAGTATGTGGGATAAGTGGTATGAGGGGGTATTTATAGGGAGGTTGTGGGTAGGGTTTTGAATGAACCGGGGGGAGTTGTATGGGTGGGAAAGTTTAAATTTTAGTGGGTGGGGGTTGGTGGGAGTTATGATGGTTTTGGGGAAGAGGTATGGATGTGATTGGTTGAGGAAAAGTGTGTGGGGAAGTGTGAAAAGAAGAGAGAAGAAGGTGGGGTAGGTGAAGATGCTGTGGGACCCACTGGTCCTGAGGGGCTAGGGAATTCAAATTCCCTGCCCCCTTATGGCCATTGAACGCACAGCTCATGCTTTATAGCTGGCGTTCAATGCCAGCTTCCTGCTGTATTCAGGGCGTTGAACACCCCAGGAGGGACCTCCTTCCTGGCGTTCAACGCCAGGTCTTCTGCTTCTGCCTTTGCTCCATGGCTGGCGTTCAACGCCAACTCTTTGGTCTTCTTAGACGTTGAACACCCATCGTGGACACCCTGTGTGGTGATCAACGCCAGTTTGGCTGCTTCTGGTGGGCGTTCAATGCCCACTCTGCCTTCCTTGTATGGCGTTCAATGCCAGCAAGATACTTATTGCAGTGTGTTTTGTTTCTATCTCTGAATCTTTCTGTCTCTGTTCTGACTAATGCATGTGATCATGAACTTGAAAAAACAACTAAAGAAAATATAAACTCAAGGAATTAATCATGTGATGAGGGAAAAATGATTCCACACAAACTCACTGGCAAGTGTACCGGGTCGCATCAAGTAGTAATAACTCACAAGAGTGAGGTCGATCCCACAGGGATTGATGGATTGAGCAACTTTAGTTAGGTGATGAATTTAGTTAAGCAAATATCCGATGATTTGAGTGAAACTTGATTAATAGAAGTAAAATTGCAAGTAAACTAAAGTGCAGAATGAAAATTGGCTGAATCTTAAAGTGCAGAAGAAGTAAATTGCAGAAACTTAAAGAGCAAGAAAGTAAACAAGCTGAAACTTAAATTGCAAGAAATGTAAATGACTGAAACTTAAAGTGCAAGAAACTTAAATTTCTGAATCTAAATTGCTAGGAAACTTAAATTGCATGAAGAATAAAGGGAATTTGGGTATTGGGATTCAAATTGAACTAGAAATAGAAGTGCAGTGAATTAAAGAAGCATGAGATGAAGAGAAATCGCAGAAGAACCAAAACAGAAATGAAAAATTACAGAAGAGTCAAGACAGCAAGAAAAGCTCAGCTCAATTATAAAATCTCGAAAAAGAAATTGACAATTGCAGAAGAATAACAAGAATAGAAAGCAGATCTAGATCTCAATTACTCTCTTGACCAAACAGAAAAGAAGAAATTGCAGAAGAAGTAAAATGAAAATAGAAAAGAAAGTTAAGATCCAATTTCCAAGTCTTAGAACTATAAAAAGGAAAAGTAAAAGATGATTCTCATATGAATAATTTCAGTAGAGTTCTCTAATCTTAGTCCAAAACCCAAAACAGAAAATAGAAGTTGCAAAAGAAAAGAAAAATGAACACAGAAAGCAAACTTAGATCTGATCCCAATTCCCCAAATTCTAAAAAGGAAAATTAAAAGAGAGAAAGCTAAAAATGAGCAAAAAGGTTCTCCTTATCCAAATCAAATTTGATCTATTTATACACTTTCTATTTCCATCCTTCAGCACTTGGAGTGGGCTTTTTGATTTGGCCTTGAATGAAAGTGGGTCAGGGGTGTTGGTGCTCCTTCCAGTGGAGCGTTCAGTGCACAAATTGAGCGCAGCGCTCACTCCTTAGGCGTGCCCCTTTCACGTGCGCAATTTTGCTTCTCTAGCACTCTCTTGGTTAGTGCTACGTTCCAGATTTGAGCGCTGCACCATACATGCGTGGCCTCTTTGGTGCGCAATTTTCCTCTCTTAGCGCTCCCTTAATGAGCGCTATGCTCGCTTGTTCAGCGCTGCACCATTTGGTGCTTCTTTAGTGCGCGCCTCTCCTCACTAGCGCTGCCTTAGTGAGCGCTGTGTTACCATTTTGAGTGCTACTTAGTGTACGGATGGCACGAGACCTTTGCTTCCAAGCTTGATTTCCCCGAAAAAGTGAACAAAGTGAACGTGGCGCTCACTTCCAAAGTGAACGCTAGCTATGTTTTCTCTTTGAGCGTGGCGTTCCTTTTCTAAACGCAACGCTTCCTTGATTCTTCATTTTTTCATTTCTTCACCTACAAGCAACCAAACAAGCAATCAAAGTCTCACCAAATTCACAAGGTCTTTGCATCATTCATGAAACCAATTAATTCTAGCATAAACCTTATAATTTTGTGTAAAATAAATGATGTTTGATTGATTCAAATTAATCATGAAAATCCACTCCAATTACTGACTTATTGTGCAAGAAAGTGCATAAAACCTAATGAAACTAATAAAAAATGCTTGTGAAACTAGCATAAGATGACTTATCATCATCATGTAAAATAAACTTTAAAAGAAATAGAAATAACTAAATATGGTTGGGTTGCCTCCCAATAAGCACTTCTTTAACGTCACTAGGTTGATGATTAACTCCTCACAGAGATTGATATGGGCTCAAAATTTTGCCCCTTACAGTGAACTTTCTTCCTGTCTTTTTATGAATGAGCTCCATATGCTCTAGAGACAAGATACGACTCACTGTATGTGGTACGACTGGTTTCTTGGTGAAGACAACTCTCATGCCAGGTGAGAGGCCTTCTGTGGGGATCTTTTGTCCCTCCAGCCTTTAATTACTCTCTTCTTAGTACCTTTGTTCTCAGTGTTTGTTGATGGCTGCCCAACACCAAACTTAGAATTGGTGTCTGGGGGCTTAGTAAAGCTTTGCACTGAGAGAGATGGTTGGAACACTAAGTGTTGCACAAGATGCGCTCTTCCTCTAGTTGTAAAATCAGTTCTCCCTTTGCTACATCAATGATAGCATTGGCAGTGGCTAGGAAAGGTCTTCCAAGGATGACAGACTCATTCTCATCTTCCCCAGTATCTAAGACTATAAAGTTTGCAGGGATGTAGAGGTCTTCAACCTTCACTAAGACATCCTCTACGAGGCCATATGCTCTTTTCATTGACTTGTCTGCCATCTCTAGTGAGATATTTGTAGCTTATACCTTAAAGATTCCCAACTTCTCCTTCACACAGAGTCTTTTCAAAGGTCATGGTGCCAATGGTGCAAGGAACTAGAAAGTGTTCGGGATCCAGAAGCTTTTGAGACAGCTTCTGCTGAACCAAAGAATTGAGTTCTTTGGTAAGCACTGGAGGTTCTTCCTCCAATGTCTTTACTCCAAATAACTTGGAATTTAGCTTCATGAGAGCTCCTAGGTACCGAGCAACTTGCTCTTCCCTAGTTTTCTCATCCTCATCAGAGGATGAGTATTCATCAGGACTTATGCATTGCAAGAGTGCATGCAAGGGGACCTCTATGGTCTCTACATGAGCCTTGGCTTTCTTTAATTCTTGGATAGAGACTTCATCAGTGTGCATTGAATACTCAGTAGGAACACCTTTACTGGCGTTCAACGTCATCTCTTATGGCATTTTGGGCGTTGAACGCTCAGTGGGGATATCTTCACTGGCGTCCAACACCAGCTTCTCTGCCAATTTGGGCGTTAAACGCCCAGTAAGGTCTTCCTTACTGGCGTTCAACGCCAGCTTTTGTGCCAGTTTGGGCGTTGAACGCCCGATAAAGTCTTCTTTATTGGCATTCAACGCCATTAAAGGTGTAGCGTTTGGCATTGAACGCCCAGTAAAGACTTCCTTACTAGCGTTCAACACTAAGAATGGCATATCATTGGGCATTGAACACCCATTAGGGATCTCATCATTGGCGTTCAACGCCAGATTACTCCCTTCAGATACGGCCTCAGCTTTAGCAGTGATAGCCTTGCACTCTTCTCTTGGGTTTAATTAAGTGTTACTAGGAAGAGTGTTAGGAGGAGTCTCAGGGATTTTCTTGCTCAGTTGACTAACTTGTACTTCCAAATTTTTGATGGAGGACTTTGTTTCAGTTATGAAACTATGAGTGGTCTTAGAGAGATTAGAGACTACAGTGACCAAGTCAGAAAGGCTCTGCCTAAGAGTCTCCATATGTTCCTGGGAATGGGAATGGTGGCCTGTTGTTGAACCTATTCTGGGTTCTTCCACCTTGATTATTATTGAAGCCTTGCTGAGGCTTATGTTGATCCTTCCATGAAAGGTTAGGATGATTCCTCCATGATGGATTGTAGGTGTTTCCATAGGGTTCTCCCATGTAATTCACCTCTTCCATCATGGGTTGGTCAGGATCATAAGCTTCTACTTTATAGGAAGCTTCTTGGGTACTGCCAACTGCAGCTTCCATTCCTGTCAAATGCTGAGAGATCATATTGACTTGTTAGGTCAAGATCTTGTTCTGAGCCAATATCGCATTCAGAGTGTCTACTTCAAGAACTCCTTTCTTATGAGATACCCCATTGTTCACAGGGTTTCTCTCAGAGGTGTACATGAATTGGTTGTTTGCAACCATCTCAATGAGTTTTTTTGCCTCTTCAGGCGTTCACTTCAAGTGGAGTGATCCACCTGCAAGGCTGTCCAATGATATTTTGGATATCTCAGACAACCCATCATAGAATATACCTAGGATAGACCATTCTGAGAGCATGTCAGGAGGACATCTCCTAATCAGTTGCTTGTATCTTTCCCAGGCTTCATAGAGGGATTCACCTTCTTTTTGTATGAAGATTTGAATTTTCACTCTGATTTTGCTCATGTTCTGAGGTTGAAAGAACTTGGCCAAGAAAGCATTGACCAATTTTTCCCACGAGTCTAGGATTTCTTTAGGTTGAGAGTCCAACCATATCCTAGCTCTATCTCTAACCACAAAGTGAGAGAGCATAAGTCTGTAGACCTCAGGATCCACTCCATTAGTCTTAACAGTGTCATAGATTTGCAAGAATTCATATAAGAATTGATGTGGATCTTCCAGTGGAAGTCCATGGAACTTGCAATTCTGTTGCATAAGAAAGACTAACACTACAAGAAATTACCAGAATAGCGACCAATTTAGCGACCGATTCTGGTGGTCGCTAAACCCTTGGTCGCTAATTTAAGAATAGCGACCAACTCGGTCGCTAACCGTTAGTGGCTGATTTTCAACCAATGCTACTGATGAATCCATATTTGATGATGATGTTTTGGTTGAAATTGAATAGATTTCATCATATAAACTTGCACTTATTCCACTAAATAGCATGCATTTGAACTTTCCTCCTAATTTGTGCTGGATTATGAAAACATGCTCTTTTGTGCCTAATTTGATTAAGTTTATTTCGTTTACATTCCATTCGATGCCTTGATGTTATTTGTTAGTGATTCCAGAGGTATAAGGTAGGAACGATATGGAGAAAATGGAAGAAGAGCCTTCAAAATAGAGGAAGTATGAAGAATCAAAGGAGAAGAGCTCAGCCTAATGTGCGTACGCACAGACCTACGTGTGTATGCACAGCCATCAGATCAGAGCCACGCGTGCGCGTGAGCCGCATCATGCACATCGCGCGTCCATTCAAATATCGCCTACTGTGCGTGCGCACAACCCTCTGTGCTTATGCACGGGTAGAGATTTTTGGCTGAGTATGCGGGCGCACACGTCTATGCGTCCGCATAGGTGGACACACATGCCTTTATTAAAATCTCATGTGACTCGCTATTTTGGTGGTTTGGAGGCCCATTTCTGAAGCCATTTAGCTCATAAGGAAGGGAAAATGAAGACCATACCATAGCATAACATTAGTGTAGCTTAGGAGTTCTAGTAGGTAGCTTTAGTACAGTTTTTTTTTAAGTTTTTCATCATCTCTACTAGGGTTTATACTAGGGTTTTTACATTCAAGTGCCATTTCCATTTTGATCATGGATTTTTCTAATTCCTATTGTAAGTATCTCTTTGTTACTACTCTTTATAGTTACATTGTTCATACTCTTTTTGATAATTTAAGTTATAGTTCAATTTTACTTCTCTTTTGCAATTCCTATTTCTTATTGATGAATTTTGTGATTGATGATTGTTAAATGCTTTCTTGAGTTTTTATTGTTGATTGAGATTATTTGTTGCTTTTGGTTTAAAGCTTTTTTCTCATTTTTCCCATGTTTAGAGTTCTTGCCCACCAAGTGTTTGACAAATGTCAAGTATGATTTTGGGCTAGTTTCCTATCTCTTAGCTTGGGAAAAGTGAGCAATTGGGTTCCTAGAGTTGGAATGTCCAACATTTAATATTTAGTGTCAATTCTTGGATTGTTAATTGTTCTTGTTCCCACTAACGCTATGTTGTTGCTAAGGCAATTAGCAAGCAATTTAGGATTTGTGGGTTAAGAACACTTATGCTTATTTAAATTACTCTCCGATGTGAGGGTTGATCAAGTGAGATTGATCCATTCTAGTTGTCATAGTTGTTGTTCTAACAAGGAAAGGACCTTTAGCTCACTCCAAGCCAAGATTCCTTTTATGCTTCAATTCCTTCATACACATTTACATTAGTTCTTTTTACACCTTACTTGTCTATATTGCATAGTTACTTCATTAATTCCTTTATTAGTTCATTTCTTACAATTTTGCATGTTCTTTTATTACTTTATATGTTTATCCCTTTATTGAAAACCCCATGATTCTCACAACCAAGATTGCACACTCATTGGTCTCAAGTGTCCTTGGGAGACGACCTGGGAATTGAAACTCCCGGAATTGAATTGGTTTTAAATTGTGACATATCCTTTGGATTAAATATTTGACTTGGGAATTAATCGTTGGTTTAGGCTATACTTTCAACGATGGGATTCTAATTTGTGAAAACCTAGATCAACGGTAAATTTGACCATGGCGTCGTTACCGGGGACTCACTTTAAGTGCAATGAGTGCTATAATTTTGGTTGTTGTGAATATGTGAATAGTGTGAGTATTTGGTTTTTATTTTCTACTTGGCACTATTTTGTAGATATCGTTTCTATCTAGCTAGTCTTGGTAGCTGTTGATTGTTAGGTTGGTTTATGTTTATTTGCCCATTCTTGTTTTGCTTTTCATAATTGCATGCTTCTATTGCTTCCTCAGTTGAATGACACGGTCACTTCCAGACCCGATATTGGCCCCTTTTGATCCGAAAATAGAAAGAACTTTAACTCATATTAGGCAAGCTCGGCGCCGGCTAGCATTTGTGAATAGTGAATCAGGCTTGCTTGAAGAGCACTCCAATTTACTATCACCATCAATCTGTGACCATCATTCTTCAATTAACGAGGAAACCTTATATTCATCTGTGGGGAGTGCTGAAATCTCTTTGAGTGACTCAGGTGACAACTCCATAGCGGATCCACCTCATAGAATTACCTTAAGGGAAGCCGGAGCTCCTGATATTAACTTGCAACCGATACAAATCCGGTATTCGGCTTTGGATCCAAATTTTGAGCTTAAGACTAGCACAATAAACTTGCTCCTCAAGTACAATGGACTACCAGGAGAAGACCCTCTTAAGCATCTTAAGGATTTTCAAGTTGCATGCTCTACTGCGAGAAGACACGGTGCAAATGAAGTAGCAGTTTTGGTGTTCGCTTTCCCTTTCTCTTTGGAGGGAAAAGCGAAAGAATGGTTTTATACTCAACTGGGAGATGTGATTTCCAATTGGGACTTGTTGCGTAAGGAATTTCTGGAAAAGTTCTATCCACCACAAAAGACGGACAAGGAAATCTCTTGCATTATGCAATGAGATGGGGAGACTCTTTATGAGTACTTGGAGAGATTCAAGAAGTTGTTGGAAGCTTGCCCCCACCATCGTATTGACGAGTTGGTACTTATTAGCTATTTTTGTCAAGGGATGAACTCCCAAGATAAGCTTCTCCTAGATGCCTCTAGTGGAGGATCCCTCACCAAAAATAAGACCGCCGAGGAAGCTTGGGAGATCATAGCGGACTTGGTGGACTCCACTCAACACTCAAGGGCAAAAAACCCACAACCAAAGACTTTAAGTGAAGTTTCTCCTTCCGGAGATGCCATTTTGACAAAGACCCTTGGTGAGATGACAATTTTGTTGAGACAAATTACCCAAGGGCAACAAATTCCCCAAGCCTTGATATGTCCTCCACCTCAACCTCCAAGAATTGAAGGACCACCAAGATCATGTGGTATTTGTGCTTGTAACAACCATTACACCGATGAGTGCCCTCAACTCCAAGAGGACACTACATTAGCGGTAGCCAATCCATACCCACAAATACCTAACTACAATCAACATGGAGGAAATCAAAACCAAGGGTGGAGGGATAATTCTAATCAAAGGTGGAACCAAGCCCCACAAGCTCAACCTTACCCAAGACAACAAGCCTACTATCATCAAGCTCCTCAAGGTCAACCACAATACCAACAATCCTACCAACAACCACCACAATCTCAACCTCAAGGGAGGTATCAACATCCAAATAGTAGACCTAACCATCCTCAAGGCAATCAAGGTCCTCCTTCTAATCAACCCTACATGAATGACACACTCCAAACCTTTATGCAAGAGCAACGGAAATTTCACAAGTAATAAGAAGTGTATATGTCTACAATTGCCGAAGCACTCACCCGTTTGACTTTTTCCCCTTCGACTACACAAAATGTCCAACAAGCCTCAACTTCTAGTGGTTTGCCCTCACAACCTCAACCGAATCCTAAGGGAAGCATCAAGCTATCACCCTTAGGAGTGGCACCAAGTTGGATGAAATTGGTGTTGTGCCTACAAGTTCAAGTGAGGAAACCCACAAAGAAGAGGTGGGAGAGGATATGGAAGTGATGAAGGATGAAGAGGAAGATGTTGAGAAGGATGAGGAACAACCGCTCAAGGCCAAGGAGCCAAAGAGGAAAAATCTGATTGAAGAGCCTATGCCCATTCCATTCCCAACTTTGGCAAAGAAGCCCAAGAAGCAAGAACAACTTGACCCCAGCATGGTGGAAATTTTTAAGAATGTTGAAGTCATTGTCCCTCTATTTCAAGCCATTAAACAAGTGCTGAAATATGCCAAGTTCCTCAAAGATGTTTGTACCCACAAGGAGAAAATTGGCGAACTCAACAAAAGGCCGGTAGATGATTCTATCTCTTCTTTAATTCCTGAAAAATGCAATGATCCCGGCCCATGTTTGGTTACTTGCTTGATTGGTGGAATAAAGTTCACGGACTGTATGTGCGACTTGGGGGCGTGCGTAAGCATTATGCCACTCCCCATTTATGAGAGATTGAACTTGTCACCCTTAAAGAGGTCCGGGGCGAGATTCGTGTTGGCCGATAAGAGCATTGTATCAGCTGTGGAGATTGCAGAAAATATTCTGGTTGACATCCAAGGTTTACTCTTCCCGGTAGATTTCCACATTTTGGAGACTCCTCCCATTGACTCAGACAGGCCATCATCCATTCAATTTGGGAGGCCGTTTCTAAAGACATCCCGATTCAAGCTGGATACACATTCAGGAGTCTATTCTTTTGAGGCCGATGGCAAGGTAGCAAGATTCACATTGGAAGAATCCAGGAAATCCATCCTCGAAGCCTATTCTATCTTTGGATGCGATATAATCGAAGATGAAGTGATTGAGGTTGGCAAGGAACAAGAAGAAGAGAAGGTTGCCAAGAAGTCTGATTCAAGAGATCACACTCAACCCAAGAATGCCAAGGAGTTGGAGATTTTCCACCTTGGAGAAGTTCAAAGTGACCAATGAAGCCATGCAAAGTCCAACTTAGGACTCTAAACCAATGTGCTTGGTGGGAGACACCCCACCATGGTAACATTATTCCAACTTTATCTTTTGTTTATAGCTTTTTGAATTAGTTGCTTTCTTGTGGTATGATGATTAGCTTAATTTTGATTTGGTATTTTTGAATTGAATAAGTTGAATTGCTTGTAGATCATGAATTTATGCTTGTTTGTATGATTTGGGATTGGTATGTTGCTATGCTATAGGAAGGAACCTTAGTTTTCAAAAGAAAATTTTTTTGTGATTCAGGGCATCTATGTGTGCGCACCACCCTGTGCGCACGCACACAACTGCATTTTTCACCATCTGTGCAAGCGCACGCCTCTGTGCACCCGCACACCCTTTGTAGCACCCTCTGGTCGCAGCGCCAGCACTGCCTGTGCGTGAGCGCTGCCCTGTTTTTTATGCCCTGTGCGTGTGCACTGCCTTGTGCGTACGCACGTAGTCCCCTTATCGCGCTTCTTGTGCGGCCACACAGACGTGTGCGTCCGCACACCAATTGACAGCCCCTCTGGTGGGAGCATCATCATGAGTTGTGCGCATGAACAACCTCCCCCTATCTTTATCCCTGTGTGCGCACGCACGCCTGACTCTGCACCTCAAGCAATTACTTCCTTAAAAAAAAAGAGAGAAGCTTTCTGTGCGAGCGCACGCCTTTGTGCGCCCGCACGCGTTGTTATCACCCCTCTGGTGGGAGAAACCGCATGCTCTGTGCGCTTGCATCCCTCTCCTTTTCGTGTATTGTGCATACGCACACACCCCTCTATCTTGCAACCTCTGTGCGTGTGCTCCCTGCTGTGCGTCCGCACACGCTTATACACCCGCTTTGGTCGCAGCGATCGCATGCTGTGTGCATTCACAACCCTTCTAATTTTTGCTTTCTGTGCATCCGCACAGGCCTCTGTGCGCGTGCACACGACTCGTTTTGGGCGTTAACAGGGCAACCTTCCCTGTTGAGCAGCAGTTTCATTTTTCTCCTTCTTCTCGCTGCTACTGCTTCTCTCACCACAGCCCTCAGTCTCAGGTGACTCTGCCGCCGGCCACCGCCACCGTCAAGCCGCCACCACCGCTCTCTCTCATACCCTCCCTCTCTCACTTCTCTCTCTTACTTCTCTTTTCTTTTCTTTCTTCCTTTCCTTTCTCTTTTCTTTTCTTCACCACCGGTGAGTTTTCCCTCCCCGGCGTTTTTCCGGTGAACCCAACCACCACAAGTCGCAGTGGCTATAAGGAGTGCCATTGTTTCCTTTCCCATTCTTGTTTTCTCAACCTTCAATTTTTAGGTTCTTAATTTCCTTTTTTGTTGATTTTTGCAATTGTTTTGATTTTCTTCCCATGTTGCTTAGATTAAATTTAGTGCTTTTCTTTGTCTCTTTGTATTGCAAGTGTTGATATTTGATTATGGGTTGCTTATGATTGAATTTGAGCATTAATTGTGATAAGCTTTCACATTGCATACCACATGTTTGATGAAATGCCTATATGAACATTTTGTTTGATTCATATGACATGTCCATGATATGTATTCAATTTATCTCTTGTTAGGCATATTGTATGAATTGTGCAACTTCAATTATGAATTTTGATGGTAGTTAAGTGAATTCACCAATGCATTTCCTTGTTTGTTGATGTGCGATTTTGGTTACAAATGCATTGTGTTGTGTGATACCCAATTGTCATTGTTCATCTCGGAATTTGAATTCGGTAATCACTTTACAATTGTTCAACTTTAGATGATGTCTTGATCAAATATCTTTTGGCCTTAACTTAGAACATTGCACATGTGGTTACCACTTATTGAGGATGAGCAATTGACCCTTCACTTTGAGTGAATGGTCATTGTTGTTGTACATTCTTTCGCTAATGAAATTTCTTGCCAACAACCTCAATGACCATTACATTCAGAGGGTGTTAACGAATCAATTGGTGCAAGCATGAAGTTGCTTTTTATGTCCATGCTTTAGCCTTGCAACTTAAGCACTTAATTGAGAAGCAGTGAGCTTTGTCCGATAAACAGTGTGGTTGCCGTGGTATCCGGCCAGTCTGTGTGTTCCAACTGGGCGCATCATTGTGTTTTTTGTAAACCACACTATTCTAAGAGCATCTTTTAACCTTGTTAGTGCTTCCTCATTAATTTTGTTTTATTGTTTCCCTATGATCTCAAAAATTTTTTATTTTATTTTCAGGATGCAAAAGAAGGGTAAGGTACTAGTTACTTCACCGGTTGAGCAAACTACCGCTCGCTCTCCTGATATTTGGTGGAATCACCAAGGTGATAAACTGAATACCTTGGTTAATGGAAGATCCGACTCTCAATACGAGGCTATTGAGAAGCGCACAATCCATTGGGAGTGGCCGTTGAAGGTTCCAAGCCAGTACAAGGTGACTATTCATCACAGAATTGCCTCGCTTCATTGGGGATTTCTCGAGCGAGAACCCATTGAAGTCAATGAAACTATGGTGTGGGAATTCTATGCAAATTACCAAGCTTGGGAACCGAAGTAAGTATTCCTCCGGGGATAGATGTTGGAGACGTCAAATCAAGCTCTAGAAGCTATTCTGAACATCCCCCACATTCCGCTTGAGAAGGATGATTATTTCAAGATAAAAGTGGATGTGTTCAAAGGAAGAATATCTCTGACTCCCATTCTTGAGAGAATAGCCCGTCCTGGTGCATCTTAGGAGTATAGCAAAGGGAGAAATTATGTTTCCACTAGTATTGCATACTCTGATTTGAATGCCGAAGCCCATATATGGCATCAGATTATGGCAGACTACATCATCCTGAGCACCCATACTACCCATGTCAGATTTAGGACTGCTTTGCTACTATGGGCTATTATGGAAGGGAAGCATATAGCCATTGTACCTTTGTTACGCAAATCGATTTGGAAATTGGTTGAGAAGAGAAATATCAACATTCCATTTCCGTCGATGGTGATGCGCTTAGCAAACGCAGTGGGGGTAGAGAGGCAACCAATGAATATAATGTTCGAGTTTCCAAGAGGCAACAAGTTCATTCCGAGGGGAGAATTGGATGGATCATCAGAAAAGACACCCTCGAAGAGGAAGGCACCCGTAGCACCACCATCAAGTTTACCAACCTCATTGACTCCTTTACCGGTTCTCTGGTCTCTTCCAAAATTATTCCGAGACATCTTGCACGATATCCACCACATGGAGCAATTGGAGCAGAAGCGTTTCGAGTGGATAGCGGCGAAGCTAGAAGGAAGAGACCCTGGCCCAACTCCTGAGGCTTCATCCGAGCTAGTTGGGGAGGAGCATGATGAAGGTGACCAACCCATTTCCGATACCACCAGCTGACGTGGCCCCGAAGTTCTCATTCTCCCGGATCCGAAGCAAGCACGGAGGACCGTGCAAGAACTAAGTGTGGGGGTACTCAATTTTAGTAGCTTTATCTTTATTGCACCTTAGTTGGTTTGCCTGTATATATCCCTTTAGTTTTCATAGTTATATGGTAGTTAATGTTTGCATGTTTCATATTAGATTGAATAAGTTTGATGAAACACCAAGGAATTGCCATGAAATCTTTCTTAAGGCATACCATCGGTTGAATTGAAGAAAAATTTTGTGTTTTCCAACTTGCTTAAAGTATTCTGTTTATGGAACATAGAAAAGAGCTAGAACAATATACCTTGTAAGATTTGCGCTTTGATAGATGGTTACATTTTTCAACTATAATGTTTGTTCTGGTGTGATTTTACTCCTTTTTTATTGTGATCGTTGATTTGCATCATTTTTTATATCCTGTATTTGTTGTTTGGATTCATTTAGCATGATTGAGGCCATCTTTGATGTTAAACTCACCAACCTATATGGCCAACCCTTGTACTCACCATTGTGAACCCCTATTGAGCTTGTAATTCCCTTTTGTTCTGATTTTAACACATTATTTCCCCTTAAGCGAAAAACCATTGATGTCCTTGAATTACTCTTTGATTAGCTTGGGTGGATTAGTGCGTATATTATAAGTGTGGGAGAAATTGTTGGGAAGCATTGGTGATAGAGGCATGGAACTCATTGTAAAAAATTGGCAATTGAAAAATGCTCATGTGTTCTTTGTTTTAGGTCATATGCATCTCTTGTGCTAACAAAGACAAGAAATAAATTCAAAAAAAAGAAAAAACTGTGCATAATAGAAAGTGAAATAAAAAGTTGAAGTAGAGGATGCATATGTTCATGTTTTGAAAAGAAATTGCATGAGTAAGGTGAGATAGGAGAAAAATTGGGTAGCTAGGTTACATTGTTATGAGTATATAGGTGATATAGGATTAGGTGGACACTTAAGCTAATCAAAGAACTAATTCTTTAAGTCCACTTAGCCATATTTATCCTACCTAAACCCTGGCCCCATTACAACCCTCCAAAGACCTCATGATATTTGTCTTTTATGCATCAAATACTAGTTGATTGTTAGATGAAGTGCAAATTTTTGAAAAGTATGATAAAAGGAGAATTGAGTGATTAAGCCCTAAACACTGAGCGAATTGAGTGAATACACATCCAGTGAGGGGTTCGATCGCTCAATTCTATGTTCTTGCATCTCTTGTTGTATCTTCTTGCAAGTTGTTTGTTGATTAGTTTTGAAAGTTCAATTCAATTTTTTGGATAATGATTTTAGTGCATAAACTCTTTGCATTTGCCCCAAAGCCTTCTTGTGATGGATTGGAATTTTATGGTTTGTTTTACCAACTCTTTGCATAGTACATATTGGTAGCAACCTTTAGGATAGTTGCATGCATTTAGGTAGCACATAGAATAAATCGTTTTCCTTTCATCTATCTCCTTTGAGTGTGTTTAGCATGAGGACATGCTAGTGTTTAAGTGTGGAAAAATTGGTGAATCCATATTTGATGATGATTTTTTGGTTGAAATTGAATGGATTTCATCATATAAACTTGCACTTATTCCACTAAATAGCATGCTTTTGAACTTTCCTCCTAATTTGTGCTTGATTATGAAAACATGCTCTTTTGTGCCTAATTTGATTAATTTTATTCCATTTACCTTCCATTCGATGCCTTGATGTTATTTGTGAGTGATTTCAGAGGTATAAGGCAGTAATGGCTTGGAGAAAATGGAAGAAGAGCATTCAAAGAGGAGGAAGTATGAAGAATCAACTGAGAAGAGCTCAGCCTAGTGTGCATACGCACAAACCTGTGTGCGTACGCACAGCCATCAGATCAGAGCCACGCATGTGCGTAAGCTGCATCGTGCGCGACGCGCATCCATTCAAGCATCGCCTAGTGTGCGTGCGCACAACCCTCTGTGCGTACGTTCGGGTAGAGATTTTCGGCAGAATGTGCGGGCGCACAAGTCTATGCGTCCGCACAGGTGGACGCACATGCCTTCATTAAAATCTCACGTGACTCGTGATTTTGGTGTTTTGGAGGCCCATTTCTAAAGCCATTTAGCTCATAAGGAAGGGAAAATGAAGACCATACCATAGCATAACATTAGTGTAGCTTAGGAGTTGTAGTAGATAGCTTTAGTATAGTTTTTCTTTAAGTTTTTCATCATCTCTACTAGGGTTTATACTAGGATTTTTACATTCAAGTGCCATTTCCATTTTGATCTTGGATTTTGCTAATTCCCGTTGTAAGTATCTCTTTGTTACTACTCTTTATAGTTACATTGTTCTTACTATTTCTAATAATTCAAGTTATAGTTCAATTTTACTTCTCTTTTGCAATTCCTATTTCTTGTTGATGAATTTTGTGATTGATGATTGTTACATGCTTTCTTGAGTTTTTATTGTTGATTGAGATTATTTGTTGCTTTTGGTTTCAAGCTTTTTCTCATTTTTCCCATGTTTAGAGTTCTTGTCCACCAAGTGTTTGACAAAATGTTAAGTATGATTTTGGGCTAGTTTTTTATCTCTTGGCTTGGGGAAAGTGAGCAATTGGGTTCCTAAAGTTGGAATGTCCAACATTTAGTGTCAATTCTTGGATTGTTAATTGTTCTTGTTCCCACTAACGCTATGTTGCTAAGGCAATTAGCAAGCAATTTAGGATTTGTGGGTTAAGAACACTTATGCTCATTTAACTTACTCTCCGATGTGAGGGTTGGTCAAGTGAGATTGATCCATTCTAGTTGTCATAGTTGTGGTTCCAACAAGGAAAGGACCTTTAGCTCACTCCAAGCCAAGATACCTTTTATGCTTCAATTCCTTCATACACATTTACATTAGTTCTTTTTACACCTTACTTGTCTATATTGCATAGTTACTTCATTAATTCCTTTATTAGTTCATTTCTTACAATTTTGCATGTTCTTTTATTGCTTTATATGTTTATCCCTTTATTGAAAACCCCATGATCCTCACAACCAAGATTGCACACTCATTGGTCTCAAGTGTCCTTGGGAGACAACCCGGGAATTGAAACTCTCGGAATTGAATTGGTTTTAAATTGTGACATATCCTTTGGATTAAACATTTGACTTGGAAATTAATCATTTGTTTAGGCTATACTTTCAACGATGGGATTCTAATTTGTGAAAACCTAGATCAATGGTAAATTCGACCATTGTCAGCTACCAAACTAGTACAAAACGATATTAGTCGCTGAATCGGTTGCTAAATGGCGACAACTTTTTTTGTCGTTAAATTGGTCGCTGAGAGAATCGGTCGCTAAATAGCGACCAACTTTTCGGTCGCTAAATCGACCGCTAGTATCTGATCTGAAAATCTAAAGAATCGGTAGCTAAATTGGTCACTGTTACTGATTTCCTAATTATAGATTTTTACTAATTTCACATATACCACTATCAAAACTTGATTTTTATAAATAATTATATTTCAACAAAATACAAAAAAAATTAAACATAGATAAATTTTTCAAATAAATACAAAAAATATTCACAATATCTATATCAAAATATAAAAATAAAAGGAGACAAAATTCATAAATATATCAAATTTATAATCTACAATCCCAATGTATATTGATAGCTTTATAGCCAATGGCCCCAAATGTATGCAAAAAAACAAAGGAAAAAAAATTCATTTACATAAAGTAAAAAAAAATTCCATTTAATTTTTGACAACCTGAATAAACTTCATCATGCCATATGGAGTTTCATTAGTAAGACTAACATATCTAATCTGCAAAGAAGTTCAACACATTTTATTAGTCATGATTCGGTAATTATTTATTGAAAGATCGAAACTTGTACTAGATTGACAATACCAATTACCTTCCTAGCTTTGACAGCTCTTCCGAGAGCTTAAGCTGTTCACCTATACCAATTGAAGGGTATTGATGAATTGGGCCATACTCAGTTTCTCCAAACATTGGAACATACCTACAATGTCAATGTATCAATTAAAGAATTAGGATATATCAATCAGACCAAAATACGTATAAGCTAACATAAACATACAAACTGATTAGGCCAATGAATTTGATAAAGATCAATATAATCCATTTGTATGCATAACAAACTGCATAAATCAAATCAAAATTTTGTTAGAATATAGTCCCAGACACAGGATCATGAGATGCAATCCCTTTCAAACAGAATGTAATACAGCATCAACTTTACAATAATTACTATTTATTCAGTTAAGGAATTCCATTGGAAGCTAAACAACTATTCCTAATGTACCTACAAATTCCAGTGTCTAGACCAAACGAAACCGTGAATTCAGAAAGAGAGCAATCAACCTATTATCAATGGCTTCAATAATATTGCTGCCATCTAAACATTTTGGACCGCCTCTAATCCATGTCATCTGCCCAGATGGTCCAGCAACCTGTACAAAATTAAAGGTAGACATTATAAACAACAATGATAAGATAATTTAAAAAAATATAGCAGAATCTCCAGTTTTTGCTGCTAAATACAAGTTTGTCAAACAATCGAGATGCGTCCTTAACGCCTACTACATTCATTAGATTATTCAACTTGCTGCTTCACAAACCCCCAAGCAGAATTGAACATTATCTACTTCACAAACCCCCCAGCAGAAATCTTATTTTGCAAGCCTGTATATCACATAGGGATTTATTTTAATATGGTTACATTTCAGGTCATTTGCCAAGAAATCTATATAGAAAATTAATATGACTACACTGCAGAACAATAATACTATCTAGTGTCAGTTTACAAACGTAATTTGTTAACCTTTGCATATATGATTTATAAAGGTTGCTATAAAAAGCACTCTTAAATTTGGGTTTCAAAATTCCAGCATCCCATCCTTCAGAAAAGAATGCAGATAATATAAATCGAAACTACCAAAGCAGGATAATTAAGATTCAATCTTGAGATCAAGTATTCTCTTAAGGTAACTTTCTTTAGGTAGGAGTCATATATTATCATATACAACATCCATCTCAATCAAATTTAATGAATAACTTTGATGCATATGCAAACACATAAAACTCATGCTTACTTTTCGACGAATCATCATTGTCCTCCTCTTCATCGTCGTCAAAGTCTTCATGTTCTTTGTCATCAATACCCTTTTGAGCAAAATTTGAGAAGAAAACAAATGAGATCCAATTAAAAAAACTTCATTTCTAATTCTTATGCAATCAAAATAAGCACAAAATGCATGATACCTCATGTTTAATTGAGCCTTCAAAATTTTCATATATTTAAAAAAAAAAAAAAAAAAAAAAAGAGTCTGTAGCACCAAAACCTTATCGAAAACATGGACTTCATCATCTTCGTCTGACTCTTCAGCATCAGCATTCACGTCAAGTGGGATGATATCTCATGAGAACAATAATATTATCTTTCATGGTTGATGGTACTTTCACAAAAGTTCTCATGGGAATATGATCAAACACCTACAGGCCAAACTTTCTGAAGTCTAGATTCATAAAGGGAATTGGTAGTAAGACTTGTTTATAGAGAAATTATATTTTGAATACCTAAATTAGAGTGTTTATAGACATCAAACTTAATTCAATAGTTATAAATAAGAGTTTGTGCTAAAGGAGATGACCACATAAAAATCCAAGAACAAGACAATAGATATCAATAAGGAGTATAAAAAGGATTAGGTGTTCAAGAAATAAATATGCATAGCAAAGCTGCTAATCATATATATTAAAGAATAACGATTATTGGTAATATAATATATGGTTGATACTTCAGACATAACTTTTTTGTTGCAAAATTAAATAGAAGCATGAGAATCCTACCAGCAGCTAAATTTTCCTTCAAGAAACGTTCCACCACTTCTTCATTCTGAGCCAGAGTCAAGCTAGTCAAGAAATTTTTCTACTTGAATGGTTTGAATTTCATCTGATTTCTGCTGCAAGTATTTTCAACTGTAATACTTCTAAAATTAGCATATACAGAATCATCCTCATCATAACATAAAAAATACACGTTTTCATCAAACTAACCTAACAAACTTGTCTTGTTGAGTTCTCATCTCTGCAGCCTAATTCAAAGACAATGCAGATCAAGATAAAAGATTCACTGAATAGTTCCCTCAAGCACCACAGGAATGACAATTAGATCATTCCACCAAAATAAGGCACAAGAAAACCTATGAGCAAAGATCTTTGAAACTCTGAAACTAGTTACGAAGAAGAAGAAACTGTAACTGTAACTCAAATTAAAATTAAGACAAAACTATAACTCAAATTAAAATTAGGGAACATTGCAAACCCTATATAAAATTTACCAAAACAATAGATTAATAAAATTTCAAAAACATCGCAAACTGTAAGAGTTCATGAAAAAATTTACCAGCTCCGTTGGAATAACGCAGAGGGAGGAATGCCGAGCTCAGAGTGACCACCAGTAGTAAGAATATCTCCAAGCGACAATCATCCTGTTCGGAACTAACGTTGGTGGGAGCACATCGCTAAACCCCTAACCAGACATGGATTAGAATCGGCGATTAGGAGGCTACCTGCTTGGAGACGACGAAGACGACGCTGAGATCTCAACGATGTAGGCGACGACACCGAGAATGCAGAAGAAGACGGTGAGGAGCCCTCAGGAGATGGCGCCGAGACCAGAGAAGACGACGCCGACGGGACCTCAGGAGACGCCGGCGAGACACGCGCAGAAGACGTCGGCGACGAAGACCACAACGGCGCTCAGAGACTGATTTGTTAGCGTTAGTGAGAAGATGGGAATGGTTGGGTGAGTTAGGGTTAGTAACGCTAATTATCTTTTTTTTAACTTAGTGACCGTTTTTGCTCTAAAAAATAGTAACTGATTTAGTGACCACAACTTTAGCAACTGAAATAGCAATCAATTATGTTATTTTATTTATTTATAGATTAGTTGTAAAATCGGTCGCTAAATTAAAAAATAGTGACCAAAAGTTTTAAGAACATTTTTTTGTTTTGGTTGTTAATTCGGTCGCTAAATTAAAAAATAGCGACCAATTTTAGCGACCATTTATATTCTAGTTTTATAAAACTAGTCGGTTGCTAATTCAGTGGCTATTAGGGACTGATTATGTTAGTCACTAAAATCGGTCGCTAAATTAACAATTAGCAATCGATTTAGTGACTAGTAATTTAGCGACTGAACTAGCAACTCAACAGTTATTCACCCTATTTCACTATCAGATGCAAAATCAGTCACTAAAATAAGAAATAGCGACCGTTTTGTGACCAACGGTTCCAAAGACATTATTTCCGTTTTGGTTGCTAAATCAGTCGCTAAATCAAAAAATAGCGACCGATTTTAATGACCGGTTTTATTTTAGTTGTATTTAAAACTTATCGGTCGCTAATTCGGTTGCTATTAGTGACCGAACTTATTGGCCGCTAAAATCGGTCGTTAAAGCTAATTTAGCGACCGATTTAGCGACCAATATTGATTTGGTCTTGGAAATTCTGTATTGGTCGCTAAATCGGTCGCTATTAGCAACCAATTTTTTCGGTCGCTAAAATCAGTCGTTATTCCGGTACTTTCTTCTAGTGTAACTGAGGCTTAAGCTCAAAGTTATTTGCTCTAATGGCAGGTATGGAGATACTTCTTCCATAGAAATCCGAAATTGGTATGGTGTAGTAAGCAAAGAACCTTTCTTGCCTCTCCTCCATTGTTAGGTTCGGCTGCCATGCTTTTAGCTTCTTGTTCGAAAATCTTTGTGAGATTTCCTTCGGAGTGTTGTCCTTTAACTTGTTGCAAATGCTTCTTTAAGGTCCTCTCAGGTTCAGGATCAAGATTAAAAAGAGGTTCTTTATCTCTGTTCCTGCTTATAAACAAGAAAAAAGAAAACCAAGAATCAATATTTTGAGGTTTTTAGGCCAATTTTGACCCTCCTAACCATTAATGCTCAAAGCCTTGGACCCTTTTCTTGGTTTTTCTTCTTTTTTTAACTATTTCTTTTGCTTTAAGAATCAATCTTTTTTATTTTTCAGAGAATCAATAATACTTCTCTAAATTCCCTGTTCTTCAAGAGTCAATATGCTTAACTTTAATATCAATTATGCACAGTTAATTCATACATTCAGAAAATAAAGATAAGACAATCATATCAAAGTAATTGGAATAACTTATGATATTACTCAAGACCATGTGCATCTTACTACTTCTTAAAAATTTTCATTTAAGCTTAGTGGCAATACATGAGACATCATCTAACCATAAAAAATTTAAAAATAAACTACTAAAGCAAAATCCTAAGAATGATCATGTAAGCCTAGAGAGGAAAATAGGAAATAGAATGAAATACTAAGAAACAAAAATTTTCTTTTCTGTGAAGATGATTCACCTTCCTTTGGTGCCATTGATGATAATATAGATCTAAAGCTCACTCTGCAACACCAAACTTAAAAAGTTTGCTTGTCCCCAAGCAAAGAAAACTTGGTCCCTTATTGGCGTTTAAACGCTAGTGTTCATACCCTAGGTCGAGCTAAGCGATCCGGGTTGGACGACGACAAGAACGACCGACATCTTATAAGGTTGGGTCACCACCGACCTCTTCCCAAAGAGCTCAGCCAAATCGCTATAAGGGCCTAAGCAGGCCCAAAGCAGAAGATCACATCCCACCTGAAGGCGGCTGGCAAAAGATAAGTGGACTCACCCACAAAAAGATAAGATAAGATAATTAACTTATCTCAGGGGAGGTCACTCCACACTACTATAAATATATTAGAGCGCCCAGGTATAAATCACTATCTGATTCTACACAAAAAACCTACCTAAAGCCCGTGCTAACTTAAGTATCGGAGTCTCTTCCAGGTACCACCACCCACCGGTGACCAAGGATCAGTAGCATCTCAAGATCCAGCAAGTCGGACCCCACAGCTCCGATCACACCCGAAGATCTCATCCGAGATCGACCTTCAGTTTCAAGTAACCCTCGGAACATTGGCACCGTTGCCGGAAAACCTGGAAGTCATCCCACCATCATAGCAGACAATCCTGACAATGATCATGACTCCAGTTTGGAAGAAAGAATGCCGCATAAGAACACGGATGCTGCATCAAAGGAAATACCTCAATCCAAGGGAAACCAAGGCAAACCCCACCTCAAGGGGTATCAAACCAAGGAAACCCAAAGCGCCTATATAAAGGTTGAAGGGCAATCCCCTCCAAACAAAGGTTGAAAAAAGCATATCATCACAAGCAGAGTTAATATATCAGCCAACGCATCGTTCAAATTAAAACATTAAAGACTCGAAGGCTGCACAAATGGCAGCCCAAGAGTTTAAATTGTTTGTTTTAAAATAAAAAGTTGCTAAGAAGCAATAAAGTGTCAGGAAATCATCCACAAAACTTACAAAAACCAACAAAGTTCAAAGTCCACAGATTGGACTACATCAACACATAATCAAAAATATCATAGGGGATCCAAGTTTGCCCCAGTATCAGCATCTTGAGGAGGAGGTGGGATGGTTGAGATTGGAGTAGCACTAACAACTCCATCTGGCCCATTCAAAATTTCCACATCAGGTTCGGGCTCAGAAGGGACCACCTCGGCAGAAGGGGCCGTAGAAGCTGAAGCTGCAGAAGCCTTAGGTGGTGGCACAAGAGGAGAACCTTCATCTTCATTATCTGGGGCAGGCACGATCTTGCCATTCTCCACCACATTGTTCATACTGAATAAGGAGAGGTCGAGCTCGGGAGCAAGAACCCCGACTTGGGCCTTTAGATTTTCATACATCTCAATCACACTGCTCACCATATGGCTCTGAAGCTCGGCATAATCATCTTGGGCAGACTCTCCTTAGCCTCTAATAGCTCGCCATAGGTCAGAGTATAGCTCTCCTTATACTTCTTAGCAGCCTCCTCAGCCAGATTAGCAGCTGCTTCCACCATAGTAGCTCGATCATTCTCCTTTTCTACATCAATCTCCATATTGGGCACACTAGCATCCAATTCATCCTTCAGGCCTTTTACCTTGTCATATTCAGCCTTGGCATCCTCCAAAAAGGACTTGGTAGCATGGACAGGGGACTCCCGTACAACCCGAGATAAGGCCGCACCAAGATTGGCCATCCGAATGCTGTTATTAGATATAAAATCAAAGTGGTGGAGGATTGACACATAATCCAAAAGAACTTTTCCATAAGGAGCTATCAACTCCGTGGCAAAGGCTATACCATCAAACTTTTTATCATTCAAATCATAAGTCCCAACAATCTTTTGTGGCTTGGGAGGGGGACCAACAGCAGTAGGAGAGGAGGCAACGCCAGAGGTCATCTGAGACGGGTCAGACAGAATTGTCCGAACTCTCAGGGTCGGGATAATCTTCCTCGGACCCTGAGATTCCACCGTCAGCTGCTTCAGAAGCAGCTGTGCCGAAGACCCTTTCCCCAATGTCTTTTGTGACAGATTGTGGGCCGCCATCACCTTCTTGGCCTTCCGAAAGGACTTCATAGAATCCGAAGATTTAACCATCTCTGAAAAGAAGCCAGGAAAATAATTACACAGTTGGAAGAGGATAAATTCACAAACAGTAGAAGAAAACCATCTGTAAAGGAAGAGGTCGGATGCTACCTAGCTCAGCACGAAGGAGGGAAGGATCTCCTAAAAATCTTTTCGTATCCAAATGAGGAGGCTCCCCCCAATGCTCCTCTAAAACACCCACAAAAGCCTGTTCTACCTTATCTAAACTCTCCCAAGGATACTTGAGGACTACATGGTCTTTCTGCCACCACAAAGGAAAGGTCGGCTCTTCGTTCTCACCCAAAAAGAAAGGCTGAGCACCCTCAATAGCTCGGACTTTGAAGTAGTAATTCTTAAAGTCGCGAAAGGATTCATCAAACATGGAGAACACTTTCTTCCCCTGGGTAGCTCGAAAAGAGATCCAAGAAGCTTTCTTCTTAGCTACCTCGGGTTTGGTTAGCACAAACAAGTAAAGAAAAAGGGACACGGCAGGTCGGACACCTAGTTCTTGGCACAGTAACTGAAAGATCTTTATAAAGGCCCAAGAGTTTGGATGAAGTTGAGAAGGGGCCACATTACAGTTCCACAAGAGTTCGGTTTCAAAGGCAATAAAAGGAAGGGTAATACCTAATTGGCTAAAGAAATAGTCATAGGCGTAAAAGAAAGGACGTTCTGTCTGATCTAAGGGAGGGAAACTAACTCTCTCCTCAAGGTCAGGTGACACCAATTCATAATTCTTCTCGTCCTCCCTACGCTCACAGATCCTATGAAATCGCCTAAGCTTCTTGGTGTGCAAAATCTTGATCTTTACTTCCTTGGTAACAGCGCTAAAAACTTCATACACACATTCATATTCTTAATTTTGTTTCACAACTTCGTACAACTAACCAGCAAGTGCACTAGGTCGTCCAAGTAATAAACCTTACGTGAGTAAGGGTCGATCCCACGGAGATTGTCGGTATGAAGCAAGCTATGGTCACCTTGTAAATCTCAGTCGGGCGGATTCAACTGATTTTATGAATTGATAAGTAAAAGATAAATAAAATATAAAATAGGATAGTGGTACTTATGTAATTCATTGGTGAGAATTTCAGATAAGCGTATAGAGATGCTTTCGTTCCTCTGAACCTCTGCTTTCCTGCTGTCTTCATCCAATCAATCCTACTCCTTTCCATGGCAAGCTTTGTGTAGGGCATCACCGTTGTCAATGGCTACTTCCCATCCTCTCTATGAAAATGGTCCAATGCGCTATCACTACATGGCTAATCATCTGGAGGTTCTCGATTATACTGGAATAGGATTCACCCTCCTTTTGCGTCTGTCACTATGCCCAGTACTCGCGAGTTTGAAGTTCGTCACAGCCATCCCTTCCCAGATCCTACTCGGAATACCATAGACAAGGTTTAGACTTTTCGGATCTCAAGAATGGCCATCCATGGGTTCTAACTTATACCACGAAGATTCTAATATCTCGGACTCGGTCCTCTGTATTAGATATCCAAGAGATACTCGTTCTAGCTTATTTGCATGTAGAACAAAAGTGTTTTTCAGGCACGCGTTCATAGGTGAGAATGATGATGAGCGTCACATAATCATCACATTCATCATGTTCTTGGGTGCGAATGGATATCTTAGAATAGGAATAAGCTTGAATCGAATAGAAAAACAGTAGTACTTTGTATTAATTTATGAGGAACAGCAGAACTCCACACCTTAATCTAAGGAGTGTAGAAACTCTACCGTTTGAAAATACATAAGTGATAATGGTCCAGGCATGGCCGAATGGCCAGCCCCCATAAAGGTCTAAGATAGCATAAAACTAATCAAAGATCATCTACAAAGATAGTAAAAAGTCCTATTTATACTAAACTAGTTACTAGGGTTTACAGAAATGAATAAATAATGCAGAAATCTATTTCCGGGGCCCACTTGGTGTGTGCTTGGGCTGAGCTTGAAGTTTACACATGGAGAGGTCATTCTTGGAGTTGAACGCCAGTTTGTAACGTGTTTCTGGCGTTGAACTCCACTTTGCAACTTGTTTCTGGCGCTAAACGCCAGATTGCAACATGGAACTGGCGTTCAACACCCGTTTGCGTCATTTAAACTCGTTCAAAGTATGGACTATTATATATTGCTGGAAAGCCCTGGATATCTACTTTCCAACGCAATTGGAAGCGCGCCATTTGGAGTTCTGTAGCTCCAGAAAATCCACTTTGAGTTCAGGGAGGTCAGAATCCAACAGCATCTGCAGTCCTTTTTCAACCTCTGAATTTGATTTTTGCTCAGGTCCCTCAATTTCAGCCAGAAAATACCTGAAATCACAGAAAAACACACAAACTCATAGTAAAGTCCAGAAATGTGATTTTTAATTAAAAACTAATAAAAATATACTAAAAACTAACTAAATCATACTAAAAATATGTAAAAACAATGCCAAAAAGCGTATAAATTATCCGCTCATCACAACACCAAACTTAAATTGTTGCTTGTCCCCAAGCAACTGAAAATCAAATAGGATAAAAAGAAGAGAATATACTATAAATTCCAAAATATCAATAAAACTTAGCTCCAATCAGATGAGCGGGACTTGTAGCTTTTTGCCTCTTGAATAGTTTTGGCATCTCACTTTATCCGTTGAAGTTCAGAATGATTGGCATCTATAGGAACTTAGAGTTCAGATAGTGTTATTGATTCTCCTAGTTCAGTATGTTGATTCTTGAACACAGCTACTTTATGAGTCTTGGCCGTGGCCCTAAGCACTTTGTTTTCCAGTATTACCACCGGATACATAAATGCCACAGACACATAACTGGGTGAACCTTTTCAGATTGTGACTCAGCTTTGCTAAAGTCCCCAATTAGAGGTGTCCAGGGTTCTTAAGCATACTCTTTTTTTTTTGCTTTGGACCTTGACTTTAACCGCTCAGTCTCAAGTTTTCACTTGACACCTTCACGCCACAAGCACATGGTTAGGGACAGCTTGGTTTAGCCGCTTAGGCTAGGATTTTATTCCTTTAGGCCCTCCTATCTACTGATGCTCAAAGCCTTGGATCCTTTTTATTTACCCTTGCCTTTTGGTTTTAAGGGTTATTGGCTTTTTGCTCTTGCCATTTGGTTTTAAGAGCTTTTAGCTTTTTCTGCTTGCTTTTTCTTTTTCCCATTATTTTTTTTTGCTATTTTTTTCACATTTTTTTCTGCAAGCTTTTGTATTCACTGCTTTTTCTTGCTTCAAGAATCATTTTTATGATTTTTTAGATTATCAAATAACATGTCTCCTTTTTCCTTATTCTTCAAGGGCCAACATATTTAACATTCATAAACAACAACTTCAAAAGACATATGCACTGTTCAAGCATTCATTCAGAAAACAAAAAGTATTGTCACCACATCAAAATAATTAAACTAGTTTCAAGGATGAATTTGAAACCATGTACTTCTTGTTCTTTTGTAATTAAAATATTTTTCATTTAAGAGAGGTGATGGATTCATATTCACTACTTTAAGGCATAGACACTTAGATACTAATGATCATGTAATAAAGACACAAACATAGATAAACATTTAACATAAGAAAATGAAAAACAGAAAATTTAAGAACAAGGAATGAGTCCACCTTAGTGATGGTGGCATTTCCTTCTTGAGGAACCAATGATGTCCTTGAGCTCTTCTATGTCTCTTCCTTGTCTTTGTTGCTCATCCCTCATTGCTCTTTGATCTTCTCTAATTTCATGAAGGATGATGGAGTGCCCTTGATGTTCCACCCTTAGTTGTGGGTTTTGGAGATGAATCTTTCCATCTCCCATGACTCGGAGGTGGAAGCTTTTGTCTTCCCTTTCCCTTTTCTAAAGATTTCTCCGGTCTTAGGTGCCATCAATGGTAATGGAAAAACAAAAAAGCGTCTTAGGTGCCATCAATGGTAATGAAAAAACAAAAAAGCTTATACTTTTACCACACCAAACTTAGAATATTGCTCGCCCTCAAGCAAGAGAAGAAAGAAAAGAAGAGGAAGAAGAGAAAATATGGAGGAGAGGGAGGGGTTTGGGTGGGAAAGTGATTTTGAATTTTGAAGGTAGATGGGGTTTATGGGGAAGAGTGGATGGATGTGAGTGGTGAAGGGGTAATAGGGAAGAGAGTTTGAGGTGATTGGTGAAGGATTTTGGGGAAGGGTGTTTATTGGGAAGAGATGATGAATGTTGAAAAGAGGGAAGAATATGAGTGGAGGTAGGTGGGGATCCTGTGGGGTCCACAGATGCTGAGATGATCCTGTGGGGTCCACAGATCCTGAGATGTCAAGGATTTGCATCCCTGCACCAATTAGGCATGTAAAACGCCTTTGCATGCAATTCTGGCGTTTAAACGCTGAATTGATGCTTGTTCTGGGCGTTCAACGCCCAGATGCAGCATGTTTCTGGCGTTGAACGCCAGTTCTATGCTTGTTTCTGGCGTTCAGCGCCAGCTCTTCTCAGGGTGCATTCCTGGCGTTTGAACGCCAGGATGTTGCTTGTTTCTGGCGTTCAACGCCAGATCCATGCTCTGTTCTGGCGTTGAACGCCAGCCAGATGCTCTTTACTGGCGTTTAAACGCCAGTAAGTCCTTCCTCCAGGGTGTGATTTTTCTTCTGCTGTTTTTGATTCTGTTTTTAATTTTTGTATTTATTTTGTGACTCCACATGATCATGAACCTAATAAAACATGAAAGAACAATAAAAATAAAAATAAAATTAGATAAATAAAAATTGGGTTGCCTCCCAATAAGCGCTTCTTTAATGTCAATAGCTTGACAGTGGGCTCTCATGGAGCCACACAGGTGATCAGGTCAATTTTATAGACTCCCAACACCAAACTTAGAGTTTGGATATGGGAATTCAACACCAAACTTAGAGTTTGGCTGAGGCCTCCCAACACCAAACTTAGAGTTTGACTGTGGGGGCTTTAGTTGACTCTGTACTGAGAGAAGCTTTCTATGCTTCCTCTCCATTATTACAAAAGGAGATTCTTGAGTTTTAAACACAAGGTTGTCCTCATTCAGTTGAAGGATCAATTCTCCTCTGTCTACATCAATCACAGCTCTTGCTGTGGCTAGGAAGGGTCTTCCAAGGATGATGGATTCATCCTCATCCTTCCCAGTGTCTAGGATTATAAAATCAGCAGGGATGTAAAGGCCTTCAACCTTTACTAACACATCCTCTACTAGTCCATAAGCCATTTTCATAGATTTGTCTGCCATCTTTAATGAGAAATTGGCAGCATGTACCTCAAGGATTCCCAATTTCTCCATTATAGAGAGTGGCATGAGGTTTATCCCTGACCCAAGGTCACGTAGAGCCTTCTCAAAGGTCATGGTGCCTATGGTACAAGGTATGAAGAACTTTCCAGGATCTTGTTTCTTCTGAGGTAATGTCAGTTGATCCAGATCACTCAGTTCATTGATGAGCAAGGGAGGTTCATCTTCCCAAGTCTCATTACCAAATAATTTGGTATTTAGCTTCATGATTGCACCAAGGTACTTGGCAACTTGCTCTTCAGTAACATCCTCATTCTCTTTAGAAGAAGACTACTCATCAGAGCTCATGAAGGGCATAAGGAGGTTCATTGGAATCTCTATGGTCTCTAGATGGGCCTTAGAGTCCTTTGGTTCCTCAAAGAGAAACTCCTTGTTGATCACTGGACGTCCCAGGAGGTCTTCCTCACTGGGATTCACGTCCTCTTCCTCCCTTGTAGGTTCGGCCATGATTGTTATATCAATGGCCTTGCACTCTCTCTTTGGATTCTCTTCTGTATTGCTTGGGAGAGTACTAGAGGGATTTCAGTGATTCCTTTACTCAGCTGGCCCACTTGTGCTTCTAAATTTCTAATGGAAGACCTTGTTTCATTCATGAAACTCACAGTGGCCTTAGATAGATCAGAGACTAAATTTGCTAAGCTAGATGGATTCTGCTCAGAATTCTCTGTCTGTTGCTGAGTGGATGATGGAAAAGGTTTACTATTGTTAAACCTATTTCTTCCACCATTATTAAAGCCTTGTTGAGGCTTTTGTTGATCCTTCCATGAGAAATTTGGATGATTTCTCCATGAGGGGTTATAGGTGTTTCCATAAGGTTCACCCATGTAATTCACCTCTGCTATTGCAGGGTTCTCAGGATCATAAGCTTCTTCTTCAGAAGATGCCTCTTTATTACTGTTGGATGATTCCTTCAATCCATTCAGACTCTGAGAGATCATATTGACTTGCTGAGTCAATATTTTATTCTGAGCCAATATGGCATTCAGAGTATCAATTTCAAGAACTCCCTTCCTCATAGGCGTCCCATTATTCACAGGATTCCTTTCAGAAGTGTACATGAACTGGTTATTTGGAACCATGAAAATGAGTTCTTGAGCTTCTGCAGGCGTTTTCTTTAGGTGGATGGATCCACCTGCAGAATGGTCCAGTGACATCTTTGATAACTCAGACAGACCATCATAGAATATATCCAGGATGGTCCATTCTGAAAGCATGTCAGAAGGACACTTTTTGGTCAGTTCCTTGTATCTCTCCCAAGCTTCATAGAGGGATTCTCCTTCTTTCTGTCTGAAGGTTTGAACATCCACTCTAAGCTTGCTAAGCTTTTGAGGAGGAAAGAACTTGGCTAAGAAAGCCGTGACCAGCTTATCCCAAGAGTTCAGGCTGTCTTTAGGTTGAGAGTCCAACCATACTCTAGCTCTGTCTCTTACAGCAAACGGGAAAAGCATAAGCCTGTAGACCTCGGGATCAACCCCATTGGTCTTAACAGTATCACAGATATGCAAGAATTCAGTTAAGAACTGAAAAGGATCTTCGGATGGAAGTCCATGAAACTTACAGTTCTGTTGCATCAGAGAAACTAATTGAGGTTTCAGCTCAAAATTGTTTGCTCTAATGGCAGGGATTGAGATGCTTCTTCCATGTAAATTGGAATTAGGTGCAGTAAAGTCACCAAGCATCTTCCTTGCATTATTATTATTTTCGGCCATATCTTCTTCTTTTTCGAAAATTTCTGTCAGATTTTCTCTAGAGAGTTGTGCTTTAGCTTCCCTTAGCTTCCTCTTCAGAGTCCTTTCAAGTTCAGGATCAGCTTCAATAAGAATGTTCTTATCCTTGTTCCTGCTCATATGAAAAAGAAGAAGAAAGCAGAAAATATGGAATCCTCTATGTCACAGTATAGAGATTCCTTTATGTGAGTAGAAGAAGAGAAGAATGTAATGTAAAGAAGAGAAGAGGAAAATCTCGAACACAGAGAGGAGGATGGGGTTCGAATTTTTGGGTGGAAGAGAAGTGTTAGTAGATGAATAAATAAATAGAAGGAGATGAGAGGTGAGAGAATTTCGAAAATTAATTAAAATAAAGATTAAATTTAAAGTTAAATTTCGAAAATTAAAGTTTGAAATTAAATTAAAAATTAAAATTTAAAACAATTAGTTAATTAAAAAGGAATTTTGAAAAAAAGAGGGAGGGATTTTAGAAAATTAAAGGTAGAAAGTTAGTTGGGCAGTTTTAAAAAAGATAAGAATCAAATAAAAAGTTAAGTGGTTAAGAGATTTTGAAAATCAAATTTTGGAAAGATAAGATTGAAATTTGAAAAAGATGTGATTGAAACAAAAAGATAAGATTGATTGAAAAAGATTTGAAAGTCAAATTTTGAAAAGATAGGAAGTTAGAAAAGAAGTTAGAAAAGATTTTAAATTTAATTTCAAAAAAGATATTATTGAAATTGAAAAAGATATGATTGAAAATTATTTTGAAAAAGGTTTGAAAAAGAAATTTAAAAAGATTTGATTTTGAAAATTAAAGTTGATTACTTGACTAACAAGAAACAAAAAGATTTGATTTTAAAATTTAAAGATTGAACCTTTCTTATTAAGCAAGTAACAAACTTTACATTTTTGAATCAATCACATTAATTGTTAGTAATATTTTCGAAAATTATGAGATAGAATTAAGAAAAAGATTTTTGAAAAATATTTTTATAATTTTCGAAAATAAATAAGAAAAAATGAAAAAGATTTAATTTTTGAAAAAGATAGGATTTTCAAATTGAAAATTTGATTTTACTCATAAGAAACAACTAAATTTTAAAAAGTTTTGAAAAAGTCAACTCAAATTTTCGAAAATTTATGAGTGAAAAAGGGAAAGATATTTTTTTGATTTTTGAATTTTTAATGATGAAAGAGAAAAATACAAAATTGACTCAATGCATGAAAATTTTGGATCAAAACATGTGATGCATGCAAGAACACTATGAATGTCAAGATGAACACCAAGAACACTTTGAATGTCAAGATGAACACCAAGAACTTATTTTTAAAAACTTTTCAAGAAAAGAAAACATGCCAGACACCAAACTTAAAAATTTTTATTCTTTAGACATTAACAAATTGAAAATGCATATGAAAAACAAGAAAAGACACAAAACAAGAAAATATGAAGATCAAACAAGAAGACTGGCCAAGAACAACTTGAAGATCATGAAGAATGTAATGCATGAAATTTTCGAAAATAATTTTTAGAAAATTAAAAAGATGCATTTGACACCAAACATAAATCTTGACTCTAGACTCAAACAAGAAACACAAAAATTATTTTTGGTTTTGTGATTTTATAAATTTTTTTTTGGATTTTCAAAATTTAATTAGGAAAAACGAAAAAGAAGAAAAAATTTTTGTATTTTTCAAAAATAAGAAATAAAAATCTTAAAATTAAAATAAAATTACCTAATCTGAGCAACAAGATGAACCGTCAGTTGTTCAAACTCGAACAATCCCTGGCAACGGCGCCAAAAACTTGGTGTGCGAAATCGTGATCTTTACTTCCTTGGTAACGGCGCTAAAAACTTCATACGCACGTTCATATTCTTAATTTTGTTTCACAACTTCGTACAACTAACCAGCAAGTGCACTGGGTCGTCCAAGTAATAAACCTTACGTGAGTAAGGGTCGATCCCACGGAGATTGTCGGTATGAAGCAAGCTATGGTCACCTTGTAAATCTCAATTGGGCAGATTCAACTGATTTTATGAATTGATAAGTAAAAGATAAATAAAATATAAAATAGGATATTGGTACTTATGTAATTCATTGGTGAGAATTTCAGATAAGCGTATAGAGATGCTTTCGTTCCTCTGAACCTCTGCTTTCCTGCTGTCTTCATCCAATCAATCCTACTCCTTTCCATGGCAAGCTTTATGTAGGGCATCACCGTTGTCAATGGATACTTCCCATCCTCTCTGTGAAAATGGTCCGATGCGCTATCACTGCATGGCTAATCATCTGGAGGTTCTCGATCATACTGGAATAGGATTCACCCTCCTTTTGCGTCTGTCACTACGCCCAGTACTCGCGAGTTTGAAGTTCGTCACAGCCATCCCTTCCCAGATCCTACTCGGAATACCACAGACAAGGTTTAGACTTTCCGGATCTCAAGAATGGCCATCCATGGGTTCTAACTTATACCACGAAGATTCTAATATCTCGGACTCGGTCCTCTGTACTAGATATCCAAGAGATACTCGTTCTAGCTTGTTTGCATGTAGAACGGAAGTGTTTGTCAGGCACGCGTTCATAGGTGAGAATGATGATGAGTGTCACATAATCATCACATTAATCATGTTCTTGGGTGCGAATGGATATCTTAGAATAGGAATAAGCTTGAATCGAATAGAAAAATAGTAGTACTTTGTATTAATTCATGAGGAACAGCAGAGCTCCACACCTTAATCTATGGAGTGTAGAAACTCTACCGTTTGAAAATACATAAGTGATAATGGTCTAGGCATGGCTGAATGGCCAGCCCCCATAAAGGTCTAAGATAGCATAAAACTAATCAAAGATCATCTACAAAGATAGTAAAAAGTCCTATTTATACTAAACTAGTTACTAGGTTTTACAGAAATGAGTAAATGATGCAGAAATCCACTTCCGGGGCCCACTTGGTGTGTGCTTGGGCTGAGCTTGAAGTTTACACGTGGAGAGGTCATTCTTGGAGTTGAACGCCAGTTTGTAACGTGTTTCTGGCGTTGAACTCCACTTTGCAACTTGTTTCTGGCGCTGAACGCCAGACTGCAACATGAAACTGGCGTTCAACGCCAGTTTGTGTCATCTAAACTCGGGCAAAGTATGGACTATTATATATTGCTGGAAAGACCTGGATGTCTACTTTCCAACACAATTGGAAGCGCGCTATTTGGAGTTTTGTAGCTCCAGAAAATCCACTTTGAGTTCAGGTAGGTCAGAATCCAACAGCATCTGCAGTCCTTCTTCAACCTCTGAATCTGATTTTTGCTCAGGTCCCTCAATTTCAGCCAGAAAATACCTGAAATCACAGAAAAATACACAAACTCATAGTAAAGTCTAGAAATGTGATTTTTAATTAAAAACCAATAAAATATACTAAAAACTAACTAAATCATACTGAAAATATGTAAAAACAATGCCAAAAAGCGTATAAATTATCCGCTCATCACTTCTCACAATACTCAGGGTCGGCCACAATGACACACATCAACTCTATAAAGTCTAAACTATCGGCCATACCAGCAGGGTCCTTTGTAGACATCTCGACAATGTTCTTACGAGAAGACATATAGCAAACTACACCTACAGCAAAGGAAAACAAAAAGGGGGTCACTACCAAACAACTCGGACAAAAGCAAACAAGCAACAAACAGCAGGTATGGCAGCAAAAGGGCACCCCAGGATTCACAAAGAAGGAATTGAATCAGCACCAAAAGTCCAGGGGCACCCTTTGGAGGCAGCAAGCACAGAATGCAGAAATGTGATAAACCAAAACCTAAGCTCCTACAGTTCCCTAAAATGACGGAAACTTAAGCTCCTACAGTTCCCCAAAACAAGATCAAAACTTTGTGCGAAAAGAAAAAGCATGCAAACAGTAAGGCACAAAGAAAGATGACTATTAAGACATAGAAAAAAGAAGAGCACCAACCTGCGATGAAGAAGGAGTGAGCGCGATGAATGCACGACAGAAACACGAGCAATCTACACCAACGAGCGCTTCAAAAAGGAAAAGTAGGCAGCTTGGGGCAAGAAAAGAGAAATCCTTTTTTCAAGTATTGAGACAAAAGAAACAAATAAAGAAGCAACGATCTCGAATAAAAGAGGGTGTTCTTTGCAGAAGAAAGAAAAACTTCTCTAAATTCAAGATCGAAGGACGAAACAAAACATAAAGGAGAAGAAAACTGAAACTAAGAGCAAAACCTCTTCTTTTTTCAAACAAAAGTTTAAAGAGGGAAAAGAAACGGAAAAACAAAATGAAAGTCCAATTAATAGGCATTAAAGGTGCGTGCATATTCCCAAGAAAGTAACCCCTTCAAGAAACAGACGCGGCAATAAAGGAGCGAAAGCAAAAAACGCTTTGCATTCAAAGACAACTCGCAAACAGAAGAACAGATTGGACCAAGATGCTTGAGCATGACTTCCCCAAAGAGATCAAAGCTTAGAAAGCATGATCTTATGGAAAGGTCCGAGCTCAAGTAGGGGCACTGTTCATACCCTGGGTCGAGCTAGGCGATCCGACTTGGACGAAGACAAGAACGACCGACCTCTTCCCAAAGAGCTCGGCCAAATCGTTATAAGGGCCTAAGTAGGCCTAAAGCAGAAGATCACAGCCCACCTGAAGGCGGCTGGCCAAAGATAAGTGGACTCACCCACAAAAAGATAAGATAAGATAACTAACTTATCTTAGGGGAGGTCACTCTACACTACTATAAATACACTGGAGCACCCAGGTATAACTCACTCTATGATTCTACACAAAAAAACCTGCTTAAATCCCGTGCTAACTTAAGCATCGGAGTCTGTTGTAGGCACCACCACCCACCGGTGACCAAGGATCAGTAGCATTTCCAGATCCAGCAAGTTGGACCCCACAGCTCCGATCACACCCGAAGATCTCATCCGAGATCGACCTTCAGTTTCAGATAACCCTCGGAACAGCCAGGATTGCTTCCCTTATGGGCATTGAACGCCCATGCTCTCTTCTCCCTTCTGGCGTTGAATGCTAGTAGGGGGCACCCTCCAGGGTGTTCTATTTCTCTCCTAAGCGTTCCTGTTTCTGTTCTTATGGCTACACATGATCACAAACGTTAGAAAAACTAAGAAAACTATGAAAACAATAGAAAATAAAATAATATGAAACTAAACTAAAATAATTGAAAGAAAATAGAAAAGAAGAAATTACTATAGAATACTTATGGTTGGGTTGCCTCCCAACAAGTACTTCTTTACCGTCCTAGCTTGACAGTCAACTCCTCCAAGGAGGAAGATAGTCATAGAGGCGTAAATCCTCACCCTTTATGGGGAGCTTTACTCCTGTGCTCTCATGGGTCAACTTCACATGCTAAGAAGATAGGATCCCGTTTACAGTATGAGACAGGGTTGGACTTGCAGTGAATACCACCCTCATCCTTGGTGAGAAGCCTTCAGTAGGGATCTTTTTGTTTCTCTAGCCCCTAGGCATCTTCCTCTTAGGACCTTCTTCCTTGGTGGATAGTGCACACCCAACACCAAACTTACATTTAGTGTTAGGGGGGATTGAATTGGTTGCAATCAAGGGAGGGGGCTTAGATACTGAATTTTGTATTCAGGTACCTCCTTTGTCACGGGGATGTGGAGGTTTAAAAACCTTGAAAACCATCCAATCCTCATGTAATCTCAGCATTAATTCGCCTCTCTCAATGTAACAACCCTAGTTTTTGAAAATCAAATAATTAGTTATTTATGATTTATTTTATTTGTTGATAATTTTATTTTAAAAAAATTATTTTACTAAAGGTAATTAAATGGAGTTTCATCATAATTAGAGTTTAAATTAATTAGAATTTTTATATAATCTTTATTGGATATTTGGTATAATTGAAATTATAATTTTGGTAATTGAAAAATAAATAAGAATTGTATAATTTAATTTAAATTAATTCTATTATAAATAAATTATGGTTTAATTTGAGTTCTTTATTTTTAGAAAATAATATATCGAGCATGATTAAATTGATTTTATGAATACTTTAAGTTTAAGCCTATTAATATTTTTGTACAATTTTTATTATTAGTTATTTTATAATTTGAAATTAATGTTCCGGTGATAGAAAAATAATGAACAATCATACCATTTAATTTGAATAATTAATATTAAATTTAAATTATATTTTATAAAATGTGATTCATATGTTCATCTTTGATAAATAATGTTCCTAAATATTTTTAATAAAGTATATTTGATTTTAAAATTACTCTACCCTCCAATTTTATCAAAATATATATTCATATCTATTCATATTCCATTATAAAATCCCTAATTGCTAACCCTAATTCCCAAATTGAATAAGAAACCCTAATTCCTAAATTAAGGAACCCTAATCCTAATTTTCCCCCTCCCTCACCACCACTCAGTCGCACCATACCCCCCTTTCTTCCTAAACACAACAAACACAGGATTGAGAAAGAAATGCACAAATGCAGAGGGACAAGAGAAAGTTTAGAATCGAAGAAGAGGGAGGAGCCACGCCGCCACCGCACTCCGTAACACCCAGCCACGTCTTGCTCGCCGTCGTGCCATCCACCCACGTCGAGAAGGAAGAGAGAAATAGAGGAGAGTGGCGTCGTGTCAGCTGCGAGCTTGCCATCGAGGAAAGCTGCCGTCGCCATCGTTGTCCTCATCCTGACCTGTCACCGTCACAGGAGCCAGCCGGCTTCATCGCCGTTCATCCTTGTCGTCGCCGTCGCCGCTGGTCTGCCTTGGAGCCACCGTCGAGTAGAACGCGAGGAAGAGTTCTCGTCACTGTTGTTCACCCAGTCATCGTTGCTGCTTCCAATCCCACCGTTGATGCTGCCACCACTGCCACAACCACCCTTGAGCTGCTGTTGACCTATTGAACCACCACCCGAGCTACTGTTGGCTTGCCGCTGCTATTTTTTGGGTTCAAGATTGCTGCTGCTGTTGTTGCTCTACTCTGCCTCTACTTCTAATTTTTGGAATCTGACAAGAACGCCACTGCCGCTGCTGTCGCTGTTGCTCTGGATCCATTCTGAACCGTTATTGTCACTGTTTGGCTGATGCTGAGGCCTTTCATCATCACCAGAGCTTTCCAGAATCATCGTAGTTGCCACCAAGAAAGCTGAATGGGTGCTGGAAACTACTAACGGAGTTGTATTGGATACTGTTGTGATTATTCTGAATTATGAATTAGAACTGGATGCTGTTGTGATGACTCTAAATTATAAGTGAAATTAGATGCGATTGTGAATTGTATTTTGAATTATTGATTTTTGTAATGAATTAGCTGAGATTATGATCTTGAACGAATTGTTTTGAATTGTTTGTTATTGAATTAGAATTTTAATATATTGGAATGGCTATGGAATGGAATTGGTTGAAATTTGGCTGTGAATGGTGATTTATTTAATGTTACTTATTAAATTGAAATATGATGAGGTAATTATTGAATGAAATGTATTTGAGAAAAGTTAGTTGTGGTGATTACTCTGAGTTATTGACTGACTTCATTGTCGTGAGTAATTAACTGTTGAGACTTAATTTGGTTTAAGGCTGCGATTGTTATTGGTTTTCTGATTATTTTAGAATTGCTAGAAATTCCGGTTTGATTATGTTAAGTTGGTTGTTATTGTTGATTTAAGGTTAACTAGAGTTGATTTTGAGGACGGTTAAAGGATTGAAGGTTGATTACTGAACTATTTTCTTGAAGTATGATCTTTAGAATAAAATGGTAACTTTGCTAATAACTAAAGAACTTTAAAAATAACTAGGAATATAAAAATTTGTTGTTTGGAATATTAGTTATAAATTCGTGAAGCTGGACTGGTTTACTTTTAAAGAATGGTTTATGAAAACTCTAATTTTAATTGATGTTAGGATGTTGGTCTTAAATTGATTTCTAATGAAACAATTATTTAGATTCTGTTGTTGTGATAACTGCTGATAAAAGGGCTAGTAATTTGTTGAGAAAGAGGGAACCCGTAAGGGTGGCTAAGTCCAAATTTTAGGGGAAGTGCTGTCGAAATTTTATAAAAATCTGAGGTTTTATTTGAAAAGTCATTTTAGAATATTTGAACTTGGAAAATTATATTATTTGAGTTTTATTTAGGTAAGAAGAATTATACTATTTTGAATTTGAATTACCAAGAAAAGGTTTATGTTTCAAGTTTGAATTATTTAAGAAAGGAATTATGTCATGAATTCAATTTAATATGAAAAGGGTTATGGTTTGGGCTTGAAATAAAGGATTACTTTTTAGAAGTTTGATGAATTTATAATATTTGAATTTGAATAGTAAAGAGAGATGATTTTTGAGTCTTTGGGAAGTTAGTAAACTTAGAACAGAGTTTTATTTGATTACTTCTAATGAGAGGTTATGTTTTGAAAAGTGTTTAATGAATTTAAAATAAATGATTTTTTTGAGTCTTTTGATAGAGAACTAAACTGAAAAATAGTTTTAAAGTTGGCTTGACTCAAGATTGCCAAAGCAGAGATTATGAACTAAATTGATTATTAAGATTTCTATGAATGAATGCTTGAGAAAGTTAAGAAAGGTTTAAGAAAATGTGTTAAGGATTCAAAGCGAAAAAGGGAATGGAGAATTGATATACGGAATGTTGAGATTTAGAAAGAATAATAAAAAAATGATAAAAGGTGGGAAAATCCCATGAACTGTTAGTTGTTTAACTACAGAAAAAATCCACGAATTGATAATTTGTTAAATTTGGGAAGTACCCACGAACTGAATGATCATTAATCTCGGAAAAACCTATAAATTATTATTTGTTTTAAATGCTAGAAAACCCACGAATTGATAATAATTTATTACGGGAATAACCCATGAACTGTTGTACGTTGATCTCGGGTTTAACCCACGAACTGAGGATCGTTGTTTACTGTGTATTGATCTCGGGTATAACCCACGAACTGAGGATCTCTGTGTTGTTGTATATTGATCTCGAGGAAACCCACGAACTGAGAATCTGTGTTTTGTTCGTGTGTTGATCTCAGGGACGCCCACGAATTGAGAATCACTATTTCCCCTTGTGCGTATATTATGGGGTCGAGCTTTATGCCAACTGTCAGTAGTCATGAAGGAGTGGTATTCTTACCACCGACACGTATGCACTAAGGACACAAAGAGAAACCATATCTGGGACTTGTTTATAGGCAATGTCGGGCTGCAGGGTGTAAATCGACACGTGAGCTCATGGCCTGCTTAGGACAGACATGCATCATATTGTTTGTGCACTTGCATTTGGTTGTGTTTGCTTGGATTACTTCTCTGTGATTGTGTTGTTTGTCTTATTGTGATTTGTTTATGTGTTGAATTGAGTTTCTTGCTTGTGCTAGTAGTTTGAGAATGGATAGAGATGATTAATAACTGTTGTTATGACTGAGAATCAATTATGTGGCTGAAAAATATTTAATATGACAAGTTTTGCGATTGAGATCTGTTTTGGGTTTAGAAATTTAAAGAAAGTAATTATTTATCTAAAGTAAGATTAAATAGTATTTCAAAAGATTTGACAAAGATGGTTTATTAAGAAAAGTTAATTATTTGCACGTTAATCATTACTTTTACGGCATTCCCATTCCCTACTGAGAACGTGAGGTTTGTTCTCACCCCAAAATCTTCCACCCTTTCAGTGACACAGGTTCGAAGACTCAGTATGAAGCTGCGGGCAATTAGCAGGACTTTACTTGTATTTCATGTTGTTTTCATAGAGTTTCCTCTCCCTTGTTACTTTAGTTTTTATTTTATACAGAGGGATAGGAGTTGTACCTGAGTTTTATTTAAATTCTTTGTATAATATTTATTATTATTATTAATTATGTGATTATTATTACTTGGTGATGTTTGCTATATGATTTTAATTAATAAAAACAAAATTTTTCTGGAATTTTCTAAAAACTAAATCGCGATATCGAACTAAAGGCTCAATAGTAAATAGTTAATAAAGGAAAACAGGTTAGTAACGCCTTACTTTCGGTATGATCATAACGTTCTGGAAGCTGGGTCGTTACACTCAACATCTATCAGGCTCTTCTAGTGGCTAGGAATGGTTTTCCCAAGATGATGGAGTCATTTGCATCCTCTCCCATGTCATGTACCACAAAGTCTGCAGGGAGGAAGAGCTCTCTAACCTTTACTAGTACGTTCTCTACTAGCCCGTGTGCTTGTCTCAAAGACTTGTCAGCCAATTGCAGGGTGATCCTTGTTGGCTGTGCTTCTTGGATTGCCAGCTTTCTCATTACTGACAGAGCCATCAAATTGATGCTTGAACCAAGGTCACAGAGTGCCGTTTAAAAGTGAAAGTCCCTATAGTAATGGGAATCATAAAGCTTCCAAGATCAGGCATCTTCTTGGGTAGATTTCTCTAGACTAGTGCACTATACTCCTTGCTCAAGATCACAATTTCATCGCCCTTTAAGGCCTTCTTCTTAGAAAATAGGCTTTTCATGAAGGCCATATAGGGAGGCATCTTTTCTAGCACCTCAGCAAAAGGAATATTGATGTGTAGCTTCTTAAAGATTTTCAAGAACTGAGACTACTGTTCATCCTTGGTCTCCTTTCGCTCTTGCTGAAGATGTGACACTTCAGGCACTCTTCCCACAAGAGGTGCGTGTAATAGTGTGCTTCCAGCCTCTTCTTGAGGCTTTTCTTCCTTTAGTTCCTCAAGAGTGTGTACCACCTTAGGCTTAGCTTCCTTGGTCATGATGAGTGTCTTACACTCTTCTCTTGGATTTACCTCTGTGTAACTGGGAGGAGTGTCAGGAGGTCTCTGAAGTTTCTGAGGGTATGGCAATTTGGCTCTGTACTCTAGGGCCTTGGGTAATTGATGAGCGGATAATTTATACCCTTTTTGGCATTATTTTTATATAGTTTTTAGTATGTTTTAGTTACTTTTTATTATATTTTTATTAGTTTTTATGAAAAAAAACATTTCTAAACTTTACTATGAGTTTGTGTATTTTTCTATAATTTTAGGTATTTTCTAGATGAAATTGAGGGACCTAAGCAAAAATCTGATTCAGAGGCTGAGAAAGGACTGCAGATGTTGTTGGATTCTGACCCTCCTGCACTCGAAGTGGATTTTCTAGAGCTACAGAAGCCCAATTGGCGTGATCTCAATTGCGTTGGAAATTAGATATCTTGGGCTTTCCAGAAATATATAATAGTCCATACTTTGCCCGAGATTTGATGGCCCAAACTGGCGTTAAATGCTAGCTAGAGACCCTTTTCTGGCGTAAAACGCCAGAACTGGCACATTTCTTGGCGTTAAATGCCTATTTTGGCACCCAGGGTGGCGTTTAACTCCAAATTGAGGCATATGCACGTGAAAGCTTCTAAGCTCAGCCTAAACACTCACCAACTGGGCCCCGGAAGTATATTTCTACACTATCTGCACCTAGTTACTCATTTTCTGTAAACCTAAGTTACTAGTTTAGTATAAAAACTACTTTTAGAGATTCATTTAGCAACGGATGACATTTTACATTTCATATTGTATCTCTTACGGCATGAGTCTCTAAACCCCATAGGTGGGGGTGAGGAGTTCTGCTGTGTCTCAATGGATTAATGCAATTACTATTGTTTTCTATTCAATCACACTTGATTCTGTTCTAAGATACTCACTCGTACTTCAATATAAAGAATATGGTGATCTGTGACACTCACCATCATTCTCAAATTTATGAACGCGTGCTTGACAACCACTCCCGTTTTATCTGAGCTCAACGTAGTCCTTGGGCGACAGCTTGAGTGCGTATCTCTTGGGTCTCTGATCCACGGACCGAGTCCGTGAGATTAGAACTTTCGTGGTAGAGGCTAGAACCAATTGGCAGCATTCTTGGGATCCGAAAAGTCTAAACCTTGTCTGTGGTATTCCGAGTAGGATCTAAGAAGGGATGATTGTGACGAGCTTCAAACTCACGAATGCTGGGCGCAGTGACAGTGTGTAAAAGGATAGAGAGATCCTATTCCGACACTAGTAAGAACCGACAGATGATTAGCCGTGCAGTAGCTGTACCTGGTATTTTTCATCCGAGACGAGAGATCTGACAGTTGATTAGCCGTGCAGAAACCGTACCTCGTATTTTTCATCCGAGAGGACAGATGGTAGCCCTTGACAATGGTGATCCACCAACATGCAGCTTGCCATTGAAGGAATCCATGCGTGTTTGGAGAAGAAGACAGTAGGAAAGTAGAGATTCAGACGACAGAGCATCTCCAGAACCTCAACATGTTCCTCATTACTATATCACAAGTATCATTCATTTCGTGTTATTTACTTTTCATAAACAAAATCATTTTTATCATTAATCTCCTGACTAAGATTTACAAGATAACCATAGCTTGCTTCAAGCCGACAATCTCCGTGGGATCGACCCTTACTCACGTAAGGTATTACTTGGATGACCCAGTGCACTTGCTGGTTAGTTGTGCGGAGTTGTGAAAAGTGTAATCACAATTTCGTGCACCAAGTTTTTGGCACCGTTGCCGGGATTGTTCGAGTTTGGACAACTGACGGTTTATTTTGTTGATTAGATTAGGAAAAATTTATCTTTTTGGTTTAGAGTCACTAAATTTGAGTCTTTTATTTTCTTTTCAAAAATCTTATTTTTCTTTATTAATGTTTAATTTTCCTTTGAGTTTTCTGTTTGAGTTTAGTTTCATGCTTTAAGTTTGGTGTCAATTGCATGTTTTTATTTTCCTTCAAATTTTTCGAATTGTATGTTCTTTTTGTTCTTCATATTTTCGAGTTCTATGTTCTTTGTTCTTTCGTAATCTTCAAGTTGTTCTTGTTTATTTTCCTTGTTTGATCTTTATTTTTCTTGTTTTATGTCTTTTCTTGTTTTTCTTGTGCATTTTCGAATTATTAGTTTCCAAAGTATAAAAATTTTTAAGTTTGGTTTCCTTTGTGTTTTTATTTTCTTAAAAATTTCCAAAAATTTTGGTGTTCATCTTGACATTCAAAGTTTTCTTGTTTGTTTTCTTTGTGTTGATCTAAAATTCTAAGTTTGGTGTCATTTTATTGTTTTTCTCTTTCCTCATTAAATTAAAAAAATTATCTTTTCCTTTATTTACTCATCATTTTCGAATTCCTCAGGTTGACTTAGTCAAAATTTTTAAAATTTAGTTGTTTCTTGTTAGTCAAGTTAACATTTCAATTTTAAAAATTTATTTTTTTTTATCTTTTTCGAAATAAATTCTTTTTCAATTTTCTTTTTATATTTTTCAAAAATCTTTTATAAAATTTTTCAAAATCTTTTTCCTTTTTATAATTTTCGAATTACTTGTCCTATTTTATTATTTTGATTGAAAAATTTTAAGTTTAGTATTTCCTTGTTAAGAAAGTTTCAATCTTTAAAATTTTAAAATCATATCTTTTTCAAATCTTTTCTTTTATTTATTACCTTACAAATATCTTTGATTTTAAGACATATCTTTTTCAAAACTTCCTAACCAATTTCTCTCTCTTCATTTTTCGAAAATCCTCACCCACATTTTTTTTCAAATCTTTTAATTAATTAATTATTTTAGTTTTCAATTTTCTTTTAATTTTTGAATTTATATTCGATTTTTTATTTATTTTATTTTATTTTCTTTTCTTTTAATTTCAGTATTAAAAAAAATAATAAAAGAATAAAATTTTTATTTACAATTTACATCATCTCCCTTTCTCCAACATGGACCTAAGTGGAAATGAACAGTTCAGAAGGACTCTGGGGTCATATGCTAACCCCACTACTGCTTCATATGGAAGTAGTATCTGTATACCCCCCCATCAGAGCCAGCACTTTTGAGCTAAATCCTCAGCTCATTATCATGGTGCAGCAAAATTGCCAGTATTTCGGTCTTCCACAGGAAGAACCTACTAAGTTTCTGGCACAATTTTTACAAATTACTAACACAGTACGTGATAAGAAAGTAGAACAGGATGTCTACAGATTATTACTGTTTCCATTTGCTATAAAAGATCAAGCTAAGAGGTTAAACCAACAACCCAAAGCAAGCATAAGAACATGGAACATTTATCAGATAAATTCCTGAATCAATATTTTCCTCCAAAAAGGATGACACAGCTAAGGTTGGACATCCAAGGCTTTAAATAAGAGGATGATAAATCTCTTTATAATGCCTGGGAGAGGTATAGAGAGATGCTAAGGAAATGCCCCTCTAAAATGTTTTCAGAATAGGTACAGTTAGACATCTTTTATTATGGGCTTACAGAAAAGGCCCAGATGTCTCTAGAACACTCAGCTGGTGGATCTATACATATGAGAAAGATAATTGAAGAGGCTCAAGAGCTCATTGATACAGTTGCTAGAAATCAACATCTGTATTTAAGTAGTGAGTCCTCCATGAAAGAAGAGGCTAAAGCAGTATCCACTGAACTTAGTCCTCCAGAATAAGTTGTTGAACTCAATCAGCAATTGCTTCTTATAACAAAACAGTTAGCAGAATTTAAAGAGATGCTACAAGATACTAAAAATGCTAACAAGAATATGGAAGCACAATTGGATCAGAGAAGACAACAGTTATCAAAACAGATAACAGAAGAGTGCCAAGTTGTTCAATTAAGGAGTGGGAAGACATTGAATGTCTCAACTCAAGGCAGCAAAAAGCTAAGAAAGAAACAACTAAAAGAGGATGACCAAGCCACTGCCCCAAATCCCTCTGAGGACAGTAAGAGCCTAGAGAAGAATGATCCTGGCGTTCAAACGCTAGGAAATGGTGAAAAACTGGCGTTAAACGCCCAGTGGATGGCCAATTCTGGCGTTCAAATGCCAATAAGGGATCAGACACCTGCAAGTGCTGATACAACCCCCTTAAGCAGGTTTTTCCAACCACTTTTGTAGGAAGTAAACCTGCAGCAACTAAGGTTGAAGAATATAAAGCCAAGATGCCTTATCCTCAGAAACTCCGCCTAGCAGAACAGGATAAATAATTTGCCCGCTTTGCAGACTATCTCAAGACTCTTGAAATAAAGATTCCATTTGCAGAGGCACTTGAGCAAATACTCTCTTATGCTAAGTTCATGAAAGAGATCTTAAGTCATAAGAAGGATTGGAGAGAAACTGAAAAAGTTTTTCTCACTGAAGAATGCAGTGCAGTCATTTTGAAAAGCTTACCAGAGAAGCTTAAAGATCCTGGAAGCTTTATGATACCATGCACATTAGAGTATGCTTGTACCAAGACAGCTTTATGTGTTCTTGGGGCAAGTATCAACCTAATACCTGCATCCACTATCAAAAAGCTTGGTTTGACTGATGAAGTTAAACCAACCCGGATATGCCTCCAACTTGCTGATGGCTCTAATTGAGGACATGATTGTCAAGGTTGGGCCATTTGCCTTTCCTACTGACTTTGTCGTGCTGGAAATGGAGGAGCACAAAAGTGCAACTCTCATTCTAGGAAGACCTTTCCTAGCAACTGGACAAACCCTCATTGATATCCAAAAAGGGGAGATAACCATGAGAGTCAATGAGGATGAGTTTAAGTTGAATGCTGTCAAAGCTATGCAGCATCCATATACATCAAAAGACTGCCTGAGCGCTGATATTATTGACTCCCTGGTGGAAGAGGTCAATATGACTGAGAGTCTCAAATTAGAGCTAGAGGACATTTTTAAAGATGTTCAGCCTGATCTGGAGGAACTAGAGAAAATAGAAGAACCTCTGAAAACTCCTCAGGAAGAGGAAAAGCCTCCTAAACCCGAGCTCAAACTACTACCACCATCCCTGAAATATGCATTTCTGGGAGAAGATGACACTATTCCCGAGATCATAAGCTCTGCTTTAGAGCCACAGGAAGAGAAAGCACTAATTCAGGTGCTAAGGACACATAAGACAGCTCTTGGGTGGTCCATAAGTGATCTTATGGGCATTAGTCCAGCCAGATGCATACACAAGATCCTATTGGAGGATGATGCTAAGCCAGTGGTTCAACCACAGAGGCGGCTGAATCCAGCCATGAAGGAGGTGGTGTAGAAAGAGGTCACTAAGTTACTAGAGGCTGGGATTATTTATCCTATTTCTGATAGCCCCTGGGTGAGTCCTGTCCAAGTTGTCCCCAAGAAGGGAGGCATGACAGTGGTTCATAATGAAAAGAATGAACTGGTTCCTACAAGAACAGTTACAGGGTGGCGTATGTGTATTGACTACAGAAGGCTCAATACAGCCACCAGAAAGGATCATTTTCCTTTACCATTTATAGACCAGATGCTAGAGAGACTAGCAGGCCATGAATACTACTATTCAGGTTACAACCAAATTGTAGTAGATCCTCAGGACCAAGAGAAAACAGCATTCACATGTCCATCTGGAGTATTTGCCTACAGAAAGATGCCATTTGGTCTGTGTAATGCACCTGCAATCTTTCAGAGGTGCATGCTCTCTATCTTCTCTGATATGGTAGAAAAATTTCTGGAAGTCTTCATGGATAACTTCTCAGAATTTTGAGACTCATTCAGCTCCTGTCTTGACCATCTAGCACTTGTTCTAAAAAGGTGCCAAGAGACTAATCTGGTTTTAAACTGGGAGAAATGTCCCTTTATGGTGACTGAAGGAATTGTCCTTGGACACAAAATTTTGAACAAGGGAATAGAGGTGGATCAAGCTAAGGTAGAGATAATTGAAAAATTACCTCCACTTGCAAATGTTAAGGCAATCAGAAGCTTTCTGGGGCATGCAGGATTCTATAGGAGGTTCATAAAGGATTTTTCAAAAATTGCAAAACCTCTGAGTAATCTGCTAGCTGCTGACACGCTATTTGTCTTTGACACAGAGTGTCTGCAGGCATTTGAAACTCTAAAAGCTAAGCTGGTCACAGCACCAGTCATTTTTGCACCAGACTGGACATTACCATTCGAACTAATGTGTGATGCCAGTGACCATACCATTGGTGCAGTATTGGGACAGAGGCATAACAAGCTTTTGCACGTCATTTACTATACTAGCCATATTTTGAATGATGCACAGAAGAATTACACAACTACAAAAAAGGAGTTGCTTGCAGTAGTTTATGCCATTGACAAGTTCAGATCTTATTTAGTGGGATCAAAAGTGATTATGTATACTGACCATGCTGCTCTAAAATATCTCCTTACAAAGCAGGATTCAAAACCCAGACTCATAAGGTGGGTGTTGCTTCTGCAAGAGTTTGATATAGAAATAAGAGACAGAAAAGGGACAGAGAACTAAATAGCTGATCACCTATCCCGGATAGAACCAGTAGCAAGAGTGTCCCTCCTTCCTACTGAGATCTCTGAAACCTTCCCGGATGAGCAACTCTTTGCCATTCAGGAAGTACCGTGGTTTACAGACATTGCAAACTATAAAGCTGTGAGATTCATACCCAAAGAGTACAGTAAGCAGCAAACAAAAAAATTGATTTCTGATACAAAGTACTACTTGTGAGATGAACAATATCTCTTTAAGAGGTGCGCAGACGGAGTAATCCGTAGATGTGTGCCTAGAGAAAAGGCACAGAATATCCTATGGCATTGCCATGAATCACAATATGAAGGACATTTCGGAGGTGCGCGAATAGCCACAAAGGTCCTCCAATGCGGCTTCTACTGGCCTACTCTCTATAGAGACTCCCGAGAGTTTGTACGTAGCTGTGACAGTTGCCAGAGAGCTAGTAATCTGCCTCACGGTTATGCCATGCCTCAGCAAGGGATCTTAGAGATTGAGTTATTTGATGTATGGGGTATTGACTTCATGGGGCCTTTCCCACCATCTTACTCAAACACTTATATCCTGGTGGTAGTAGACTATGTATCTAAATGGGTAGAGGTAATTGCAACACCCACTAATGATACTAAAATAGTAATAAAGTTCCTCCAGAAGCATATCTTCAGCAGGTTCGGTGTCCCTAGGATACTGATCGGTGATGGAGGCACTCATTTCTGCAATAAACAGCTTGACTCTGCTCTGGTCCGATATGAAATTAACCATAAAGTGGCAACTCCATATCATCCACAGATAAATGGGCAGGCTGAAGTCTCAAATAGAGAACTAAAATGAATCCTGAAATGGACTATAAGTACCCGTAGAAGGGATTGGGCAGGAAGTCTGGATGATGCTCTGTGGGCATACAGAACAGCATTTAAGACTCCTATAGGGACCTCTCTATACCAGCTTGTGTCTGGAAAAGCCTGTCATCTGCCAGTGGAACTGGAACACAAGGCCTACTGGGCAACCAGGTTCCTAAACCTTGATGCTAAGGTAGCTGGAGAGAAAAGATTACTGCAGTTGAATGAGATGGAGGAGTTCAGACTCAATGCTTTCGAAAATGCTAAAATTTATAAAGAGAAAGCAAAAAGATGGTATGACAAACGGCTGTCATCTAGAGTCTTTGAGCCAGGATAGAAGGTCCTGCTGTTTAACTCTAGGCTCAGATTGTTCCCTGGGAAATTGAAATCCCGGTGGAGGGGACCATATGTGATTACAAGTGTGTCACCATATGGTTATGTAGAGCTTCAAGATATTGATTCTGACAAAAAGTTCATTGTTAATGGACAGAGAATCAAACATTATCTTGAAGGCAATGTTGAGCAAGAATGCTCAAAACTGAGACTAAATTAAAAGTTTTGTAAAGTCCAGCTAAAGACAGTAAAGAAGCGCTTGCTGGGAGGCAACCCAGCCATTATAAAAAAATTAGATGTTTATAACAATTATATAAGTCTATTTAATTTTGTTATTTATATTAGTTAATACATTTCAGTGAATAAATAAGGAAAATGGAGGTTCAGGACATAAAGCAGAGGAATCACAGAGAAAAAGAGCTCACTAGCGTCAAAACGCTAGTAAAAGGTATCATTCTGGGCCTTAAATGCCAGAAATAGCAGTATCCTGAGCGTTCAGAAAAAAGCCCAGTAACAAAAGGATTTCTGGCATTTAACGCCAGCCAGAGTACCTGGTTGGGCGTTAAACGCCCAAAATGGCCACCAGATGGGCGTTAAACGCTAGAATGGGTATCATTCTGGGCGTTTAATGCCAGAACAGCAAGGGGAGAGGTAATTTCGTTTCCAATTCAATTTTTTCGAATTTTCATGTTTTAATTCAAAATTTTCAGCATCCAAATATTACAAACATTCATTTTTTAATTTCCATTCCCAAAAATTCATAATCTTATAAATTCTTTTTAATTCTTTTTCAATTCTTTTCAATTCTTTTTCAAAACTCATTCATCTTTTCAATTTCTTTTCAAATCTTTTTAACTCATTCATATTATCTTTTATTTCTTAGATGTATAAACAAAAATTCATATTTAACTTCCTCATATCTTTTTCATATCTTTTAAATTTTGAAAAAAATCTTATCTTTTTCATATCATGTTTATCTTTTATCAATCATATCTTTCAATAATATCTTTTTCTAAAAATTCGAACCCATTCCCTCCCTCCCTTTTAAATCTACATTCGGCCATCCCTTTTTAACCCATTGATGAGCGGATATTTTATACGCTTTTTGGGGATAATTTCATATAGTTTTGAGTATGTTTTAGTTAGTTTTTAGTCTATTTTTATTAGTTTTTAGAAAAAATTCATATTTCTGGACTTTACTATGAGTTGTGTGTCTTTCTGTAATTTCAGGTATTTTTCTGGCTGAAATTGAAGGAACTGAGCAAAAATCTGATTCAGGCTGAAAAAGGACTGCTGATGTTGTTGGATTCTGACCTCCCTGCACTCAAAGTGGATTTTCTGGAGCTACAGAACTCGAAATGGCATGCTTCTAATTGCGTTGGAAAGTAGACATCCAGGGCTTTCCAGCAATATATAATAGTTCATACTTTGCACAAGGATAAATGACGTAAACTGGCGTTCAACGCCAATTCTCTGCCCAATTCTGGCGTCCAGCGCCAGAAAAGGATCAAAAGCTGGAGTTGAACGCCCAAACTGGCATAAAAACTGGCGTTCAACTCCACAAATGGCCTCTGCATGTGAATTGCTTAAGTCTCAGCCCAGCACACACCAAGTGGGCCCCAGAAGTGGATCTCTGCATCATCCATCATAGTCTACTCATATTTTGTAACCCTAGGCTACTAGTTTAGTATTTAAACAACTTTTAGAGACTTATTTTGTATCTCATGACATTTTAGATCTAAACTTTGTATTCTCTGACGGCATGAGTCTCTAAACCCCATTGTTGGGGGTGAGGAGCTCTGCTGTGTCTCGATGAATTAATGCAAGTATTTCTGTTTTCCATTCAAACACGCTTGTTCCTATCTAAGATGTTCATTCGCGCTTAACTGTAATGAAGGTGATGATCCGTGACATTTATCACCTTCCTCAAACCATGAACATGTGCCTGACAACCACCTCCGTTCTATATCCGATTGAATGAGTATCTCTTAGATTCTTTAATCAGAATCTCCGTGGTATAAGCTAGAACTGATGGCGGAATTCATGAGAATCCGGAAAGTCTAAACCTTGTCTGTGGTATTCCGAGTAGGATTCAAGGATTGAATGACTGTGACGAGCTTCAAACTCCTGAAGGCTGGGCGTTAGTGATAGACGCAAAAGGATAGTAAATCCTATTCCAACCGGATCGAGAACCAACCGGTGATTAGCCGTGCTGTGACAGAGTGCGTGAGCGTAGTTTTCACTGGAAGGAAGGAAGGTAGCCATTGACAATGGTGATCCACCAACACACAGCTTGCCATAGGAGGACGTGCGTGCGTGAACAAGAAGACAGAGGAAAGCAGAGATTCAGAAGACAAAGCATCTCCAAAACTCCAACATATTCTCCATTGCATAACAAGTAACCTTTGATCCATGCTCTATTTTTTATTTGCAATTCAACTGATAAACATAATTGACTTCCTGACTAAGATTTACAAGATAACCATAGATTGCTTCAAACCAACAATCTCCATGGGATTCGACCCTTACTCACGTGAGGTATTACTTGGACGACCCAATGCACTTGCTGGTCAGTGGTACGAGTTGTGAAAAGTGTGATTCACAATTCGTGCACCAAGTTTTTGGCGCCGTTGCCGGGGATTGTTCGTGTTTGAACAACTGATGGATTATTTTGTTGCTTAGATTAGGAAAATTTTTCTTTTTTTGGTTTAGATTCTTTTATCATTTATCCCTTGTTAAAACACTTTAAATTTATAGCTCAATTAGTTAGAACGTGGTGTTTATGTTCATGGTAATTGGCTATCATATTTTTTTAAAATCTTTTTCAAAAATAATTTTTTTCTATTAAATTCTGTGCCAAACTTTAAGTTTGGTGCTTTCTTATTGATTTTTCAAAAAAAAAAAAAATATATACTTCTTCAAAATAAGTGTTACATTCATAACTCATTTGGCTAGAGCGTTAATCTGTGTTCTTGGTAATTGGGTTAGAATCTTTTATATTCTTTTCAAAACCTTCTTTTTCATAAATAATAATTTCTCTATTAAATTGTGTGCCAAACTTTAAGTTTGGTGTTTTCTTGTTGATTTCCCTTTGGTTTTCGAAAATTTTGGTGGTTTTCTAAAAATTTTAAGTTTGGTGTTCTTTCTTCATGTTCTTGTGTTCTTGTGAGTCTTCAAAGTGTTCTTGAGTTTTCCTTGTGTCTTGATCTTAAAATTTTTAAGTTTGGTGTTCTTTGGTGTTTTTCCTCCAAAATTTTCGAAAATAAGGAGTATTAGATCTAAATATTTTAAATCTTGTGCTATCTTATTGTTTTTCTCTTTCCTCTTAAAAATCAAAAATATCTTTTCTCTCTATTTTAAAAACAATTTTTTCGAAATATATTTCTAAAAATTCAGATTTTTTATTTCAAAATTTAAAACTATTTTTTAAAAAAAAAATATCATCATATCCTTTTCAAAACTTCCTAACCACTTTCTCTCTCCTCAGTTTTTCGAAAATCTTCACTCAATTTTTATTTATTTTAATTTATTTCATTTTCGAAATAAATATATAAATAAATAAATAAAAATATTTTTTCTATTTTACATCATCTCCCTTTCTCCATCATGGACCTAAGCGGAAATGAACAGTCCAGGAGGACTCTGGGGTCATATTCTAACCCCTCTACTGCTTCATATGGGAGTAGTATCTGCATACCCTCCATTGGAGTCAGTAGCTTTGAGTTGAATCCTCAGCTCATTATGATGGTGCAGCAAAGTTACCAGTATTCCGGTCTTCCACAGGAAGAACCTACAGAGTTTCTGGCACAGTTTCTACAGATTGCTGACACAGTACATGATAAAGAAATAGATTAGGATGTCTACAGACTATTACTGTTTCCATTTGCTGTAAAAGATCAAGCTAAGAGGTGGTTGAATAACCAACCTAAGGCCAGCATAAGGACATGGAAACAGCTGACAGAAAAATTCCTGAATCAATATTTTCCTCCAAAACGGATGACACAGCTAAGGCTGGACATCCAAGGCTTTAAACAGGGAGATAATGAATCCCTTTATGATGCCTGGGAGAGATACAGAGAGATGCTACGAAAATGCCCCTCTGAAATGTTTTCAGAGTGGGTTCAGTTAGACATCTTCTACTATGGGCTTGCAGAAGGAGCTCAGATGTCTCTAGATTACTCAGCTGGTGGATCTATCCACATGAGAAAGACAATTGAAGAGGCTCAAGAGCTCATTGATACAGTTGCCAGGAATCAGCATCTGTATCTAAGCAGCAACCCTTCCATGAATGAAGAGGTTAAAACAGCAACTGCTGAACTCAGTCCTGTAGAACAAGCTGCTGAATTCAATCAGCAATTGGACTTCCTAACAAGGCAGTTAGCCGAATTCAAAGATAGATTACAAGAGACAAGGATGGCTAATATACATATGGAAGAACAGTTTAAGCAAACAAAGCAGCAGCTGTCAAGGCAAATAACAGAAGAATGCCAAGCAGTTCAATTAAGAAGTGGGAAAACATTAAATACCCCACCTCAAGGCATCAAAAAGTCAAGAAATGAGCAACCCACCAAAGATTCACCTGAGGACAGTAAGAGCCCAGGGAAAAATAAGTCTGGCGCTAAAACGACAGAGAATTGGTGGAAGGCTGGCGCTGAACGCCCAGACCATGCCTAAAACTGGCGTTCAATGCCAGAAACAAAGCAGGATTGGTGTTCAACGCCAGAAATGGGCAAGAATCTGGCGTTGAACGCCCAAATAGGGCAGAATCCAGCGTTGAACGCCCAAAATGGGCACAGTTCTGGCATTCAGACGCCAGAAGCAGACAAGGAGCTGGCGTCCAGTTTCACTCCAGCTTCTGACTCTGGCACTCAATTGCCAGTGAGGGATCAGACACACACAAGTGCTGATAACAACCCCTCTAAAAAGGCTTCTTTAACCACTAAGGTTGAAGAATATAAAGCCAAGATACCTTATCCTCAAAAACTCCGGAAAGAGGAGCAGGATAAGCAATTTGCTCGCTTTGCAGATTACCTTAGGACTCTTGAAATAAAGATTCCATTTGCAGAGGCACTTGAGCAAATACCTTCTTATGCCAAGTTCATGAAAGAGATCTTGAGTCATAAAAAGGATTGGAGAGAAACAGAAAGAGTTCTCCTCACTGAAGAATGCAGTGCAGTCATTCTAGAGAGCTTTCCTGAAAAGCTTAAAGACCCTGGGAGTTTTCTGATACCATGCATATTAGAAGGTAATTGCACCAAGACAGCTTTATGCGATCTTGGGGCAAGCATCAACCTAATACGTGCATCCACTATCAGGAAGCTTGGCTTAACTGAAGAAGTTAAACCAACCCGGATATGTCTCCAACTTGCTGATGGTTCCACTAAATACCCATCAGGCGTGATTGAGGACATGATTGTCAGAGTTGGGCCATTCGCCTTTCCCACTGACTTTGTTGTGCTGGAGATGGAGGAGCACAAGAGTGCCACTCTCATTCTAGGAAGACCATTCCTAGCAACTGGACGATCCCTCATTGACGTCCAACAGGGGGAAATAACCCTGAACGTCAACGATGATGAGTTCAAGTTGAACGCTGTCAAAGCCATGCAGCATCCAGACACATCAACAGACTGCATGAAAGTTGATCTCATTGACTCTTTGGTAGAAGAGATCAACATGGCTGAGAGTCTCGAATCAGAGTTGGAAGACATCTTTAAAGATGTTCAGCCTGATTTGGAGGATTCAGGGGACATGAAAGAGCCTCTGAACTTTCTTCTGAAAGAGGAAAAACCCCCTAAACCCGAGCTCAAGTCACTACCACCATCCTTGAAATATGCATTTCTGGGAGAAGGTGACACTTTTCCAGTGATCATAAGCTCTGCTTTAAATTCACAGGAAGAGGAAGCACTTATTCAAGTGCTAAGGACACACAAGACAGCTCTTGGGTGGTCCATAGGTGACCTTAAGGGCATAAGCCCAGCTAGATGCATGCACAAAATCCTATTGGAGGACAATGCCAAACCAGTGGTTCAACCACAGAGGCGGCTAAATCCAGCCATGAAGGAAGTGGTGCAGAAAGAGGTCACCAAGTTACTAGAGGCTGGGATTATTTATCCTATTTCTGATAGCCCCTGGGTGAGCCCTGTTCAAGTCGTCCCAAAAAAGGGAGGCATGACAGTGATTCATAATGAAAAAAATGAACTGGTTCCTACAGGAACAGTTACAGGGTGGCGCATGTGTATTGACTACAGAAGGCTCAATACAGCCACCAGAAAGGATCATTTTCCTTTACCATTCATAGACCAGATGCTAGAAAGACTAGCAGGTCATGATTATTACTGCTTTCTGGATGGCTACTCAGGCTACAACCAGATTGCAGTGGATCCCCAGGATCAAGAGAAAACAGCATTCACATGTCCATCTGGAGTGTTTGCTTATAGAAGGATGCCATTTGGGCTATGTAATGCGCCTACAACCTTCTAGAGATGCATGCTCTCTATTTTCTCTGACATGGTGGAAAATTTTCTGGAAGTCTTCATGGATGACTTCTCAGTATATGGAGACTCATTCAGCTCCTGTCTTGATCACCTGAAACTTGTTCTGAAAAGATGCCAAGAGACCAACCTAGTTTTAAACTGGGAAAAGTGTCACTTCATGGTGACTGAAGGAATTGTTCTTGGGCATAAAATCTCAAACAAGGGAATAGAGGTGGATCAAGCAAAAATAGAGGTAATTGAAAAATTACCACCACCTGCCAATGTTAAGGCAATCAGAAGCTTTCTGGGGCATGCAGGATTCTATAGGAGGTTTATAAAGGATTTTTCAAAAATCGCAAAACCTCTAAGCAATCTGCTAGCTGCTGACACGCCATTTGTGTTTGACACAAAGTGCCTGCAGGCGTTTGAAACGCTGAAAGCTAAGCTGGTCACAGCACCAGTCATTTCTGCACCAGACTGGACATTACCGTTTGAGCTAATGTGTGATGTCAGTGATCATGCCATTGGTGCAGTATTGGGACAGAGGCATGACAAGCTTCTGCATGTCATTTATTATGCCAGTCGCGTTCTAAATGATGCCTAGAAAAATTACACAACCACAGAAAAAGAACTACTTGCAGTGGTTTACGCCATTGACAAGTTCAGATCATACTTAGTAGGATCAAAAGTGATTGTGTATACTGACCATGCTGCTCTTAAATATCTACTCACAAAGCAGGATTCAAAACCCAGGCTCATTGGTGCACGAATTGTGAATCACACTTTTCACAACGCGTACCACTAACCAGCAAGTGCACTGGGTCGTCCAAGTAATACCTTACGTGAGTAAGGGTCGAATCCCACGGAGATTGTTGGTTTGAAGCAATCTATGGTTATCTTGTAAATCTTAGTCAGGAAGTCAATTATGTTTATCAGTTGAATTGTGAATAACCAAGAGAGCATAAATTAAAGGTTACTTGTTGTGCAGTAATGGAGAATATGTTGGAGTTTTGGAGATGCTTTGTCTTCTGAATCTCTGCTTTCCTCTGTCTTCTTGTTCACGCACGCACGTCCTCCTATGACAAGCTGTGTGTTGGTGGATCACCGTTGTCAATGGCTACCTTCCATCCTTCCAGTGAAAACTACGCTCACGCGCTCTGTCACAGCACGGCTAATCACCGGTTGGTTCTCGATCCGGTTGGAATAGGATTTACTATCCTTTTGCGTCTGTCACTAACGCCCAGCCTTCAGGAGTTTTAAGCTCGTCACAGTCATTCAATCCTTGAATCCTACTCGGAATACCACAGACAAGGTTTAGACTTTCCGGATTCTCATGAATGCCGCCATCAGTTCTAGCTTATACCACGGAGATTCAGATTATGGAATCTAAGAGATACTCATTCAATCGTATATAGAACGGAGGTGGTTGTCAGGCACACGTTCATGATTTGAGGGAGGTAATGAGTGTCACAGATCATCACCTCCATCACAGTTAAACGCGAATGAACATCTTAGATAGGAACAAGCGTGTTTGAATGGAAAACAGAAATACTTGCATTAATTCATCGAGACACAGCAGAGCTCCTCACCCCCAACAATGGGGTTTAGAGACTCATGCCGTCAGAGAATACAAAGTTTAGATCTAAAAATGTCATGAAGTACAAAATAAGTCTCTAAAAGTTGTTTAAATACTAAACTAGTAGCCTAGGTTTACAAAAATTGGATAAACTATGATGGATGATGCAGAGATCCACTTCTGGGGCCCACTTGGTGTGTGCTGGGGCCCACTTGGTGTGTGCTGGGGCTGAGACTTAAGCAATTCACGTGCAGAGGCCATTTGTGGAGTTGAACGCCAGTTTTTATGCCAGTTTGGGCGTTCAACTCCAGTTCTTGATCCTTTTCTGGCGCTGGACGCCAGAATTGGGCAGAGGACTGGTGTTGAACGCCAGTTTACGTCGTCTATTCTTGTGCAAAGTATGGACTATTATATATTTCTGGAAAGCCCTGGATGTCTACTTTCCAACGCAATTGGAAGCATGCCATTTCGAGTTCTGTAGCTCCAGAAAATCCACTTTGAGTGCAGGGAGGTCAGAATCCAACAACATCACCAGTCCTTTTTCAGCCTGAATCAGATTTTTGCTCAGCTCCTTCAATTTCAGCCAGAAAAATACCTGAAATTACAGAAAAACACACAACTCATAGTAAAGTCCAGAAATATGAATTTTTCCTAAAAACTAATAGAAATAGACTAAAAACTAACTAAAACATACTCAAAACTATATGAAATTATCCCCAAAAAGCGTATAAAATATCCGCTCATCACAACACCAAACTTAAACTGTTGCTTGTCCTCAAGCAACTAGACAAATAAAATAGAAGACTAATAGGTTGAGAAGCAATAATATCTCAGAGTTTTTGATTGAAGCTCAGATCCTAATTAGATGAGCGGGACTAGTAGCTTTTTGCTTCTGAACAGTTTTGGCATCTCACTTTATCCATTGAAGCTCAGAGTGAATGGCATCTATAGGAACTCAGAATTCAGATAGTGTTATTGATTCTCTTAGTTCAGTGTGATGATTCTTGAACACAGCTTCTTTATGAGTCTTGGCCGTGGCCCTAAGCACTTTGTTTTCCAGTATTACTACCAGATACATAAATGTCACAGACACATAACTGGGTGAACCTTTTCAGATTGTGACTCAGCTTTGCTAAAGTCCCCAATTAGAGGTGTCCAGAGTTCTTAAGCACACTCTTCTTTTTGCTTTGGACCTTGACTTTAACCGCTCAGTCTCAAGTTTTCACTTGACACCTGCACGCCACAAGCACATGGTTAGGGACAGCTTGGTTTAGCCGCTTAGACCAGGATTTTAGTCCTTTAGGCCCTCCTATCCACTGATGCTCAAAGCCTTGGGATCCTTTTTATTTGCCCTCGCCTTTTGGTTTTAAGAGCTTTTGGCTTTTTCTGCTTGCTTTTTTTTTTCCTGCAAGCTTTGTTCTTTGCTGCTTTTTCTTGCTTCAAGAATCATTTTTATGATTTTCAGATTATCAATAACATGTCTCATGTTCATCATTCTTTCAAGAGCCAACATATTTAACAGTCTTAAACAACAAATTCAAAAGACATATGCACTGTTCAAGCATTCTTTCAGAAGACAGAAAGTATTGCCACCACATTTAACCAATTAGAATTTCTTTTATTAAACTCGAAATTTTATTGCTTCTTATTCAAAAGATCTACTATTTTATTCATGTTTAATGATGATGAGAAAAATAAACTATAGCTTAATTGGAGATAAAATCAAATAGATACTAATTACTATTATATGACTTCTAAGGTAGACTTTTTATAAGGACACTGTCACAGAGTTAAGGCAGAAATTGGAAATTAACAACCTTTATTCTGGGGGTATGGGGGTTCCTCTGATCCTTGGGAGGCTTGGTATTACAGAAGACTTTTGGCGCTTCAGTTCCCTTAAGTCACGTCCCTGCTCCTCTTGTTCTTTAAGCATATGGGTCAGCATTTGACTGTGTTCCTTCTGTTGTTTTATTATCTGCTCCATAGCTTCCTGTATCTTGGTGACAGATGTCTCAAGATATTCCCAATATTCCGCTTGAGGAATCTCTGGGAGGAATTCCTGTGCTCTCTTCTTGATAGGATCCTCCTGTGCTTGTTGTCTCTCCATTGATGCTTTGGTGATTGACTTTTCAATTAGGATATATTCAGTTATTCCCATCTTGACTCCAGCGTCCTTGCAGAGCAGAGAAATCACGCTTGGATAAGCCAACCTGGCCTCTTTTGAATTTTTGTTAGCAATCTTATAGAGCTCAGTTGAAATCAGCTGATGAACCTCCACTTCCTTTCCCATCATGATGCAATGAATCATCACTGCTCTTTTAACTGTGACTTCAGAACGGTTGCTAGTGGGCAACAGAGAACGCCCAATGAAGTCCAGCCATCCTCTGGCAGCTGGCTTGAGATCCTCTCTCTTGAGTTGATTTGGGACGCCCTTTGTGTTGGTGGTCCACCTGGCTCCAGGGATACATATGTCCTCTAGAATCTTATCCAGGCCAATGTCTGCTCTCATCATCCTCTTGTTGAAGGAGTCTGGATCATCCTTTAGCTGAGGTAGCTTTAATATCTCTCTGATCTTGTCAGGGGTGGTATGAATAATCTTTCCCCTGACCATGGTCCGAAATTTGTAGCAGGCTGTTCCAGATAGTCTTTGCTTGTCAGTCTGCCACATATTAGCATAGAACTCCTGGACCATGTTCCTTCCTACTTTCGTTTCAGGATTAGCTAGGACTTCCCAGTTCCTGATTCGAATTTGCTCCTGGATCTCCGGATATTCATCTTCTTTCAGATCGAATCTAACTTCCGGGATCACTGATCTCAGACCCATTACTTTAAGATAATGGTCTGAATGTTCTTTAGATAAGAACTTCCCTTGATTCCAAAGTGGTTTTAGAACGCTCTCTTTCTTGCCTCTTGGAGTGGATTGTTTTCCTTTGAGAGCCATAATCTTAGTAGTGATCTCGGATAAACACACCAAACTTAGAGGTTTGCTTGACCTCAAGCAAAAGAAAAGAAAGGAGAGAGATAGACGGAGATTGAGTAGCACTTGTTGATGAAGGAGGGGGGGGGGGGCGAACCCAATTTAAAGGGGTGGGGGGTGGGTTTTCGAAAAATTGGAAGAGATAAGATAAAAAGATTGAGTTGAAAAAGATAAGATAGAAGATAGAGTTTAATTTTGAAAAGATATGATAGATTTTTGAAAAAGATAACTCTGAATTTTGAAAAAGATAATATGGATATTTGAAAAAGATATGGATTAGTTGAAAAGATTTTTGAGTGAAAAAGATAGATTTGTTTTCAGAAAAGATTTTGAAAAGAGTTGGATTGAATTTGGAAAGATGGATTTTTAGAAATTAAGGATTTTAGAAATCAGGGTTCTTGATATGTTCATGTAAAAATCATGCATTGAAGCATAAAATTTGAAATTAAAATGGAAATACGTGTGGGATTACTGGATTTGGCTCCTCCCTGTCCTCCTGGCGTTTGAACGCCCAAACACTGCCTGTTTTGGGCGTTCAGCGCCCAAATACTGATCTCCTGGGCGTTCAGCGCCCAGTTGCTGCCATTCCTGGCGTTCAACGCCCAGTGGGTGGCCATTTCTGGCATTGAACGCCCAATTGCTGCCATTACTGGCGTTCAGCGCCCAGTGGATGCCCATTTTGGGCGCTGAACGCCCAAAATGCCCCTTTACTGGCGTTTTCTTGCCATTGAGCTTCCAATCTCTGTTTTGTGTGCAAATTCCTTCTGTAACCCTGTAAACTTATGCAATTGATCCTTTACCTTAGTGTCAGTAAACTTTATATAAACAAATAAAAAAGAAAAATAGGGCAAAATGCTTAGAGGATTAATGCCCCATGGCTGGGTTGCCTCCCAGAAAGCGCTTCTTTATTGTCTTTAGCTGGACCTTGCTGAGCTTTTAATCTAGCTTCAGCCTTGAGCATTCTTGCTCAATGTTGCCTTCAAGATAATGCTTGATTCTTTGTCCATTGACAATGAACTTCTTATCAGAATCAATATCTTGAAGCTCTACGTAACCATATGGTGACACACTTGTAATCACGTATGGTCCCCTCCACCGGGATTTCAGTTTCCCGGGGAATAGCCTGAGTCTAGAGTTAAACAACAGGACCTTCTGTCCTGGTTCAAAGATTCTAGATGACAGCTTTCTGTCATGCCATTTTTTTTATTTTTCTTTATAAAGCTTGGCATTTTCGAAAGCTGTGAATCTGAATTCCTCTAGCTCATTTAGCTGGAGCAATCGTTTTTCTCCTGCTAATTTGGCATCTAAGTTTAGGAATCTGGTTGCCCAGTAGGCCTTATGTTCCAGTTCCACGGGCAAGTGGCATGCCTTACCATACACGAGTTGGTATGGAGAGGTCCCTATAGGGGTCTTGAATGCTGTTCTGTAAGCCCACAGAGCATCATCCAAGCTCCTTGCCCAATCCTTTCTACGGGTATTTACTGTCCGTTCCAGGATTCTCTTTAATTCTCTGTTAGAGACTTCAGCTTGCCCGTTGGTCTGTGGATGATATGGAGTGGCCACTTTGTGGCGAATTCAATACCGAACCATGGCAGAGTAAAGCTGTTTATTGCAGAAGTGAGTGCCCCCATCACTGATTAACACTCTAGGGACACCAAACCTGCTAAAGATATGTTTCTGGAGGAACTTCAGTACTGTTTTAGTATCATTGGTGGGTGTGGGAATAGCCTCAACCCATTTTGATACATAGTCAACTGCCACCAGAATATAAGTGTTTGAGTATGATGGTGGGAAAGGTCCCATGAAGTCAATTCCCCATACATCAAACAACTCTATTTCCAAGATTCCTTGTTGAGGCATGGCGTAACCATGAGGCAGATTACCAGCTCTTTGGCAACTGTCACAATTACGTACAAACTCTCGGGAATCTTTATAGAGTGTGGGCCAATAGAAGCCACATTGGAGGACCTTGGTGGCTGTTCGCTCACCTCCGAAATGGCCTCCATATTGAGATCCATGGCAATGCCATAGGATTCTCTGTGCTTCCTCTCTGGGGACACACCTACGGATAATTCCGTCTGCACATCTCTTAAAGAGATAGGGCTCATCCACAAGTAGTACTTTGCATCAGTTATTAGTTTCTTTTTTTGTATTCTATTGTACTCCTTGGGTATGAACCTTGCAGCTTTATAGTTTGCAATATCGGCAAACCATGGTGCTTCCTGAATGGCAAATAGATGCTCATCAGGGAACGTCTCAGAGATCTCAAGGAAGGGGAGGGACGTCCCTTCCACTGGCTCTATCCGGGACAGATGATCAGCTACTTGGTTCTCTGTCCCTTTTCTGTCTCTTATTTCTATATCAAACTCTTGCAGAAGCAATACCCATCTGATGAGCCTGGGTTTTGAATCCTGCTTTGTGAGTAGATACTTAAGAGCAGCATGGTCAGTGTACACAATCACCTTTGATCCTACTAAGTAGGATCTGAACTTGTCAATGGCGTAAACCACTGCAAGTAATTCCTTTTCTGTGGTTGTGTAATTTTTCTGGGCATCATTTAAAACGCGACTGGCATAATAAATGACATGCAGAAGCTTGTCATGCCTCTGTCCCAATACTGCACCAATGGCATGATCACTGGCATCACACATTAGCTCAAATGGTAATGTCCAGTCTGGTGCAGAAATGACTGGTGCTGTGACCAGCTTAGCTTTCAGCATTTCAAACGCCTGCAGGCATGTTGTGTCAAACACAAATGGCGTGTCAGCAGCTAGCAGGTTGCTTAGAGGTTTTGCAATTTTTGAAAAATCCTTTATAAACCTCCTATAGAATCCTGCATGCCCCAGAAAGCTTCTGATTGCCTTAACATTGGCAGGTGGTGGTAATTTTTTAATTACCTCTATTTTTGCTTGATCCACCTCTATTCCCTTGTTTGAGATTTTATGCCCAAGAACAATTCCTTCAGTCACCATGAAGTGACACTTTTCCCAGTTTAAAACTAGGTTGGTTTCTTGGCATCTTTTCAGAACAAGTTTCAGGTGATCAAGACAGGAGCTGAATGAGTCTCCATATACTGAGAAGTCATCCATGAAGACTTCCAGAAATTTTTCCACCATGTCAGAGAAAATAGAGAGCATGCATCTCTGGAAGGTTGCAGGCGCATTACATAGCCCAAAGGGCATTCTTCTATAAGCAAACACTCCGGATGGACATGTGAATGCTGTTTTCTCTTGATCCTGGGGATCTACTGCAATCTGGTTATAGCCTGAGTAGCCATCCAAAAAGCAGTAATAATCATGACCTGCTAGTCTCTCTAGCATCTGGTCTATGAATGGTAAAGGAAAATGATCCTTTCTGGTGGCTGTATTGAGCCTTCTGTAGTCAATACACATACGCCACCCTGTAACTGTTCTTGTAGGAACCAGTTCATTTTTTTCATTATGAATCACTGTCATGCCTCCCTTTTTTGGGATGACTTGAACAGGGCTCACCCAGGGGCTATCAGAAATAGGATAAATAATCCCAGCCTCTAGTAATTTGGTGACCTCTTTCTGCACCACTTCCTTCATGGCTGGATTTAGCCGCCTCTGTGGTTGAACCACTGGTTTGGCATTATCCTCCAATAGGATTTTGTGCATGCATCTAGCTGGGCTTATGCCCTTAAGGTCACCTATGGACCACCCAAGAGCTGTCTTGTGTGTCCTTAGCACTTGAATAAGTGCTTCCTCTTCCTGTGAATTTAAAGCAGAGCTTATGATCACTGGAAAAGTGTCACCTTCTCCTAGAAATGCATATTTCAAGGATGGTGGCAGTGGCTTGAGCTCTGGTTTAGGAGGTTTTTCCTCTTTCAGAAGAAAGTTCAGAGGCTCTTTCATGTCCCCTGAATCCTCCAAATCAGGCTGAACATCTTTAAAGATGTCTTCCAACTCTGATTCGAGACTCTCAGCCATGTTGATCTCTTCTACCAAAGAGTCAATAAGGTCAACTTTCATGCAGTCTGTTGATGTGTCTGGATGCTGCATGGCTTTGACAGCGTTCAACTTGAACTCGTCATCGTTGACTCTCAGGGTTATTTCCCCCTGTTGGACGTCAATGAGGGATCATCCAGTTGCTAGGAAGGGTCTTCCTAGAATGAGAGTGGCACTCTTGTGCTCCTCCATTTCCAGCACAACAAAGTCAGTGGGAAAGGCGAATGGCCCAACTCTGACAATCATGTCCTCAATCACGCCTGATGGGTATTTAGTGGAGCCATCAGCAAGTTGGAGACATATCCGGGTTGGTTTAACTTCTTCAGTTAAGCCAAGCTTCCTGATAGTGGATGCAGGTATCAGGTTGATGCTTGCCCCAAGATCGCATAAAGCTGTCTTGGTGCAATCACCTTCTAATATGCATGGTATCAGAAAACTCCCAGGGTCTTTAAGCTTTTCAGGAAAGCTTTTCAGAATGACTGCATTGCATTCTTCAGTGAGGAGAACTCTTTCTGTTTCTCTCCACTCCTTTTTATGACTCAAGATCTCTTTCATGAACTTGGCATAAGAAGGTATTTGCTCAAGTGCCTCTGCAAATGGAATCTTTATTTCAAGAGTCCTTAGATAATCTGCAAAGCGAGCAAATTGCTTATCCTGCTCCTCTTTCCGGAGTTTTTGAGGATAAGGTATCTTGGCTTTATATTCCTCAACCTTAGTGGTTAAAGAAGCCTTTTTAGAGGGGTTGTTATCAGCACTTGTGTGTGTCTGATCCCTCACTGGCAATTGAGTGCCAGAGTCAGAAGCTGGAGTGACGTTAGACGCTAGCTCACTGTCTGTTCCTGGCGCCTGAACGCCAGAAATGTACCCATTTTGGGCGTTCAACGCTGGATTCTGCCCCATTTGGGCGTTCAACGCCAGATTCTTGCCTAATTCTGGCGTTGAACGCCAATCCTGCCTTGTTTCTGGCGCTGAACGCCAGTTTTAGGCATGGTCTGGGTGTTCAGCGCCAGCCTTCCACCCATTTTCTGGCGTTTTAGTGCCAGAATTATTTTTCCCTGGGCTCTTACTGTCCTCAGGTGAATCTTTGGTGGGTTGCTCATTTCTTGAATTTCTGATGCCTTGAGGTGGGGTATTTAATGTTTTCCCACTTCTTAATTGAACTGCTTGGCATTCTTCTGCTATTTGCCTTGATAACTGCTGCTTTGTTTGCTTAAACTGTTCGTCCATATGTATATTAGCTATCCTTGTCTCCTGTAGCCTGTCCTTGAATTCAGCTAGCTGCTTTGTTAGAAAATCCAATTGCTGATTGAATTCAGCAGCTTGTTTTACAGTACTGAATTCAGCAGTTACTGTTTTAACCTCTTCATTCATGGAAGGGTTGCTGCTTAGATACAGATGCTGATTCCTGGCAACTGTATCAATGAGCTCTTGAGCCTCTTCAATTGTCTTTCTCATATGGATAGATCCACCAGCTGAGTAATCTAGAGACATCTGAGCTCCTTCTGCAAGCCCATAGTAGAAGATGTCTAACTGAACCCACTCTGAAAACATTTCAGAGAGGCATTTTCGTAGCATCTCTATGTATCTCTCCCAGGCATCATAAAGAGATTCATTATCTCCTTGTTTAAAGCCTTGGATGTCCAGCCTTAGCTGTGTCATCCTTTTTGGAGGAAAATACTGATTCAGGAATTTTTCTGTCAGCTGTTTCCATGTTCTTATGCTAGCCTTAGGTTGGTTATTTAACCACCTCTTAGCTTGATCTTTTACAGCAAATGGAAACAGTAATAGTCTGTAGACATCCTGATCTATTTCCTTATCATGTACTGTGTCAGCAATTTGTAAAAATTGTGCCAGAAACTCTGTAGGTTCTTCCTGTGGAAGACCGGAATACTGGCAACTTTGCTGCACCATGATAATGAGCTGAGGATTCAACTCAAAGCTACTAACTCCAATGGAGGGTATGCATATGCTACTCCCATATGAAGCAGTAGAGGGGTTAGCATATGACCCCAGAGTCCTCCTGGACTGTTCATTTCCACTTATGTCCATGATGGATCTATGGATATAACTTGGACTGATTTATCTTTTTATTTATTTTATTTTATAAGAAGTAAATACTTAAATAAAATAAAATAACTAAAAAGAATTTGAATTTTGAAATAAAATTTTTTTTTTCGTAAAAGAAAATAAAAATTAATTAGTTAAAAAAAAAAGAAATTTTTGAAAAAGAGGGAAGATATTTTCGAAAATTAGAGAGAGATAGAGTTAGTTAGGTAGTTTTGAAAAAGTTAAGAAACAAACAAAAAGTTAGTTGGTTAGTTGAAACAAATTTTGAAAAGATAAGAAGTTAGGAAGTTAGAAGAGATATTTTGAAAAGATATTTTTGAATTTAGTGAGGAGAGAGAAACACAATAAGATAGTACAAGATTTAAAATTTTTAGATCTAATGCTCCTTGTTTTTGAAAATTTTGGAGGAAAAACACCAAGGAACACCAAACTTAAAAATTTTAAGATCAAAACACAAGGAAAACTCAAGAACACTTTGAAGACTCACAAGAACACAAGAACATGAAGAAAGAACACCAAACTTAAAATTTTTAGAAAACCAAACCAAAATTTTCGAAAACCAAAGGGAAATCAACAAGAAAACACCAAACTTGAAGTTTGGCACACGATTTAATAGAAAAAATATTATTTATGAAAAAGGTTTTAAAAAATATGATAGCCAGTTATCATGAACATAAACACCACGTTCTAATTAACTGAGCTATAAATTTAAAGTGTTTTAACAAGGGATAAATAATGAAAGACTCTAAACCAAAAAAGAAAGATTTTTCCTAATCTAAGCAACAGAATAATCCGTCAGTTGTTCAAACACGAACAATTCCCCGGCAACGGCACCAAAAACTTGGTGCACGAATTGTGAATCACACTTTTCACAACGCGTACCACTAACCAGCAAGTGCACTGGGTCGTCCAAGTAATACCTTACGTGAGTAAGGGTCGAATCCCACGGAGATTGTTGGTTTGAAGCAATCTATGGTTATCTTGTAAATCTTAGTCAGGAAGTCAATTATGTTTATCAGTTGAATTGTGAATAACCAAGAGAGCATAAATTAAAGGTTACTTGTTGTGCAGTAATGGAGAATATGTTGGAGTTTTGGAGATGCTTTGTCTTCTGAATCTCTGCTTTCCTCTGTCTTCTTGTTCACGCACGCACGTCCTCCTATGGCAAGCTGTGTGTTGGTGGATCACCGTTGTCAATGGCTACCTTCCATCCTTCCAGTGAAAACTACGCTCACGCGCTCTGTCACAGCACGGCTAATCACCGGTTGGTTCTCGATCCGGTTGGAATAGGATTTACTATCCTTTTGCGTCTGTCACTAACGCCCAGCCTTCAGGAGTTTGAAGCTCGTCACAGTCATTCAATCCTTGAATCCTACTCGGAATACCACAGACAAGGTTTAGACTTTCCGGATTCTCATGAATGCCGCCATCAGTTCTAGCTTATACCACGGAGATTCAGATTAAGGAATCTAAGAGATACTCATTCAATCGTATATAGAACGGAGGTGGTTGTCAGGCACACGTTCATGATTTGAGGGAGGTAATGAGTGTCACAGATCATCACCTCCATCACAGTTAAACGCGAATGAACATCTTAGATAGGAACAAGCGTGTTTGAATGGAAAACAGAAATACTTGCATTAATTCATCGAGACACAGCAGAGCTCCTCACCCCCAACAATGGGGTTTAGAGACTCATGCCGTCAGAGAATACAAAGTTTAGATCTAAAAATATCATGAAGTACAAAATAAGTCTCTAAAAGTTGTTTAAATACTAAACTAGTAGCCTAGGTTTACAAAAATTGGATAAACTATGATGGATGATGCAGAGATCCACTTCTGGGGCCCACTTGGTGTGTGCTGGGGCCCACTTGGTGTGTGCTGGGGCTGAGACTTAAGCAATTCACGTGCAGAGGCCATTTGTGGAGTTGAACGCCAGTTTTTATGCCAGTTTGGGCGTTCAACTCCAGTTCTTGATCCTTTTCTGGCGCTGGACGCCAGAATTGGGCAGAGGACTGGCGTTGAACGCCAGTTTACGTCGTTTATGCTTGTGCAAAGTATGGACTATTATATATTGCTGGAAAGCCCTGGATGTCTACTTTCCAACTCAATTGGAAGCACGCCATTTCGAGTTCTGTAGCTCCAGAAAATCCACTTTGAGTGCAGGGAGGTCAGAATCCAACAACATCAGCAGTCCTTTTTCAGCCTGAATCAGATTTTTGCTCAGCTCCTTCAATTTCAGCCAGAAAAATACCTGAAATTACAGAAAAACACACAACTCATAGTAAAGTCCAGAAATATGAATTTTTCCTAAAAACTAATAGAAATAGACTAAAAACTAACTAAAACATACTCAAAACTATATGAAATTATCCCCAAAAAGCGTATAAAATATCCGCTCATCACTCATCAAATGGGTATTGCTTCTGCAAGAGTTTGATATAGAAATAAGAGACAGAAAAGGGACAGAGAACCAAGTGGCTGATCATCTGTCCCGGATAGAGCCAGTGGAAGGGACGCCCCTCCCTTCTCTTGAGATCTCTGAAACGTTTCCTGATGAGCATTTATTCGCCATTCAGGAAGCACCATGGTTTGCCGATATTGCAAACTATAAAGCTGCAAGGTTCATACCCAAGGAGTACAACAGGACACAAAAGAAGAAATTAATTACTGATGCAAAGTACTACTTGTGGGATGATCCTTATCTCTTTAAGAGATGTGCAGACGGAATTATCCGTAGGTGTGTGCCTAGAGAAGAAGCACAGAGGATCCTGTGGCATTGCCACGGATCTCAATATGGAGGCCATTTCGGAGGTGAGCGAACAGCCACCAAGGTCCTCCAATGTGGCTTCTATTGGCCCACACTCTATAAAGATTCCCGAGAGTTTGTACGTAATTGTGACAGTTGCCAAAGTGCTGGTAATCTGCCTCATGGTTACGCCATGCCTCAATAAGGAATCTTGGAAATTGAGTTGTTTGACGTATGGGGAATTGACTTCATGGGACCTTTCCCACCATCATACTCAAACACTTATATTCTGGTGGCAGTTGACTATGTATCAAAATGGGTTGAGGCTATTGCCACACCCACCAATGATACTAAAACAGTGCTGAAGTTCCTCCAGAAACATATTTTTAGCAGGTTTGGTGTCCCTAGAGTACTAATCAGTGATGGGGGCACTCATTTCTGCAATAAACAGCTTTACTCTGCCATGGTTCGGTATGGAATTCGCCACAAGGTGGCCACTCTATATCATCCACAAACCAATGGGCAGGCTGAAGTCTCTAACAGAGAATTAAAGAGAATCCTGGAACGGACAGTAAATACCCGTAGAAAGGATTGGGCAAGGAGCTTGGATGATGCTCTGTGGGCTTACAGAACAGCATTCAAGACCCCTATAGGGACCTCTCCATACCAACTGGTGTATGGTAAGGCATGTCACCTGCCCGTGGAACTGGAACATAAGGCCTACTGGGCAACCAGATTCCTAAACTTTGATGCCAAATTAGCAGGAGAAAAAAGATTGCTCCAGCTAAATGAGCTAGAGGAGTTCAGATTCACAGCTTTCGAAAATGCCAAGCTATATAAAGAAAAATAAAAAAAGTGGCATGACAGAAAGCTGTCATCTAGAATCTTTGAACCAGGACAGAAGGTTCTGTTGTTTAACTCTAGACTCAGGCTATTCCCCGGGAAACTGAAATCCCGGTGGAGGGGACCATACGTGATTACAAGTGTATCACCATATGGTTATGTGGAGCTTCAAGATATTGATTCTGATACGAAGTTCATTGTCAATGGACAGAGAATCAAGCATTATCTAGAAGGCAACATTTAGCAAGAATGCTCAAGGCTGAAGCTAGATTAAAATCTCAGCAAGGTCCAGCTAAGGACATCAAAGAAGCGCTTGTTGGGAGGCAACCCAATTTTTATTTACTTTCATGGTTTTTCATGTTTTATTAGGTTCATGATCATGTGGAGTCACAAAATAAATATTAAAAATTGAAAACGGAATCAAAAACAGCAAAAGAAAAATCACACCCTGGAGGAAGCACCTGTCTAGCGTTCAACGCCAGAACAGAGCATGGTTCTGGCACTGAACGCCCAAAATGGGCAACATCTTGGCGCTGAACGCCCAGAACAAGCATGGTTCTGGCGTTCAACGCCAGAAATGGCTAGTAAATGGGCGTTGAACGCCCAAAATGGGCACCAACCTGGCGCTGAACGCCCATAGTTGTGTGCAAGGGCATTTTGCATGCCCAAATTGGTGCAGGGATGTAAATGCCTTGACACCTCAAGATCTGTGGACCTCACAGGATCATTTCAAGATCTGTGGACCCCACAGGATCCCCACCTTCCCTCCTCATAATCCTAGTTTTTTTCTTTCCACATCTTCTTCTTCATCTATTCCCTCTTCTTTTGCTCGAGGGCGAGCAACATTCTAAGTTTGGTGTGGTAAAACAATTATGTGAAGGATCTATAGCTCAGTGGTAGAACATGTGGCTGTAAATCAAGAGATACCTCAGGGGATTATTGGAAGCAACTGAGGATAGAAATACCAAAAATCACTAGGAATCAAGCCACAAAGGCAAGGAAGAGACATAAAAGAGCTCAAGAACATCATTGGTGCCTCAAGAAGGAAATGCCATCATCACTAAGGTGGACTCGTTCCTTGTTCTTACTTTCTCTGTTTTTCGTTTTCTCTATGTTAAGTGCTTATCTATGTTTGTGTCTTCATTACATGATCATTAGTAGTAATTAGTGTCTAGTTTGATTTTATCCCCAATTAAGTTATAGTCTATTTTTCTCGTCATCAGCAAACATGAATAAAATAGTAGATCTTTTGAATAAGAGGCAATAAAATTTCGAGTTTTTAATAAGAAAAATTCTAATTAGTAACATGTGGTGGCAACGCTTTCTGTCTTCTGAATGAATGCTTGAACAGTGCATATGTCTTTTGAATTTGTTGTTTAAGACTGTTAAATATGTTGGCTCTTGAAAGAATGATGAACATGAGACATGTTATTGATAATCTAAAAAATCATAAAAATGATTCTTGAAGCAAGAAAAAGCAGCAAAGAACAAAGCTTGCAGAAAAAAAAATAGAAAGAAAAAGAAAAAGCAAGCAGAAAAAGCCAAAAGCTCTTAAAACCAAGAGGCAAGAGCAAACAGCCAATAACCCTTAAAACCAAAAGGCAAGGGCAAATAAAAAGAATCCCAAGGCTTTGAGCATCAGTGGATAGGAGGTTCTAAAGGAATAAAATCCTGGTCTAAGCGGCTAAACCAAGCTGTCCCTAACCATGTGCTTGTGGCATGAAGGTGTCAAGTGAAAACTTGAGACTGAGCGGTTAAAGTCAAGGTCCAAAGCAAAAAGAAGAGTGTGCTTAAGAACTCTGGACACCTCTAATTGGGGACTTTAGCAAAGCTGAGTCACAATCTGAAAAGGTTCACCCAGTTATGTGTCTGTGGCATTTATGTATCCGGTGGTAATACTGGAAAACAAAGTGCTTAGGGCCACAGCCAAGACTCATAAAGAAGCTGTGTTCAAGAATCATCACACTGAACTAGGAGAATCAATAGCACTATCTGAATTCTGAGTTCCTATAGATGCCAATCACTCTGAGCTTCAATGGATAAAGTGAGATGCCAAAACTGTTCGGAAGCAAAAAGCTACTAGCCCTGCTCATCTAATTAGAATCTGAGCTTCATGCAAAAAACTCTGAGATATTATTGCTTCTCAACCTATTAGTCTTCTATTTTATTTGTCTAGTTGCTTGAGGACAAGCAACAGTTTAAGTTTGGTGTTGTGATGAGCGGATATTTTATACGCTTTTTGGGGATAATTTCATATAGTTTTGAGTATGTTTTAGTTAGTTTTTAGTCTATTTTTATTAGTTTTTAGGAAAAATTCATATTTCTGGACTTTACTATGAGTTGTGTGTCTTTCTGTAATTTCAGGTATTTTTCTGGCTGAAATTGAAGGAGCTGAGCAAAAATCTGATTCACGCTGAAAAAGGACTGCTGATGCTGTTGGATTCTGACCTCCTTGCACTCAAAGTGGATTTTCTGGATCTACAGAACTCGAAATGGCATGCTTTCAATTTCGTTGGAAAGTAGACATCCAGGGCTTTCCAGCAATATATAATAGTCCATACTTTGCATAAGGATAGACGACGTACACTGGCGTTCAACGCCAGTTCTCTGCCCAATTCTGGCGTCCAGCGCCAGAAAAGGATCAAAAGCTGGAGTTGAACGCCCAAACTGGCGTTCAACTCCACAAATGGCCTCTGCACGTGAATTGCTTAAGTCTCAGCCCAGCACACACCAAGTGGGCCCCAGAAGTGGATCTCTGCATCATCCATCATAGTCTACTCATATTTTGTAACCCTAGGCTACTAGTTTAGTATTTAAACAACTTTTAGAGACTTATTTTGTATCTCATGACATTTTAGATCTAAACTTTGTATTCTCTGACGGCATGAGTCTCTAAACCCCATTGTTGGGGGTGAGGAGCTCTGCTGTGTCTCGATGAATTAATGCAAGTATTTCTGTTTTCCATTCAAACACGCTTGTTCCTATCTAAGATGTTCATTCGCGCTTAACTGTAATGAAGGTGATGATCCGTGACATTCATCACCTTCCTCAAACCATGAACGTGTGCCTGACAACCACCTCCGTTCTATATCCGATTGAATGAGTATCTCTTAGATTCCTTAATCAGAATCTCCGTGGTATAAGCTAGAACTGATGGCGGCATTCATGAGAATCCGGAAAGTCTAAACCTTGTCTGTGGTATTCCGAGTAGGATTCAAGGATTGAATGACTGTGACGAGCTTCAAACTCCTGAAGGCTGGGCGTTAGTGATAGACGCAAAAGGATAGTAAATCCTATTCCAACCGGATCGAGAACCAACCGGTGATTAGCCGTGCTGTGACAGAGCGCGTGAGCGTAGTTTTCACTGGAAGGAAGGAAGGTAGCCATTGACAACGGTGATCCACCAACACACAGCTTGCCATAGGAGGACGTGCGTGCGTGAACAAGAAGACAGAGGAAAGCAGAGATTCAGAAGACAAAGCATCTCCAAAACTCCAACATATTCTCCATTACTGCATAACAAGTAACCTTTGATCCATGCTCTATTGTTTATTTGCAATTCAACTGATAAACATAATTGACTTCCTGACTAAGATTTACAAGATAACCATAGATTGCTTCAAACCAACAATCTCCGTGGGATTCGACCCTTACTCACGTGAGGTATTACTTGGACGACCCAGTGCACTTGCTGGTCAGTGGTACGAGTTGTGAAAAGTATGATTCACAATTCGTGCACCACCCATCATTCGAATCCTTCTCTCCATCTATTCATCTTCTTTTTATTTTTGCTTGAGGACAAGCAACTCTCTAAGTTTGGTGTGATTTCCGTGATCCCTGAGCTAAAATAAATGAATCTCATGACTCCCAAAGGAAGACAAACCGCTTCAAGAGGCAAGAAAGAAAGTAATCTAAAACTACCTTGGATGCATGAGAATTTCTGCACCAAAGCACATGCAGACCATTACTTCAAAATTGTGTGCAGAAGATCAGTGATCCCGGAAGTTAAGTTCAATCTAAAAGAAGATGAATACCCGAAGATCCAAGAGCATATTCAAAATAGGGGCTGGGAAGTCCTGGCTAATCTTGAGATACATGTTGGAAGAAACATGATCCAGGAATTCTATGCAAATCTGTGGATGACAGAGAAGCAAAGATTAGAGGGAACTACTTTCTACTCCTTTCGGACTATGGTCAGAGGGAAGATTATTTACTTCCACTTTGACAAAGTGAGAGAAGTTCTCAAACTTCCTCAACTACAAGATGATCCAGAGTCCTTCAATAGGAGAATGGCCAAAGATAAAAGGCTAGATCAAGTTCTAGAGGACATATGCCTCCATGGAACCAAGTGGATTACTAATTCAAAAGGTGTCCCAAACCAGCTAAAGAGAGGAGATCTCAAACCAGTTGCTAGAGATTGGTTGGATTTCATTGGGCGTTCTATACTCCCAATCAGCAACCGATCTGAAGTCACTGTCAAGAGGGTAGTGATGATTCACTATATTATGCTGGGAAAGGAGGTAGAGATTCATCAGCTGATCCCTATTGAAATTTACATGTTTGCAAGCAAGGAATTCACTGAGGCCAAATTGGCCTACCCAAGCTTGATTAGTCTGTTATGTAAAGATGCGGGGGTAAAGATGAGTGTGGATGAATATATCCCATTTGAACGCCCAATCACAAAAAAAGTGATGGATGGACCTCAAATTCAAGATAACTGAAGAACTGAAGATCGATGGTTTAGAAGTTATAGTAAACTCTCGTTGCAAGTATAGTTACTAAACCAAGCAATCAACCTTTCTTACAAACATTTTGGTTGTCACAAGTAACAAACCCCTTTAAAATTGATAACCGAGTATTTAAACCTCGGGTCGTCTTCTCAAGGAATTACAGGGAAGTATGTTCTTATTATTGGTTATGAATCTTGTAAATTGGGGGTTTTGAAAGTAAGGAAGCAGTATGTTAAATGATAAGAAGAATAAAATAAATAAATAACTATAAAATAAACTCTTGGCAAGGTATGAGGAATTGGAAGTCCTATCCTAGTTATCCTTATCAATTGTAATGAGAATTGGATTTTTCTCCCACTTTGTTAACCTCTAACTATGAAGGTAAGTTAAGTGGATGAATTAATTCTGATTCCTCAAGTCCTAGTCTTTCCTTGGGAAAAGTTAGAGTTATTGGAACCCGAATTAATTCTTGAAGAATTCTAATTTTCAATCAACAAGGGGTTTGATAACTCAAGTGTCTCCAATTTATCAATTCATCAATTAAAACCAAGAATATAAAAAGCTAAACAAAAATCATAAATCTGAAATACCTCAAATTGCATTAATAAAAGAAATCAAATCTAACATGGAAGTTCATAAATTAAATTAGAAAAATAAATAAAAGGAACATTGAACCTGTGATCACAAAAGATGAAATAATCATGAACCGAAAAGAATCCTAATTCTAAATCCTAAGAGAGAGGAGAGAACCTCTCTCTCTAAGAACTACATCTACTCCTAAAATTGTAAATGTGAAAGCTTCTTCTTATGAATGGATGCATTCTCCCACTTTATAGCCTCTAATCTATGTTTTCTGGGCCGAGAACTGGGTCAGAAACAGCCCAGGATTCGCTGGTTGCGAATTCAAACACGCTGATTTTTTGGTCACTGCGATACATCCGCGTGGAGCACGCGTTCGCATCGCCTATCATCAGGGCAACTATGGCATATTATATATCAAATCGAAGCTCCGAATGTTATCTTTCCAACGCAACTGAAACCGCGTCGTTTGGACCTCTGTAGCTAAAGTTATAGCTGTTTGAGTGCGAAGAGGTCAGGCTGGACAGCTTAGCAATTTCTCCAACTTCTTGTATTCCTTCCACATTTGCATGCTTCCTTTCCATCCTCTGAGCTATTCCTGCTTTGTAATCTCTGAAATCACTTAACACACATATCAAGGCATCTAATGGTAATAAGAGAGGATTAAACATAGGGAACTTAAGGCTAAAGAAGCATGTTTTCAATCAAAGTACATAATTAGGAAGGCAAATGTAAAACCATGCAAATAGTATAAATAAGTGGGTAAAGAGTTGATAAAAACCCCTCAATTGAGCACAAGATAAACCATGAAATAGTGGTTTATCAATAACCTCATCAAGAGGGGGGCGCATGAGCTCCTCCCAGAAATTCCTCAATTTGACTACTGGGTCCGCTTAGAAGCATCTGTCACCAAGCTGCAAGAAGCTATGAATCAACTCAAGGAAGAGCAGCAGAATCAAAATAGCATGTTCTGCAAACTGCTCATAGAACAAGAGAAACAAGGGCGTGAAATACAGGAGCTAAAGCGCCAGAAGCTGTCCCTTGAAGAGCTAGACGTCCCACAGATTGAAGGGGCACTTACCTCTAAAAAAAAAGGTTGTTGAGTCCTAACTCTTTGATAACTTTTATTATTAAAAACCTATTTCAAGAGTTACATGAGCATTAGTATTAGAGTCATTTATTTTTATGTCTTTAATTTCCTTTCTTTTATTATTTGTCTGCTTTTGTGTTTATTTTATGTCTTATTTTTATTACATGATCATTAAAGTTTAGAGTCTATGTCTTAAAGCTATGAATGATTCCATGAATCTCTCACCTTTCTTAAATGAAAAATGTTTTAATTTGCAAAAGAACAAGAAGTGCATAGTTTCGAAATTTATCTTGAAATTAGTCTAATTATGTTGATGTGGTGACAATACTCCTTACTTTCTGAATGTATGCTTGAACAGTGCATATTTTTGATAGTGAAGTGTATGAATGTTAAAATTGTTGGCTCTTGAAAGAATAATAAAAAAAGAGAAATGTTATTAATAATCTGAAAAATCATAAAATTAATTCTTGAAGCAAGAAAAAGCAGTGAAGAACACAAAAGCTTGAAAAAAATGGCGAAAAATAAAAGAAAAAGAAAGAAAAAAAAGAAAAAGCAAGTAGAAAGAGCCAATAACCCTTTAAACTAAAAGGCAAGGGTAAAAAGGATCCAAGGCTTTGAGCATTAATGGATAGGAGGGCCCAAATAAATAAAATCCTGGCCTAAGCGGCTGAATCAAGCTGTCCCTAACCATGTGCTTGTGGCGTGAAGGTGTCAAGTGAAAAGCTTGAGACTGAGCGGTTAAAGTCGTGGTCCAAAGCAAAAAGAGTGTGCTTAAGAACTCTGGGCACCTCTAACTGGGGACTCTAGCAAAGCTGAGTCACAATTTGAAAAGATTCACTCAGTTATGTGTCTGTGACATTTATGTATCTGGTGGTAATACTGGAAAACAAAATGCTTAGGGTCACGGCCAAGACTCATAAAGTAGCTGTGTTCAAGAATCAACATACTGAACTAGGAGAGTCAATAACACTATCTGAATTCTGAGTTCCTACGGATGCCAATAATTCTGAACTTCAAAGGATAAGTGAGGAGCCAAAACTGTTCAGAAGCAAAAAGCTACTAGTCTCGCTCATCTAATTGAAACTAATCTTCATTGATATTTTTGAAATTTATTGTATATTCTCTTCTTTTTATCCTATTTTGTTTTTAGTTTTAGTATGTTTTAGTACGTTTTAGTATGTTTTAGTTTTAGTATGTTTTAGTATGTTTTTGAAACTAATCCTTTTTGGCATTGTTTTTATATAGTTTTAGTATGTTTTAGTTACTTTTTATTATATTTTTATTAGTTTTTATGCAAAAATCAAATTTCTAGACTTTACTATGAGTTTATGTGTTTTTCTGTAATTTCAGGAATTTTCTGTCTGAAATTGAGGGACCTGAGCAAAAATCTGATTCAGAGGCTGAGAAAGGACTGCAGATGCTGTTGGATTTTGACCCTCCTACACTCGAAGTAGATTTTCTGGAGCTACAAAAACCCAATTAGCATGCTCTCAATTGCGTTGGAAAGTAGACATCTTGGGCTTTCTAACAATAAATAATAGTCCATAATTTTTTCGAGATTTGATGGCCCAAACTGGCGTTAAACGCCAGCTAGAGACCTTTTTCTGGCGTAAAACGCCAGAACTAGCACATTTCTTGGCGTTAAAGGCCCATTTTGGCACCCAGGGTGGCATTTAACTCCAAATTGAGGCATATGCACGTGAAAGCTTCTAAGCTCAGCCTAAACACTCACCAAGTGGGGCCCAGAAGTAGATTTCTGCACTATCTGCACCTAGTTACTCATTTTCTGTAAACCTAGGTTACTAGTTTAGTATAAAAACTACTTTTAGAGATTCATTTAGCAACGGATGACATTTTACATTTCATATTGTATCTTTTACGGCATGAGTCTCTAAACACCATAGGTGGGGGTAAGGAGCTCTGTTGTGTTTCAATGGATTAATGCAATGACTATTGTTTTCTATTCAATCACGCTTGATTCTGTTTTAAGATACTCACTCGTACTTCAATATAAGGAATATGGTGATCTGTGACACTCACCATCATTCTCAAATTTATGAACGCGTGCTTGACCACTACTTCCGTTCTATCTGAGCTCAACGTAGTCATTGGGCGACAGCTTAAGTGCGTATCTCTTGGGTATCTGATCCACGGACTGAGTCCGTGAGATTAGAACCTTCGTGGTAGAGGCTAGAACCAATTGGCAGCATTCCTGGGATTCGGAAAGTCTAAACCTTATCTATGGTATTCTGAGTAGGATCTGAGAAGGGATGACTGTGACGAGCTTCAAACTCACAAATGTTGGGCGCAGTGACAGTGTGCAAAAGGATAGAGAGATCTTATTCCGACTTTTAGTAAAATAACCATAGCTTGCTTCAAGCCAACAATCTCTGTGGGATTGACCCTTACTCACGTAAGGTATTACTTGGACGACCCACTGCACTTGCTGGTTAGTTGTGCGGAGTTGTGAAAAGTGTAATCACAATTTCGTGCACCACTTTTAAACAAACAACCATCTTTTCTAATCGCCTGACTAAGATTTACAGCATAGCCATTGCTTGCTCAATCCGACAATCTCCGTGGGATCAACCTTCACTCACCTGAGATATTACTTGGATGACCCGGTGCACTTGCCGGCTAAGTTGTGTTGAGTTCAATTTTGCGCACCAAGTTTTTGGCGACGTTGCTGGGATCGTTCTGAGATTGACAAACTACCGGACTATCTTGTTGGGTAAATTAGGTACTTTTTAAGGTTTAGTTACTCTTTTGTTTGTGTCTTTTATTTTCTTTTTTTCAAAAATTTTTCAAAAACTTTTTTTTTCTTTAATAATCTTTTTTTTTATTTGAGTCTTGTGTCAGTTTTTAAGTTTGGTGTCCATTTTTGTGTTTTTCTTTCCTTTAATTTTTTGAAAATTTTCTTAGTGTTCTTTCTTGTGTTCGAATTGTTCTTGGTGTTTTTCTTTGTTTGATTCTAAAAGTTTAAGTTTGGTGTCTCTTAGTTGTTTTTTCTTTAATTTTCGAAAATTAGTGTCTTTTGATTTTAAAATTTTAAGTTTGGTGTTTTCTTGTTAGTAAAGTTTAAATTTTGAATTTTAATTCTTGTCTTTTCATATCTTTTTCAAATCTTTTCTTTTATCTTTATTTAAATTTAAAAAACCCTATATTATCTTACTTTAAATTCAAATTTTAAAAATTCAATTTCAAAATTTAAAATTTAAAATTTAATTTTCAAAATCAAATCTTTTTCAAAAATCAAATTTCAAATATTATCTTTGCAAATCTTTTTCAAATCTTTATCATATCTTCTTACTTTAAGTCCTTCTTATCTTATCTTTTTTTTAAATTTAGAACTTTTAAATTCCAAATCTTCACTTTCTTTTGAAAATAAAAATTCAAAATCAAATCTTTTATTCTTAATTCTTGTTTATTAGTTAGTTACTTGTTTTATTTTATTCTTTTTCTATTTCCTTTCTCTTTCTTCTTTTTCAAAATTTCCTAACTACTTTCTCTTTCTTCTTTTTTGAAAACTTCATCTCTCTTTTCCTTTCTATTTTCAAAAATATCTCCCCTCCCTCTCTATTAATTTTCGAAAACTCCTTTAACCTAAAATATATCTTTCTGTTCTGTTCTTCTCTTCTAACTCTCTCAAAGAACCTCTATACTCTGACATAGAGAATCTTTTTCTTCTTTTCTTCTTGCATTCTTCCTTCTTGTTTATGAGCAGGAACAGAGATAAAGAACCCCTCTTTAATCCTAACCCTGAATCTGAGAGGACTCTAAGGAGGCGTTTACAACAAGTAAGAGCACAGCACTCCGGAGGAAACCTCACAGAGCTTTTCAAAGAAGAAGGTGAAATTACAAACATGGTAGCCAATCCTAATGGTGGAGGAGACACAAGGAAGGTTCTAAGTGACTTTAATGTACCCACTTCTAACTTCTATGGAAGAAGCATCTCTATACCTGCCATTGGTGCAAATAACTTTGAGTTGAAGCGTCAACTGGTCACTTTAGTTCAACAGAACTACCAATTTCATGGACTTTCGCAGAAAAATTCCAACAGATTCATCTCTAATTTCTTGCAGATCTCTGATACTATCAAGACTAATGGAGTGGATTCTAAAATCTACAAGCTTATACTTTTTCCCTTTGCTGTAAGGGACAGGGCTAGGTTATGGCTGGATTCTCAGCCTAAGGAAAGCCTAGGCTCTTGGGAAAAGGTGGTCAATGCATTCTTGACTAAGTTCTTTCCACCTCAGAAGCTGAGCAACCTCAAAGTGGAAGTTCAGACCTTCAGGCAGAAAGAGGGTGAATCCCTCTATGAAGCCTGGGAGAGGTACAAGCAATTAATCAGAAAGTGCCCTCCTAACATGATTTTAGACTGGACTATGTTAGATATCTTCTATGATGGTCTTTCTGAGATGTCCAAGATGGCATTAGAGCACTAATAAGGACCTAAAGTGGGTTTGGAATTTTTCTCAAAATAGAATTGGCGTTGCAAGTATAGTTCCAAACCCAACAATTGACCCTAATCAAATTTTAATTCTAGAAATTGTCACAATTCAAAGCAAATATTAACCGAGAGTATTTAAACTCACGGGTCATTTTCCCTAGGAATTGTAATTAAGTGATCAATTATTGGCTATGGGAGATTTTGGGGTTTTGATTGTAAGAGGCAAGAATTAAAAATGGCAAGTAATTAAATGGAAAGCCAGTAAAAGTAATGAAAATAGAAATTAATTGGCAAAAAGAGCTCTTGGGAATAATTGGAGAATTAAGGATTCCTATCATAGTTATGGACCACAAATATCGTAATTGTGCACTGGGTCGTCCAAGTAATACCTTACGTGAGTAAGGGTCGATCCCACAGAGATTGTCGGCTTGAAGCAAGCTATGGTTATCTTGTAAATCTTAGTCAGGAGATTAATGATAAAAATGATTTTGTTTATGAAAAGTAAATAACATGAAATGAATGATACTTGTGATTCAGTAATGAGGAACAGGTTGAGGTTCCGGAGATGCTCTGTCATCTGAATCTCTGCTTTCCTACTGTCTTCTTTTCCAAACACGCATGGCTTCCTTCAATGACAAGCTTTATGATCCTCTCGGATGAAAAATACCAGGTGCGATCTCTGCACGGCTAATCAACTGTCGGATTTTTCGTCTCGGATGAAAAATACCATGTACAGCTACCGTACGGCTAATCATCTGTTGGTTCCCACTAGCGTCGGAATAGGACCCTTGTCCTTTTGCACACTGTCACTGCACACAACATTCGCAGGTTTGAAGCTCATCACAGTCATCCCTTCCCAGATCCTACTCAGAATACCACAGACAAGGTTTAGACTTTCCGGATCCTAGGAATGCTGCCAATTGGTTCTAGCCTATACCACGAAGGTTCCAACCTCCGGACTCGGTCCGTAGATTAGAAACCCAAGAGATACGCACTCAAGCTGTCACCCAATGACTACGTTGAGCTCAGATAGAACGGGAGTGGTTGTCAGGCACGTGTTCATAGGTTGAGGATAATGATGAGTGTCACGGATCATCATATTCTCCATATTGAAGTACGAGTGAATATCTTAGAATAGAATCAAGCGTGATTGAATAGAAAACAGTAGTAATTGCATTAATCCATTAAAATACAGCAGAGCTCCACACCCCCACCTATGGGGTTTAGAGACTCATGCCGTAGAAGATACAATATGAAGTGTAAAATGTCATGAGTTGCCAAATGAATCTCTAAAAGTAGTTTTTATACTAAACTAGTAACTTAGGTTTACAGAAAATGAGTAACTAAGTGCAGATAGTGCAAAAATCCACTTCTGGGACCCACTTAGTGAGTGTTTGGGCTGAGCTTTCATGCTTTCACGTGCATATGCCTATAGCTGGCGTTAAACGCCACCTTGGGTGCCAAAATGGGCGTTTAACGCCATGAATTATGCCAGTTCTGGCGTTTTACGCTAGGAAGTTTTAGGCTGACTTTGGACGCCAGTTTGGGCCATCAAATCTCAAACAAAGTATGGACTATTATATATTTCTATAAAGCCCAAGATGTCTACTTTCAAACACAATTGAGAGCGCACCAATTGGGTTTCTGTAGCTCTAGAAAATCTATTTCGAGTGCAGGAGGGTCAGAATCCAATAGCATCTGCAGTCCTTTTTCAGCCTCTGAATCAGATTTTTGCTCAGGTCCCTCAATTTCCGCCAGAAAATAGCTAAAATCACAGAAAAATACACAAACTCATAGTAAAGTCCAAAAATTTGATTTTTGAATAAAAACTAATAAAAATATAATAAAAAGTAATTAAATCATACTAAAAAACCATGTAAAAACAATGCCAAAAAGGATATAAATTATCCGCTCATCACAACACCAAACTTAAATTGTTGCTTATCCCCAAGCAACTAAAAATAAAATAGGATAAAAGAAGAGAATATACAATAAATTCCAAAGTATCAATGAAGCTTAGTTCCAATTAGATGAGCGGGACTAGTAGCCTTTTTGCTTCTGAATAGTTTTGGCATCTCTCTTTATCCCTTGAAGTTCAGAATGATTGGCATCCTTAGGAACTCAGAATTCAGATAGTGTTATTGATTCTCCTAGTTTAGTATGTTGATTCAGACGGCGGTAATCAATGCACACCCACTAAGCATTTTGAATCTGGGTTGCAACAAGCTCTCCACTTTCTGTTTTCACCATGGTTACCTCGGATTTCTTTGGCACCACTTGGACCAGGCTCACCCACTCACTGTCTGACATGGGATAGATGATGTCCGCTTCCAAGAGGCGAGTTACTTCTTTCTTAACTACATCAAGGATTGTGAGGTTTAACCGTCTTTGTGGTTGACGGATTGGCTTAGCACCCTCTTCCAAGAAAATTCTATGAAGGCACACTTGAGGGCTTACTCTCCAATGTCACTTAGGCTCCATCCAATCGCATTCTTGTACTTCTGGATAACCTCAAGGAGTTGTTGTTTCTCTTGATTGGAAAGATCAGTTGCAACTATCACCGGGAATTTATGTTCTTCATCAAGGAATCCATATTTAACATGAGGTGGAAGAGGTTTCAAATCTTCCCTTGCTTCTTGGTGTGGTAGTCTATCCTCTTGGTCATGAGGGATTGGTGAGGTACTTTCATCATCGTCAACAAATTCTCTCACTCTTGATCTCCCTTCAATAATTAAACCTTCTTGGAGCTCATGTTGGGTGTCTACTATGAGTTTTCCCCTTTCTCCATCTTCAACAGAGTTCTCATCTCCATCAATCAATTCATCATTAGGCTCCTCCTTGGCAAGAGTGAGTTGAGGGTCTATCTTCTCAAGTAACTCGCCTCCTTTTGGAATTATAGCATTAATGCTAGACTTGAGGGTTGATGGAGGCGGCAAAGGTGGACCACTAGGTGTCAGAAGTTGTGGAGGAGTAAGGTTGTTAGTGGTAGAAGGGAGTGTTAAATGGGACAAGACCTCGGCAAGAGTTGCCATGCAATTGTCTTGTTTCCTTTGAAATTCCCGTTGTTCTTGAATGAAGGTTTGGAGATCGCTCTCTCCATGAGGGAGGTTTCTTTGAGCGGGTTGATGGTGGAAGTTAGGTTGCTCCATGTATGATGGCTGGCATGGTGAATGAAGGGGTGTTGATGGTTGAAATAATAAAGGGGCTTGGGCGCTTAGTGATTGTGGTTCATGTAGAGGATATGGGGCATACATATGTGTAGGGGAAAGGTTATAATAATGGGGTATCCCACTAGGTATGAGAGGTTGATAGGCATTAGGATCATAGGGTCCATGCAAAGGTCCTTGTTGCCAAGAATTGTTTGCTTGTGACCCTCTCTCGATTTGGCCTCCCATACTTTGATGCGACCCGATGTTGGTATTGTCATCCCCTACAACATGATAACAATGATGAGCGGATAATTTATATGCTTTTTGGCATTGTTTTTACTTAGTTTTTAGTATGTTTTAGTTGGTTTTTAGTTTATTTTCATTATTTTCTAGGCAAAATTTATATTTCTGGACTTTACTATGAGTTTGTGTGTTTTTCTATAATTTCAGATATTTTCTGGCTGAAATTGAGGGAGCTGAGCAAAAATCTGATTCAAGCTGAAAAAGGACTGCTGATGCTGTTGGATCCTGACCTATCTGCACTCGGAATAGAATTTCTGGAGCTACAGGAGTCCAATTGACGCGCTTCCAATTGCGTTGGAAAGTAGACATCCAGGGCTTTCCAGCAATATATAATAATTTATACTTTGCTCAAGGATAGATGACGTAAACTGGCGTTCAACGCCAGTTCCATGTTGCAGTCTGGCGTCCAGCGCCAGAAACACGTTACAAGTTGGAGTTCAACGCCAGAAACACGTTACAGCCTGGCGTTGAACGCCCAAAACAGCCCAGGCACGTGAGAAGCTTTAGTCTCAGCCCCAGCACACACCAAGTGGGCCCCAGAAGTGGATTTCTGCACTATCTATCATAGTTTACTCATTTTCTGTAAACCTAGGTTACTAGTTTAGTATTTAAACAACTTTTAGAGACTTATTTTGGATCTCATGAAATTTTTAGATCTAAACTTTGTACTCTTTAACGGCATGAGTCTCTAAACTCCATTGTTGGGGGTGAGGAGCTCTGCAGCGTCTTGATGAATTAGTGCAATTATCTCTGTTTGCCATTCAAACACGCTTGTTCCTATTTAAGATGTTCATTCGCGCTTCACTATGAAGAAGGTGATGATCCGTAACACTCATCACCTTCCTCAATCCATGAACATGTGCCTGACAACCACCTCCATTCTACATCATATTGAATGAGTATCTCTTAGATTTCTTAATCAGAATCTTCGTGGTATAAGCTAGAATTGATGTCGGCATTCATGAGAATCCGGAAAGTCTAAACCTTGTCTGTGGTATTCCGAGTAGGATTCAAGGATTGAATGGCTGTGACGAGCTTCAAAATCGCGATTGTTGGGCTTAGTGACAGACGCAAAAGAATCAAGGGATTCTATTCCGACATGATCGAGAACCAACAGATGATTAGCCGTGCTGTGACAGAGCAATTGGACCATTTTCACTGAGAGGACGGGAAGTAGCCATTGACAATGGTGACACCCTACATACAGCTTGCCATGGAAGGAGCCTTGTGTGTGTGAAGAGGAGTACAAGAGAAAAACTGAAATAAAGAAGACAAAGCATCTCCAAAACCCCAACATATTCTTCATCATTGCACAATAAGTATTTATATTTATGCCCTTTGACTCTTTACAATTGAAGTTGAAAAACACTGTTGTTGGCACCCTGACTAAGAATAATAAGATAACCATAGCTTGCTTCAAACCAACAATCTCCGTGGGATTCGACCCTTACTCACGTAAGGTATTACTTGGACGACCCAGTGCACTTGCTGGTTAGTGGTACGAATTGTGAAAAGTGTGATTCACAATTCGTGCACCAAGTTTTTGGCGCCGTTGCCGGGGATTGTTTGAGTTTGAACAACTGACGATGAATCTTGTTGCTTAGATTAGGAAAAATTTTTCTTTTTGGTTTAGAGTCTTCTAATATTGATTTTGGTTAAAATTTTAGAATCCTTATTTTTCTCTTTCAAAAAAAAAAGTTCTTTCGAAAATTATATTTTTATAATTGAATTTTTTTCTTGTTTGATCTTTAGTTTTTCTTGTTTTGTGATTTTTCTTGTTTTTCTTGTGCCTTTTCAAAACATTAGTTTTCAAAAAAATATTTTTTTTCATTCTTAGTTATTTAAAAATACTTCTTCAAAACAAGTGTTACATTTATAACTCAGTGGCTAGAGCGTTAGTCTGTGTTCTTGGCAATTGGGTCAGAATCTTTTATATTCTTTTCAAAATCTTCTTTTTCAAAAATAGTTTTTCTATCAAATCTTGTGCCAAACTCTAAGTTTGGTGTTTTCTTGTTGATTTTTCTTTGTTTTTCGAAAATTTTATTTTGGTTTTCTAAAAATTTTAAGTTTGGTGTTCTTTCTTAATGTTCTTGTGTTCTTGTGAGTCTTCAAAGTGTTCTTGAGTTTTCCTTGTGTCTTGATCTTAAAATTTTTAAGTTTGGTGTTCCTTGGTGTTTTCCCTCCAAAAGTTTCGAAAACAAGGAGCATTAGATCTAAAAATTTTAAATCTTGTGCTATCTTATTGTTTTTCTCTTTCCTCTTTAAATTCAAAAATATATTTTCTCTCTATTTTAAAACAAATTTTCGAAATTTATTTTTAAAATTCAGATTTTTATTTCAAAATTTAAAATCTTTTTCAAATCATATATTTTTCAAAACTCCCTAAGCATTTTTTTCTTTTCCCTCTCTCCATTTTTCGAAAATCTTCACCCATTTTTATTTATTTTATTTTAATTTATTTTATTTTCGAAATAAATAAAAATAAATTTTGTTTATTTTACATCATCTCCCTTTCTCCATCATGGATCTAAGTGGAAATGAACAGTCCAGAAGGACTCTGGGGTCATATGCTAACCCCTCTACTGCTTCATATGGGAGTAGTATCTGCATACCCTCCATTGGAGTCAGTAGCTTTGAGTTGAATACTCAACTCATTATCATGGTGCAGCAAAGCTGCCAGTATTCCGGTCTCCCACAGAAAGAACCTACAGAGTTTCTGGCACAATTTTTACAAATTGCTGACACAGTACATGATAAGGAAGTGGATCAGGATGTCTACAGATTATTACTGTTTCCATTTGCTGTAAAAGACCAAGCCAAGAGGTGGTTAAATAACCAACCTAAGGCTAGCATAAAGACATGGAAACAGCTGACAGAGAAATTCCTGAATCAATACTTTCCTCCAAAACGGATGACACAGCTAAGACTGGACATTCAAGGCTTCAAACAAGGAGATAATGAATCTCTTTATGATGCCTGGGAGAGATACAGAGAGATGCTAAGAAAATGCCCCTCTGAAATATTTTCAGAGTGGGTTCAGTTAGACATCTTCTATTATGGGCTTGCAAAAAGAGCTCAAATGTCTCTAGACTACTCAGCTGGTGGATCTATCCACATGAGAAAGACAATTGAAGAAGCTCAAGAGCTCATTGATACAGTTGCCAGAAATCAGCATCTGTACTTAAGCAGTGACCCTTCCATGAACGAAGAGGCTAAAACAGTGACTACTGAACTCAGTCCTGCTGAACAAGCTACTGAATTCAATCAGCAATTGAATTTTCTAACAAAACAGTTAGCCGAATTTAAGGAGAGACTACAAGAGACAAGGATGGCTAATATAAATATGGAAGAACAATTAAAGCAAACAAAGCAGCAGCTATCAAAACAAATAACAGAAGAATGCCAAGCAGTTCAATTAAGAAGTGGGAAAACATTAAATACCCCACCTCAAGGCAGCAGGAAGCCAAAAAATGAGCAAACTACCCAAATTCCATCTGAGGACAGTAAGAGCCCAGGAAAAAATAATTCTGGCTCTAAAACACCAGAAATTGGGTGGAAGGCTGGCGCTGAACGCCCAAAGGAAGCACAGTTCTGGCGTTCAGACGCCAGGAACAGATGAGGAGTTGGCGTCTAACGCCACTCCAGCTTCCAACCCTGGCTTTCAAATGCCAGTGAGGGATCAGACACCTGCAAGTGCTGATAATAAATCCCTCAAGAAGGTTTCTCAACCTACCTCTGTAGGAAATAAACCTGCAGCAACTAAGGTTGAGGAATACAAAGCCAAGATGCCTTATCCTCAAAAACTCCGCAAAGAGGAGCAGGATAAGCAATTTGCCCGCTTTGCAGACTATCTCAGGACTCTTGAAATAAAGATTCCGTTTGCAGAGATACTTGAGCAAATACCCTCTTATGCCAAGTTCATGAAAGATATCTTGAGTCATAAGAAGGATTGGAGAGAAACTGAAAGGGTTCTCCTCACTGAAGAATGCAGTGCAGTCATTCTGAAAAGCTTCCCAGAAAAGCTTAAAGATCCCGGGAGCTTTATGATACCATGCATATTAGAGGGTAATTGCACCAAGACAGCTCTATGTGATCTTGGGGCAAGTATCAACCTAATCCCTGCATCCACTATCAGAAAGCTTGGCTTGATTGAAGAGGTCAAACCAACCCGGATCTGTCTTCAACTTGCTGATGGCTCCATTAAATACCCATCAGGCATAATTGAGGACATGATTGTCAAGGTTGGGCCATTTGTCTTCCCTACTGACTTTGTAGTGCTGGAAATAGAGGAGCACAAGAGTGCAACTCTCATTCTAGGAAGACCATTCCTAGCAACTGGACGAACCCTCATTGACGTCCAAAAAGGGGAGATAACCCTGAGAGTCAATGAGGATGATTTTAAGTTGAATGTTGTCAAAGCTATGCAACATCCAGACACATCAGACGACTACTTGGGCGTTGATATTATTGACTCCCTGGTGGAAGAGGTCCATATGATTGAGAGTCTCGAATTAGAGCTAGAGGACATTTTTAAAGATGTTCAGCCTGATCTGGAGGAACCAGAGGAAATAAAAGAACCTCTGAAAACTCCTCAGGAAGAGGAGAAACCTCCTAAACCCGAGCTCAAACTACTACCACCATCCCTGAAATATGCATTTCTGGGAGAAGGTGACACTTTTCCTGTAATCATAAGCTCTGCTTTAGGGCCACAGGAAGAGAAAGCACTAATTCAGGTGCTAAGGACACACAAGACAGCTCTTGGGTGGTCCATAAGTGATCTTAAGGGCATTAGCTCAGCCAGATGCATGCACAAGATCCTATTGGAGGATGATACTAAGCCAGTGGTTCAATGACAGAGGCGGCTAAATCCCGCCATGAAGGAGGTGGTGCAGAAAGAGGTCACTAAGTTACTAGAGGCTGGGATTATCTATCCTATTTCTGATAGCCCCTAGGTGAGCCCTGTCCATGTTGTCCCTAAGAAGGGAGGAATGACAATGGTTCATAATGAAAAGAATGAACTGGTTCCTACAAGAACAGTTACAAGGTGGCGTATGTGTATTGACTACAGAAGGCTCAATACAGCCACCAGGAAGGATCATTTTCCTTTACCATTCATAGACCAGATGCTAGAGAGACTAGCAGGTCATGAATATTACTGCTTTTTGGATGGCTATTCTGGTTACAACCAAATTGTAGTAGATCCTCAGGACCAAGAGAAAACAACATTCACATGTCCTTCTGGAGTGTTTGCCTACAGAAGGATGCCTTTTGGTCTGTGTAATGCACCTGCAACCTTTCAGAGGTGCATGCTCTCTATCTTCTCTGATATGGTAGAGAAGTTTCTGGAAGTCTTCATGGATGACTTTTCAGTATTTGGGGACTCATTCAGCTCCTGCCTTAACCATTTAGCACTTGTTCTGAAAAGATGCCAAGAGACCAACCTAGTTTTAAACTAGGAAAAATGTCACTTTATGGTGACTGAAGGGATTGTCCTTGGGCATAAAATTTCAAACAAGGGAATAAAGGTGGATCAAGCTAAAGTTGAAGTAATTGAAAAATTACCACCATCTGCCAATGTTAAGGCAATCAGAAGCTTTCTGGGGCATGCAAGATTCTATAGGAGGTTTATAAAGGATTTTTCAAAAATTGCAAAACCTATGAGCAATCTGCTAGCTGCTGACACGCCATTTGTGTTTGACACAAAGTGTCTGCAGGCGTTTGAGACCCTGAAAGCTAAGCTGGTCACAGCACCAGTTATTTCTGCACCAGACTGGACATTACCATTCGAACTAATGTGTGATGCCAGTGACCATACCATTGGTGCAGTATTGGGACAGGGGCATAACAAGCTTATGCATGTCATTTATTATGCTAGCAGTGTTTTAAATGATGCCCAGAAAAATTATACAACCATAGAAAAAGAATTACTTGTAGTAGTTTATGCCATTGACAAGTTTAAATCCTACTTAGTAGGATCAAAAGTGATTGTGTACACTGACCATGCTGCTCTTAAATATCTACTCAAAAAGCAGGATTTAAAGCCCAGGCTCATAAGATGGGTGTTGCTTCTGCAAGAGTTTGATATAGAAATAAGAGACAAAAAAGGGACAGAGAATCAAGTAGCTGATCACCTATCCCGGATAGAACCAGTAGCAGGAGCATCCCTCCCTCCCGCTGAGATCTCTGAAACCTTTCCGGATGAGCAATTGTTTGCTATTCAGGAAGCTCTGTGGTTTGAAGACATTGCAAACTATAAGACACAAGGTTCTCCTTCTGTAACCATGGAGAGGAAGCATGAAAAGCTTCTCTCACTGCAGAGTCAACCAAAGCCTCCACAGTCAAACTCTAAGTTTGGTGTTGGGAGGCCACAACCAAACTCTAAGTTTGGTGTTGGGAGGTCCCAACCTTGCTCTGATTATCTGTGAGGCTCCATGAGAGCTCACTGTCAAGCTATTGACATTAAAGAAGCGCTTGTTGGGAGGCAACCCAATGTTATTTAATTATATCTATTTATTTTCCATTGCTATTTTATGTTTTCTTTAGGTTGATGATCATGTGAAGTCACAAAAACAGCTGGAAAATCAAAAATAGAATGAAAAACAGCATGAAAAACAGCACACCCTGGAGGAAGATCATTCTGGCGTTTAAACGCCAGAAACAAGCATCTGTCTGGCGTTTAACGCCAGAAACAAGCACCAAGCTGGCGTTTAACGCCAGAAACAAGCATCAGTCTGGCATTAAACGCCAGAAACAGGCTACATTTGGGCGTTTAACGCCAGAAACAGGCAGCAGTCTAGCGTTAAACACCAGGATTGCACAGTAAGGGCATTTTGTACGCCTAATTGGAGCAGAGATGCTAAATCTTTGACCCCCTGGATTTGTAGATCCCACAGGATCCCCGCCTACCTCACCATTCAAATTCAAACCATTTCCCTCCCAAACCCACCCATTCACACACTTCCATCTCCTCCATCTTCTCCACTTCTTTCTTCTTTTGCTCGAGGATGAGAAAACCTTTTAAGTTTGGTGTGGTAAAAGCATTGCTTTTGTTTTTCTATAATTCAGTGGTAGAGCAATTGACTGCAGATCAAAGAGCTATGAGGAAAGAGCAACAAAGGCAAGGAAGAGACATAGAGGAGCTCAAGAGCACCATTGGTTCTTCAAGAAGAGGAAGACGCCACCCTCATTAAGGTGGACCCATTCCTTAATCTCCTTGTTCTTATTTTCCTATTTTTCGTTTACTATGCTTCATGTTTAATTATGTTTGTGTCTTTACTATATGATCACTAGTATCTAAGTGTCTATGTCTTAAAGATATGAATGTCCTATGAATCCATCACCTTTCTTAAATGAAAATTATTTTCTGAAAAAGAAAAAGAAGTACATGAATTTCGAATTTTAAAATAGTTTAATTATTTTGATGTGGTGGCAATACTTTTCATTTTCTGAATGAATGCTTGAACAGTGCATATGTCTTTTGAATTTGTTGCTTATGAATGTTAAAATTGTTGGCTCTTAAAAGAATGATGAAAAAGGAGAAATGTTATTTGATAATCTGAAAAATTATAAAAATGATTCTTGAAGCAAGAAAAAGCAGTGAAGAACAAAGCTTGCAAAAAAATGCCAAAAAAAAAAGAGAGCAAGAAAAAGAAAAAGCAAGTAGAAAAAGCCAAAAGCTCTTTAAACCAAAAGGCAAGAGCAAAAAGCCAATAGCCCTTAAAACCAAAAGGCAAGGGTAATAAAAAGGATCCAAGGCTTTGAGCATCAGTGGATAGGAGGGCCTAAAGGAATAAAATCCTGGCCTTAGCGGCTAAACCAAGCTGTCCCTAACCATGTGCTTGTGGCGTGAAGGTGTCAAGTGAAAACTTGAGACTGAGCGGTTAAAGTCGAGGTCCAAAGCAAAAAAACAGAGTGTGCTTAAGAACCTTGGACACCTCTAATTGGGTACTTTAGCAAAGCTGAGTCACAATCTGAAAAGGTTCACCCAGTTATGTGTCTGTGGCATGTATGTATCCGGTGGTAATACTGAAAAACAGAGTGCTTAGGGCCACGGCCAAGACTAATAAAGTAGCTGTGTTCAAGAATCAACATACTGAACTAGGAGAATCAATAACACTATCTAAATTCTGAGTTCCTATAGATACCAATCATTCTGAACTTCAAAGGATAAAGTGAGATGCCAAAACTATTCAGAAGCAAAAAGCTAATAGCCCCGCTCATCTAATTAAGACTGATCTTCATAGATGTTTTTGGAATTCATTGTATATTCTCTTCTTTTTATCCTACTTTGTTTTTAGTTGCTTGGGGACAAGCAACAATTTAAGTTTGGTGTTGTGATGAGCGGATAATTTATACGCTTTTTGGCATTGTTTTTACTTAGTTTTTAGTATGTTTTAGTTGGTTTTTAGTTTATTTTCATTAGTTTCTAGGAAAAATTCATATTTTTGGACTTTACTATGAGTTTGTGTATTTTTCTATAATTTCAGGTATTTTCTGGCTGAAATTGAGGGAGCTGAGCAAAAATCTGATTCAGGCTGAAAAAGGACTGCTGATGCTGTTGGATCCTGACCTCTCTGCACTCGGAATGGAATTTCTGGAGCTACATGAGTCCAATTGACGCGCTTCCAATTGCGTTAGAAAGTAGACATCTAGGGCTTTCCAGCAATATATAATAGTCCATACTTTGCTTAAGTATAGACGACGTAAACTGGCTTTCAATGCCAGTTCCATGTTGCAGTCTGGCGTCCAGCGCCAGAAACACGTTACAAGTTGGAGTTCAATGCCAGAAACACGTTACAGCCTGGCGTTGAATGCCCAAAACAGCCCAGGCACGTGAGAAACTTTAGTCTCAGCCCCAGCACACACCAAGTGGGCCCCAGAAGTGGATTTCTGCACTATCTATCATAGTTTACTCATTTTCTGTAAACCTAGGTTACTAGTTTAGTATTTAAACAACTTTTAGAGACTTATTTTGGATCTCATGACATTTTTAGATCTGAACTTTGTACTCTTTAATGGCATGAGTCTCTAAACTCCATTGTTGGGGGTGAGGAGCTCTGCAGCGTCTTGATGAATTAATGCAATTATCTCTGTTTTCCATTCAAACACGCTTGTTCCTATCTAAGATGTTCATTCGCGCTTCACTATGAAGAAGGTGATGATCCATGACACTCATCACCTTCCTCAATCCATGAACATGTGCCTGACAACCACCTCCGTTCTACATCAGATTGAATGAGTATCTCTTAGATTTCTTAATCAGAATCTTCGTGGTATAAGCTAGAATTGATGGCGGCATTCATGAGAATTCGGAAAGTCTAAACCTTGTCTGTGGTATTCCGAGTAGGATTCAAGGATTGAATGGCTGTGACAAGCTTTAAACTCGCGATTGTTGGGCGTAGTGACAGACGCAAAAGAATCAAGGGATTCTATTCCGACATGATCAAGAACCAACAGATGATTAGCCGTGCTGTGACAGAGCAATTGGACCATTTTCACTGAGAGGACGGGAAGTAGCCATTGACAACGGTGACACCCTACATACAGCTTGCCATGGAAGGAGCCTTGTGTGTGTGAAGAGGAGTACAAGAGAAAAACTGAAATAAAGAAGACAAAGCATCTCCAAAACCCCAACATATTCTCCATCATTGCACAATAAGTATTTATATTTATGCCCTTTGACTCTTTACAATTGAAGTTGAAAAATACTGTTGTTGGCACCCTGACTAAGAATAATAAGATAACCATAGCTTGCTTCAAACCAACAATCTCCGTGGGATTCGACCCTTACTCACGTAAGGTATTACTTGGACGACCCAGTGCACTTGCTGGTTAGTGGTACGAATTGTGAAAAGTGTGATTCACAATTCGTGCACCAAACAACCACACTCCAAGCCAAAAGGGTGATAGCTCATGGTGAAAAGAAAAGATAAGATTTAATGGTATTAACAAAAGTAATGAACAAATGAATATATGTCTTGACTATCTCTATTTACCTAGGACTAGACAAATAAAACCGTTAGTTACTACTACTAGTTAGATAGAGGCGCTATCTACCAGTTAGTATCAAGTGACAAACAAAAATCAAGTATTCATACTATTCACATATTCACAGCAACCAAAATCATAGCACTCATTGCACTTAGTGTCCCCGGGAACGGTGCAAAAAATTTGGTGCGTGGCCTAGAGTGAGTTTGGAATTTTTCTCAAAATAGAGTTCCTTCATTGCAAGTATAGACCCATCCCACAATCAACCAACACCAAAGTTTAAAATAACAAATTGTCACAATTCAAAACTAATTTAATTTCGGGAGTTTTAATTCTTAGGTCATCTCCCAAGGACTAGTGCCAATGAGTGCACAATTTCGGTTGTAAAGGCAAAAGAGATTTTCAATAAAGAGATAAACAATTAAAGGAATGAAAGAACACTCAAAATTTGCAATTAATGAACTAATAAAGAAATTAAAGAACTAGCTATGTAATATGAACCAGTAAGATATAAAAGTGATTGATGTATGTTTTTGTGAGTGATTCAAAGCATAAATGGAATCTTGGCTTGGGATGAGCTAGGGGACCCTTTCCTTGTTGCAACCACAACTATGATAATTGTAATGGATAAATCTCCTTTAGTTATCCCTTACATCGAAGAGTAGGTCAAGTGAGCATAGTTGTTCTTAATCCACAAATCTTAACTCACTTGCTAATTGCCTTAGCAACAAGTTAGTATTAGTGGAAATAAGAACAATTAACAATCCAAGAATTATCACTAAATGTTGGACATTCCAACTCTAGGAACCCATATGCTCATTTTTCCTAAGCCAAGAGGTGGAAATTTAGCGCATAATCAAAATTAACATTTCCACAAACACTTGGTGGGCATAAACATTAGACATGGGAAAATTGATAAAATGCTTGAAACTATGAGCAACAAATGATCAAAAGCAACAATATTAACTCAAACAAGCATATAACAATCATCAATCATCAAAATCATCAATGAGAGATCAAAATTGAAAAAATTATGTATATTAACAATATGACTTTAACTACAAGAAAGAGTATAAAAATCGTAACTATAAAAAGTAGTAATTAAGCAATACTTACAATGGAGGCAAGCAAAAATCCATGATCAAAAATAGAAAATGGCACTTGAAATGTAAACCGTAATAGAAACCCTAATGGTGTTGAGAGAAAACTTAAAGAAAAGCTAAATTTAGGAAGAAAACTCAAAAGCATGCTATTTGAGAGAATAAATGTAGGTTTGTGACGAGCGGATATTTTATACGCTTTTTGGCATTATTTTCATATAGTTTCTAGTATGTTTTGTTCAATTTTTATTAAGTTTTTATAGGTTTTAGTGTTAAATTTACATTTTTGGATTCTACTATGAGTTTGTTTGTTTTTACGCAATTTCAAGTATTTTCTGGCTGAAATTGAGGAGTTGGAGCAAAAGTCTGATTCAGAGACAGAGAAAGCACTACAGATGTTGTCCGGATCTGACCTCCTTGAACTCGGAAGACCTTTTCTGGAGCTACAGAAGTCCCAATAGAGCATTTTCAATGGCTATGGAAATCTGACTTCTAGAGCTTTCTAGAAATATATAATAGTCCATACTTTACTTCAGATTAGAAGGCCCAAAACTGGCGTCCAACACCAGCCTCCTGCCCCCTTTCAGGCATCCAGCGCCGAAGGAGAAGAGACTAGCATCCAAACGTCCAAAGAGGACCCTCTAGCCAGCGTTCAACATCCTAGAGGCCTCATAACATGTGGATCTCATCAAAGCTCAGCCCAAACACTTACCAAGTGGGCCCCAGAAGTGGATTGCACTCAAAGACTATTTTACCCTTACTAGTCATTAGTTTAGTATTTAAAGTAGAAGATCACTCTTTGTTAAAGATCTTCGGCCACTTTACACCATAATTTCGTTTTTATCATTGTATTTCCTATCAGTATGAGTTCCTAAACCTCCTAGGTTAAGGGGAGGAGCCCTGCTGAGTTCTATGAATTAATGAAAGTATTACTGTTTCTCTCCAATCCGTGTTTGATTTAATTCTAAGATATATATTCGTTCTTCAACATGGTGAATGGGATGGCCCATGACAACCAGCTCCGTTCATCATACTAGGACCATGTGCCTAACAACCACCCGTGTCTACTTGGGTTCGTGTAAATACTTCAGTGAAAAGCATTGAACCATTGATTATACATCTCTCAGACGGCTAATCCACGACTTCGTTGGGGACTCTCGAGACACCAGTTCAGCCGATTTACAGGGAGATTAGGGTCTCTGTGGTAGAGGCTAGAACCCAAAAGCATAGCATTCTCTAATCCAGAAGATTCGACCTTGTCTGTGGCATTTTGAGTAGGATCATTAAGGAGAGTGGACTGCAGGAGCTTCACCCTCAATCCGAATAGATCCACACTAACCCTGGGGTTTAGATCTGGAGGAGTATTGGCGGCTGCTCAAACTAGTGTCAATCACATACAGCCTACCATAGAAGAAATCATTCACAATTGAAGAAGACAGTAAGACCAGAGTTAATCCAGAAGGACAAAGCAACTCCAAGCCTCATCCATCTAAGTTTTAAGATTATCATTATAAACATATCAACCTAGTTCAGATCTCACAAATCCAACAAATCTTCTATCCGCCTAACTAAGACCTGCAAGACTACCATAGCTTGCTTCAAAACACAATCCTCGTGGGATCGACCCTGACTCGCTTAGGTATTACTTGGACGACTCATTGCACTTGCTAGTACAGTTGTACGAAGTGTGGGGATTCGTGCACCAAGTTTTTGGCATCGTTGCCGGGGATTGTTCTAGTTTGGACAACTGGCGGATTATCTTGTTCCCTAGATCAGTTATTATCTTTAATTTTGTTAGCTTTTCTTTTTATTTTCTTCTTTTTTATTTTTGAAAATATCAAAAACTTTTTCAAAAATTTTTTTTCTTTTCTTTGTTTAATCTTTGTTTTTGGTTTGAGTCTTTTGTTTTTGTTCTTGTTGGATTTTCGAAATTTTGAGTCTTTCTTTTCAAAAATTTTTAAAAATAGTTTCTTTTATTAAATCTTGTGTCAATCTTTAAGTTTGGTGTCTTCTTGTGTTTTTCTTTTAATTTTTTGAAAATTTTGTGTTTGGTTTTCAAAAATTAAGTTTGGTGTCTTTTGCATGTTCTTGTGTTCCTTGAATTTTTTTAGTCTTGTTCTTGGTGTTCTTCTTAATCTTCAAACTGTTCGTGTGTTTTCTTTTTGTTTTGATCTTAAAATTTTTTAGTTTAACATCCCTTGGTGATTTACAAAGTTTTGTGTCTTTTACTTAAACTCAGATGACGCGCACACGTGACGCCCAGCACGTGACTTCATTAAAGAAATCGTGGCTGGCGATTTTTGAGAGGCTCCAGGCCTAATTCCAACTTGATTCTGCATGGAAAAGACCCAGGAATTGATGGAGGAAGGGGGATCAATCATTTTACACTTTACACACAATTTGAGCTAGTTTTTGGGTTCTCATGTTCTAGGGAGAGAAACTCTTACTCCTCTCTAGATCTAGTTTGATTTGATCTTCCCTTGTTGAAATTCTGAATTGGTTTTGTTAATTTTAGTTTCAATTACTTAATTTGAATTCCCTAGTATAATTTTGTTTAGATCTTGTGTTTGAATTTGAATTTTCTTATTATTTCCCATTTTCTTCTCATTTTATGAACTTTGTAGATCTAAATTCCTATTGGTGCATTGATGTTTTCTATGATTAATAGTGTTATTTGAGTTGTTTTCTATTGATAATTGTTAGTGGAAGGAATACAAGAAGTTGGAGAAATTGCTAAGCTGTCCAGCCTGACCTCTTTTCACTCAAACGGCTATAACTTTAGCTACAGAGGTCCAAACGACGCGGTTCCAGTTGCGTTGGAAAGCTAACGTCCGGGGCTTCGATTTGATATATAATATGCTATAGTTTCCCTGACGCTAGGTGACGCGACCGTGTGCTCCATGCGGACGCGTCGCAGTGACAAAAAACCAGTGGCAGATTTATTCTTCGGCAATTTCTGGGCTGTTTTTGACATAGTTTTCAGCCCAGAACACACAGATTAGAGGCTATAAAGTGGGAGAATGCATCCATTCATCAGCAAGCTTACAATTCACAATCTTAGGATTAGATGTAGTTTTTAGAGAGAGAGGTTCTCTCCTCTCTCTTAGGATTTAGAATTAGGATTCTTTTCACTTTATGATTATTTCATCTTTTGCGATCACAGGTTCAATGTTCCTTTTATTTATTTTTCCAATTTAATTTATGAATATCCATGTTAGATTTAATTTCTTTTGTGAATGCAATTCGAGGTATTTTCAGATTTAATTTTGCTTTGCTTTATTTATATGAATGCTTTTAATTTAATTTAGATATTTCCCTTTTAGCTTTGGTTAAATAATTGGTGACTCTTGAGTTATCAAACTCATTGTTGATTGAAAATTGGAATTCTTCAAGAATTAATTCGAATTCCAATAACTCTGACTTTTCCCAAGGAAAGACTAGGACCTGAGGAATAAAAATTAATTCATCCACTTAACTTACCTTCATAGTTAGAGGTTAACAAGGTGGGAGAAAAATCCAATTCTCATTACAATTGATAAGGATAACCAGGATAGGACTTCCAGTTTTAATACCTTGCCAAGAGTTTATTTTATTATCACTATTTTTCTTATTGTTCAACATACTACTTTCTTACTTTCAAAACCCCCAATTTACAAACTCATAACCAATAATAAGAACATACCTCCCTGCAATTCCTTGAGAAGACGACCCGAGGTTTAAATACTCGGTTATCAAATTTAAAGGGGTTTGTTACTTGTGACAACCAAACGTTTATAAGAAAGATTGATTGTTTGATTTAGTAACTATACTTGCAACGAGAGTTTGCTATAACTTATAAACCATCAATTTCCAGTTCTTTCACTCACCGTGTTAGTATAGAATTACCTAACAAGATTTGCATTTATTCTTGTTAGTGGACTGGTGAGAAGCTCCCATCTCCTTCTTTTAATTTTGTCCTTGATTTCTTGGCACTCATCCCTAATAAGTTGGAATGGTATCTCAGACTGTATTTGTTTAGGTCGCATCCACTCAAGTTGTATTTCATGAAATACAGACTTGAACCTCCAATTATTAAAGGGAATTTCTTCAATGGGCTCCTTTCTCTTTCTCCTTTTAGAACTTGATGAGGCTGCCATTGGTTTGCTTTTAATTAGCCGAATAAAAAAAGAGGGGATAGGGAGGAGTGGCTAGTACAGCTTGTGCAAGGTGGAATTAGAATGTGGCTTGAGGATGAAGGTAAGTGATTAGTTAAGTGCAAACAAGAATGGTTTGAACACGTATGAGCATACGGGTATGACTTAGAGTTGAAGGAATACAAGAATTGAATTGTGAATGCAAGAAGGTATAGCTTTAAGCACGAGGTCCGAGCCAACTTAAGGCTATTTATGAAGAAAGGTGGTGAAGAAATGGATAGTGGGGATGCATTTGAGATGGTAGAAATGAAGGGTGTGCATGTAAGATTGAATGGAGACAAGGATTGCTTCTTTATGAGGTAGGTAGGTTCGATCATCAAGCTATTCTTATGACACACCTAGCTACCCAATGTATGCAAGGTTGTGCCTTCCAATGATCACTTTCCAAGGACTTGTGACTAGAGTAGTCGAACCCCCTTGCTTGATTTGTCCTTTTCCATTAATCTTGTCCTCTTTGTTCCTATCCAAAACAACAAAGCAAAAATTAAGCAAAATAGATGGCAGTAAAATTGAAATGCAATAAATAACTTTTGAGATTTTGAAAATTTGGCTAAGTGTTCTTCATGAATCAACAACCAAAACGTGACTTCTTGTAAGTATATATGTGACATAGGTGAACACCAAACTTAATGTTTAGCCATGTGGTATAAAGAATTTGATTAAGTTCCTAGGATGTACATATTATGATCCTTATGCATCATCCTAGGTGTCTTACACACCAAACTTGTTATTTACCATATGATTCATGCAAAGGTTCAATAAAATCCTTGTCACCTTTGATTTAATCATCATGAGGACTACTTTATTTTCTACTTTCAAACATAAACTCAAAAACATGCACAACATGGATCACTCATCATGAATTTTAGGACTTTTAAGCAATTTGATTCTCATCCTTCAAGCTTATGGCATATGTGGAACACCAAACTTAGTGTTTAGCTATCTACTTTAAGAAAATGCTTGAGTAGATATCCTAAGATGTCTATATGTTCATCATGCTTAAAAATCATCTTAGGGTGCCTCTAGGCACACCAAACTTAGAAGTTGATCATATGCTTCATGAAATACTTAATGCAATTATCAAACTGTTTATGAAAGTCTGAGTTCATGATAAGAAACCATTTGTTATTATCACTAAAGCAGGAAATGAAAAATGCTAAACATGGGCTGCCTCCCATGGAGCGCTCTTTTATTGTCACTAGCTTGACAGTTGTTCTCAGTTAGGGAGGTTGATGATCATAGTGCCTCAGTTTGTCTCCTCTCACTGTCAACTTCTTTCCAGTGTCTTGTCTGACAATTTTTATGTGCTCTAATGAGAGGATCTTGCTGACAGTGTAGTATTCAAAAGGATGTGGAGGTTTTTCCAACTGTTGATAAATCAGCTTCACTTTGTCTCCCGGTGAGAATCCTTCTGTTGGAATCTTCTTGTACCTCCACCTCTTAGGCACTTTTTTCTTACTTTTCTTCCCCTTTTTATTTGATTCTCCCTTCTTGGCCAGCTTAATTTTGGGACCCTTCTTCTCAATTGTCATCTCTGGGGCCTTTGTTTGCACTTCTTCTTCAGCTTCTCTATTCTCTTGATCCTTATGCTTCTCTTCAATCTCAATCTTCTCCTCCAAGGGTGAGTTCATGAGTCCTATGGATGATTCATTGAGTTTCTCTTTCCAGTTTAAGTCCTCATCCTCAATCCTCATGTAGTCTTTCCTTTCAGCAGAAATTTGTATCTCTTTGAAGACATTAAGAGTCATTTGTTCATCGTGTGCCCTTAAGATCATCTCTTCTTTTTCTACATCGATGATGGCTCTTGCTGTGACTAGAAAGGGTCTTTCCAATATGATTGAATTACTTCCTTCCTCATCTAAGTCCAGAATCACAAAATTTGCTGGAAAGATGAACTTGCCAACTTTGACCAGAAGATTCTCCACCACTCCATTGGGTCTTATGAGGGATCTATCAGCTAGCTGTAGTGACATTCTAGTTGGTTTCACCTCTTCTATTAACAGATTTCTCATCATTGAAAGTGGCATCAAGTTGATGCTTGAGCGCAAGTCACACAAAGCTTTATCAGTTCGTATGTTGCCAATGGTACATGGTATGAAGAAACTCCCTGGATCTTTGAGTTTTGGTGGCAATCCTTCTGAATCACAGCACTACATTCTTGAGTTAGGATCACGGTTTCTTTCTCTTTCCAGCTTCTCTTTTTGTTGATGAGTTCCTTGAGGAATTTTGCATAGAGGGGGCATCTGTTCTAAAGCCTCAGCAAGTGGAAGGTTGATCTTTAGCTTCTTGAAAATCTCCAAGAACTTGGAAAATTATTGGTCTTTTAGCTCCTTGTGCAACCTTTGAGTGTAAGGTAGTGGAGGGACATATGGCTTCACCTCCTTCCTCTACTCTTGTGGTTGTGCCTCTGAGAGTTGCTTGCTTCTCTTTGAGGCTTGTGGTTCCTCATCCTTCTTGGAATTCTCCTTTTCATTCTTGTCAACCTCTACTTCTTTCTTGCTGTCAACTTTGGTATCATCCTCCAATGTTTTCCCACTTTTTAGTTGTATAGCTTTGCATTTCTCCTTGGAGTTAGGAATGGTATCACTTGGGAAAGCATTGGTTGGTCTTTCAGCAGGCTGCTTAGACAATTGCCCAATTTACCTATCAAGGTTCCTCATGGATGCTTCATAATTCTTGCTAGCCATTTCTTGATTCTTTATAAGTTTCTCTATCTGCATCTCCAAGTTGGAGATTCTTTGTGATTCTTACTGTGGTTGTGGTTGAGTGTAGGATATTGATGGTTGATGGAGGTTGTTTTAGTTAATTGAGGGGTTATTTTGTGGATAGAGGGTAGACGTGGGAGGATTATTTTGTGGTCTTCTATATGGATTGTGGTTAGTGGGTTGATGGTTTTGGTGGTTTGTATTACGGAAGTTGTTTGGGTTAGGATTCCTTTGCCATTGATTCTAGTTTTCTCCCTATTTCAGGTTGGGGTGATTCCTCTATGAGGAGTTGTATGTGTCCCCAAGGAAGTCATTTTGGCCAAAACTTGGATTGTGCATGTAATGGACTTGTTCAAGTTGCTGCTCATTGTTGTATACTTCATAGCTCTCTTCACTCTGCCCCCACACCATTGGAGGTTGGTTGGTTGTGCTCACTACAGCTAGTTGCAATCCATCCATCCTCTTTGATATCATCTCCATTTATTGTTGAAGTTGCTGGTGCATGAGCTTGTTTTGAGCTAGGATTAAATCCACTCCTTCAAGTTCATAAACACCTCTTTTGGGAGCTGCTTGTCTTTCCGAAGAATACAAGTATTGATTGTTGGCAACCATGTCTATGAGGTCATGTGCTTCTTGTGCAGTCTTCATTATTTGCAATGACTCTTCTGAAGAGTAGTCCAAGGCCTTTCTTGCCTTCATGGATAGACCTTCATAGAAGTTTTGGAGTTTAACCCACTCACTAAACGTGTCCTCAGGACATCTTCTAATCAATGCTTTATACCTTTTGCAAGCCTTATTTAGTGACTCACCCTCTAGTTGTCTGAAGGTCTGCACTTCAATTTTGAGCTTAATGATTCTTTGAGGGGGGTAGAACTTGGCTAGGAACTTGCTAACCAAGTCATCCCAGTTGGTAATGCTTTCTTTTGAAAATGTTTCTAGCCATTGAGTGGCTTTGTCCCTTAGAGAAAATGGGAATAGGAGTAGCTTATAAATGTCAGGATGTATTTTATTGGTCTTGACTGTATCATAGATCCTCAAGAAAACAGAGAGATATTGATTTAGGTCTTCAGCAGCACTTTCTCCATATTGGCAGTTGTTCTGAACTAGAGTGATGAGTTGGGGTTTGAGCTTGAAATTATGGGCATGAACATTGGGAGTAAGAATGCTGCTCCCACAATTTCTTGGATTAAGGATGGTATAGGAGGCTAGCACTCTCCTTGGAAGCTGGCCATTGTTGTTGGCAACCTCCTCGGGTGGATTATGGAGGTTGTCCTCCATCTCTTGGTCTTCTCCTTTTGAATCTTCTTCTCCAATCACTCCCTTCCCTCTTGCTTCTCTTCTTAGCCTCAGGAAGGTTCTCTCTGGTTCAGAATAAAAGGAAATGGATGCACCTCTTCTTCCCCTGGCATACACAACACAAAAAAAAAAAAAAACCAAAAACACAACAGAACACTCTATTGCTAGAGTAGTATTAGTGTTAGTAGACACAATATGTCAAACAGTTAGTAGGCTTTAAAGAAAATAAAGAAAAATGCTTAATCGAGACTATCACCTAATTAATCATTGTCAATCTTAATCAATCCCCGACAATGGCGCCAAAAACTTGATGGACGGAAAACGTATCCGCACAAACTACCGGCAAGTATACCAGGTCGTATCAAGTAGTAAAACTCACAAGAGTGAGGTCGATCCCACAGGGATTGATGGATCAAGCAACTTTACTTAGGTGATAGATGCTCGTTGTGATCCTCCGTGAAGATGATTCGCCTTCCTTTGGTGCCATTAAAATAAACAGAAAATCCGCAAGCGAAGCGACAACACCAAACTTAAAAGTTTTCTTGTCCTCAAGTAAGAAAAACTGAAAACAGGGAGACATAAAAAAAACGTATGGAGGAATAAAAATAAATATTAATGCAAAAGAAGCCGACAATAATAAAAGGGCAAGAAAGATAAAAAATAAAACTCTTTTTTTTTTATTTTTTTGTTTATATATATATATATATATATATATATATATATTTCTCTTCTATGCTTCATAAAAATTATTCAAGCAAGTTTAAAAACAATTTTCTAAATCAATTCAATAGAACGCTCTCAAAACAAAATTCTTGAAAATCTTTGTTGTTTTTCACCAAAATTATTTTTTATATGTATGTGTGTATGTTGTAATGGATGCAAATTTTTTAAAATTCTTAGTTCTTTTTTTAATTTTCAACATCCAAAAATTAACATGAACAATTAGAAACAAAATTGAACTAGGTATATGCTATTCACATCATCCAACCGTAACCAAAATTTATACTATATATCAAGTAAAATAAAGTGCAATATATATATAGAATTGGGGTATATAGAAAAATAATGGGGGTGGGGATACGTTGGAAATGGATTGATATATATAAGGAGGTGGGAGATAGTTACTTTGCTATGAGGGGGTTGCTTTGGTTAACGTATATATATATATATATATATATATATGGAGAAGGGAATCTAATCAGGGGTGGGGTGATTACGGGTGGTCTTGTGTGGGGATGGAGATTATATATATATATATGAGGGGTGTGGGGACCGAATCCATGAGATATTGTGCAGAATATCATATGATTTGGTTTTGAGGTGAGGGGGATTGTGATAAATCCCAATTTGGTGGTTTATATTGTGTAGAATTTGGGGGGTTTTATCAATGTTTTACACACTTATTTATATAAATTGCATGGTTTTATGTTCTCTTCCTAATTTTGCCTCAAGATTTAAAACATGCTTCTTTTGCTTTTAAAATGCCATATTTTAATCCTCTTCTATTACCATTCGATGCCGTGATATATTTGTTGAATGGTTTCAGAGTTCATAGGGCAAGATGGACTAGAAGAGAGAAAGGAAGCATGCACAAGTGGAAGGAACATGAATAATTGAGCTTTGGAGAATTGGCTGTGATGCGCACGCATGGTCCACGCGCACGCGTCGGTGCAGGAAGCTAGGAATAGCGCGTGAGAGTTGACGATTCGCGTGGATTGGTGAAACTCCCATCGACGCGTACACATGCCTGATGCGTACGCGTGAATCGCAAAACTTAGACGACGCGCACGCGTGATGTGCAGCACGTGACTTCATTAATGAAATCGTGGCTGGCGATTTCTGAGGGGATGGAGGCCCAAATTCAGCTGGATTCTGCATGGAAAAGACCCAGAAACTCTAGGGGGAAAGGGAAGATCATTCATTGTACATTTTACAGACATTTTGGCTAGTTTTTGGTTCTCATGTTCTAGAGAGAGAAACACTTACTCTTCTCTAGATCTAGTTTGATTTGATCTCCCTTGTTGAATTCTGAATTGATTTTGTTAATTCTAGTTTTAATTGCTCAATTTGAATTCTCTAGTATATTTTTTTAGATTTTGTGTTTGAATTTTGATGTTCTTGTTATTTTCCCTTTTCTTCTCACTTTATGACTTTTGTAGATCTTGAATTTCTGTTAGTGCATTGATGTTTTCTATGATTAATAGTGTTGTTTGAGTTGTTTCCTATTGATAATTGTTAGTGGGTACTTGTAGTTTTTAATTAATTTGCAATTTAAATGTCTTTTAGTAATGCATCCCATGTGTTTGATGAAATATTTCCTTTTATTATGGAGTAGTCTTCTTTACTCTTGGCCTAGACTAAGGGGATTGGGCAAACTTGAGTCATTGGGTCTAATTGATTTGGTGATTTGAGAGCCCTAGTGGTCAAATTGATACCCATTGACACCGATCTACTACTAAGTCAATTAGTAGTTGAATTGGGACTTATGAGTTGAAATTGACCAAGCCATTTAATGTACTTCAAACTTAGAAGTAGACATTATACGTACTTCAAGCATAGAGGTAGATTTAATGAGCTTGGTTTCTCATAATTGTCAAGATAGGGTTATTAGACAAGGATAGTGACCCCAATTCCCATGCCTAGCAAAGAGTGCCTTTTATTATTCATACTCAAAACCCGAAAATACCAATTGCTTGATTATTGTTATAGTTAGTTTAGTTATTTACTTAGTCCTAGAGCAGAAATAGATAACATGTTCTCTTGGTAGATTGGAATTGCTTATACTTGCTTAGTTACTTGATTTAGTTTCTTGCATTCTAAGATTTCTTACATGTTAAGTGTAGTGATTTAATTTCTTGCTTATGACTCCCAACCCCGGAATTCTAACCAATATTGATGCACATGTTTGCCCATTCCTTGTGAGACAACCCGAGGTTTGAATACTTCGGTTTACTTTTATTAGGGTTGAACTTTGTGACAACCAATCTTTTAAAACTTGATTTGAGGATTGTTGTTGGTTAGAACTATACTTACAATAGGATTTTATTGAGAAATTCTATACCGACAATAAACCTTGTATCAAATTTTTGGCACCGTTACCGGGGAGTGGTTGCAACATATGCCTTGATATTAGTTATGTGAATATGTGAATAGTGTAGATAGTTTACGTGCTTTTAATATTTTGTTTTTAGTTTAGATTTCTTTTCATGCATGAGCTATAACTCCCAAGTCTAATGACTCGGTCTCGACCAAACTCTAGCTTAGCCGAGATTGATCTCTAGATTGAACGAACTCTGTTACACACTCGACAAGCTACGCGGCGGTTAAACTACACGTCTAGTGTTTCGGCCTTTCTTGAGGAACCTACCGAACCACTAGACGGAATCGAGAGCAACTTAGAGTCCGCTACTTCTTATTCTTCCGTTGACACCTGGTGCGCAGAAATTGTGATTACACTTTAATTATGTAAAATTGATCGCTCTTTCTTTCCCTGGTAATGGCGCCAAAAACATGATGCCAATACCATGGTTCACAACTTCGCACAACTAACCAGTAATTGCACTGGGTCGTCCAAGTAATACCTTACGTGAGTAAGGGTCGAATCCCACGGAGATTGTTGGTATGAAGCAAACTATGGTCACCTTGTAAATCTCAGTCAGGTGGATATAAAATAGTAATAGGGTTTTCGAAAATAATTAATAAGATAGGGATAGAGATACTTATGTAAATCACTGGTGAGAATTTCAGATAAGCGAATAGAGATGCTTTCGTTCCTCTGAACCTCTGCTTTCCTGCTATCTTCATCCAATCAGTCTTACTCTGTTCCATGGCTGGCTTTATGTAATGCATCACCATTGTCAATGGCTACTTTCGGTCTTCTCTCGGGAAAATGATCCAAATGCCCTGTCACGGCACGGCTAATCGTCTGGAGGCATCACCCTTGTCAATGGTTTACATCCTATCCTCTCAGTGAAAATGGTCAACGCACCCTGTCACGGCACGGCTATTCATCTGTCGGTTCTCGATCATGCTGGAATAGGATTTACTATCTTTTTGCGTTCTGTCACTACGCCCAGCAATCGCGAGTTTGAAGCTCGTCACAGTCATTCAATCATTGAATCCTACTCAGAATACCACAGACAAGGTTTAGACCTTCCGGATTCTCTTGAATGCCGCCATCATTCTAGCTTACACCACGAAGATTCCGATTAAGAGATCTAAGAGACACTCATTCAATCGAAAGTAGAACGGAAGTGGTTGTCAGGCACGCGTTCATAGGGAATGATGATGATTGTCACGTTCACCACATTCAGGTTGAAGTGCGAATGAATATCTTAGAAGCGAAATAAGATGAATTGAATAGAAACAGTAGTACTTTGCATTAATCTTTGAGGAACAGCAGAGCTCCACACCTTGATCTATGGAGTGTAGAAACTCTACCGTTAAAATTACATAAGTGAAAGGTCCAGGAATGGCCGAGATGGCCAGCCCCCAAAACGTGATCACAGGATCAAAATACGATCCAGGATCCAGGATGTCAAATACAATAGTGAAATGTCCTATTTATAATAAACTAGCTACTAGGGTTTACAAGAGTAAGCAATTGATGCATAAATCCACTTCCGGGGCCCACTTGGTGTGTGCTTGGGCTGAGCTTTGAGTGTTGCACGTGTAGAGGTCCTTCTTGGAGTTGAACGCCAGCTTTTGTGCCAGTTTGGGCGTTCAACTCTGGTTTTGGATCCTTTTCTGGCGCTGGAAGCCAGAATTGGGAAGAGAGCTGGCGTTGAACGCCAGTTTGTGTCATCTAAACTTGGCCAAAGTATGGATTATTATATATTGCTGAAAAGCCCTGGATGTCTACTTTCCAACGCAATTGGAAGCGCGCCAGTTTGAGTTCTGTAGCTCTAGAAAATTTATTTTGAGTGCAGGGAGGTCAGAATCCAACAGCATCAGCAGTCCTTCTTCAACCTCTGAATCTGATTTTTGCTCAAGTCCCTCAATTTCAGCCAGAAAATACCTGAAATCACAGAAAAACACACAAACTCATAGTAAAGTCCAGAAATGTGAATTTAACATAAAAACTAATGAAAACATCCCTAAAAGTAACTAGATCCTACTAAAAACATACTAAAAACAATGCCAAAAAGCGTATAAATTATCCGCTCATCACAACACCAAACTTAAATTGTTGCTTGTCCCCAAGCAACCGAAAATCAAATAGGATAAAAAGAAGAGAATATACTATAAATTCCAAACTATCAATGAAACATAGCTCCAATCAAATGAGCGGGACTTATAGCTTTTTGCCTCTTGAATAGTTTTGGCATCTCACTTTATCCATTGAGGTTCAGAATGATTGGCATCCATAGGAACTCAGAGTTCAGATAGTGTTATTGATTCTCCTAGTTCAGTATGATGATTCTTGAACACAGCTATTTTATGAGTCTTGGCCGTGGCCCTAAGCACTTTGTTTTCCAGTATTACCACCGGATACATAAATGCCACAGACACATAATTGGGTGAACCTTTTCAGATTGTGACTCAGCTTTGCTAGAGTCCCCAATTAGAGGTGTCCAGGGTTCTTAAGCACACTCTTTTTTTTGCTTTGGACCTTGACTTTAACCGCTCAGTCTCAAGTTTTCACTTGACACCTACACGCCACAAGCACATGGTTAGGGACAGCTTGGTTTAGCCGCTTAGACCAGGATTTTATTCCTTTAGACCCTCCTATCCACTGATGCTCAAAGCCTTGGGATCCTTTTTATTTGCCTTTGCCTTTTGGTTTTAAGGGTTATTGGCTTTTTGCTCTTGCCTCTTGGTTTTAAGAGCTTTGGCTTTTTCTGCTTGCTTTTTCTTTTTCTTTCTATATTTTTTTTTCGCTATTATATTTTTTTTCTACAAGCTTTGTTCTTTGCTGCTTTTTCTTGCTTCAAGAATCATTTTTATGATTTTTCAAATTATCAAATAACATGTCTCCTAGTCATCATTCTTTCAAGAGCCAACATATTTAACATTCTTAAACAACAACTTCAAAAGACATATGCACTGTTCAAGCATTCATTCAGAAAACAAGAAGCATTGTCACCACATCAATATAATTGAACTAAGTTCAAGGATAAATTCGAAACTCATGTACTTCTTGTTCTTTTGAATTAAAACAGTTTTTATTTGAGAGAGGTGATGGATTCATAGGACATTCATAACTTTAAGACAAAGTTACTAACTACTAATGATCATGTAATGAAGACACAAACATAGATAAGCACATAACATAGAAAACGAAAAACAGAAGAAATAAGAACAAGGAATGAATCCACCTTAGTGATGGTGCCGTTTCCTTCTTGAGGAACCAATGATGTCCTTGAGCTCTTCTATGTCTCTTCCTTGTCTTTGTTGCTCCTCCCTCATTGCTTTTTGATCTTCTCTTATTTCATGAAGCATGATGGAGTGCTCTTGATGTTCCACCCTTAGTTGTCCCATATTGGAACTCAATTCTCCTAGGGAGGTGTTGATTTGCTCCCAATAGTTTTGTGGAGGAAAGTTCATTTGAGGCATCTCCGGGATCTCATGGTAATGAGCTTCATACGCCTCTTGAGCTCCATGAATGGGCTCTCTTGCTTGCTCCATCTTTTTCTTAGTGATGGGCTTGTCCTCTTTGATGAGGATATCTCCCTCTATGTCAATCCCAGCTGAATTGCATAGGTGGCAAATGAGGTGAGGAAAGGCTAACCTTGCCATAGTGGAGGACTTGTCAGCCACCTTGTAGAGTTCTTGAGGTATAATCTCATGAACTTCCACCTCTTCTCCAATCATGATGCTATGGATCATGATGGCCCGGTCTATAGTAACTTCAGACCGGTTGCTAGTGGGAATGATTGAGCATGGAATAAACTCCAACCATCCTCTAGCTACAGGCTTGAGGTCCAATCTTCTTAGTTGAACCGGCTTGCCTTTGGAGTCAATCTTCCATTGAGCTCCTTCTACACATATGTCCATAAGGACTTGGTCCAACCTTTGATCAAAGTTGACTCTCCTTGTGTAGGGGCGTGCGTTCTCTTCCATGTTTGGCAAGTTGAACGCCAACCTCACATTTTCCGGACTAAAATCTAAGTATTTCCCCCGAACCATTGTAACATAGTTCTTTGGATCCGGGTTCTTACTTTGATCATGGTTCTTGGTGATCCATGCATTAGCATAGAACTTTTGAACCATTAGGATGCCGACTTGTTGGATGGGATTTGTTAGAACTTCCCAACCTCTTCTTTGAATTTCATGTCGGATCTCCGGATACTCATTTCTTTTGAGTTTGAAAGGGACCTCAGGGATCACCTTCTTCTTGGCCACAACATCATAGAAGTGGTCTTGATGGGCTTTGGAGATGAACCTTTCCATCTCCCATGACTCGGATATGGAAGCTTTTGTCTTCCCTTTCCCCTTTCTAGAGGATTCTCCGGTCTTAGGTGCCATCAATGGTAATGGAAAAACAAAAAGCTTAGGCTTTCACCACACCAAACTTAGAATTTTGCTCGCCCTCGAGCAATAGAAGAAAGAATAGATGAAGAAGAAGAAGAAATGGAGGAGAGGGAGAAGGTGATGTGTTTCGGCCAAGAAGGGTGTAGAGGGGTGTGTTGTGTGAATTTGATGAAGAATGGAGGGCTTTATATAGGGAGGGGAGGGGGGGAAAGGTTTCGGCCATATGGGTGGGTTTGGGTGGGAAATTGGTTTTGAATTTTGAAGGTAGGTGGGGTTTATGAGGTAGGTTTATGGGGAAGAATGGATGAATGTGAGTGGTGAAGAGGTGATGGGGAAGAGAGATTGAGGTGATTGGTGAAGAGTTTTGGGGAAGAGTGTTTATGGGGTTTTGTGAAAGAGGGGTGAGAAGAAGTGAGTGGAGGTAGGTGGGGATCCTGTGGGGTCCACAGATCCTGAGATGATCCTGTGGGGTCCACAGATCCTGAGGTGTCAAGGATTTACATCCCTGCACTCATTAGGCATGTAAAATGCCCTTGCACACAACTCTGGGCGTTCAACGCCAGGTTGGTGCCCATTTTGGGCGTTCAATGCCCATTTGTTGCCATTTCTGGCGTTGAACGCCAGAACCATGCTTGTTCTGGGTGTTCAGTGCTAGGATGCTGCCCATTTTGGGCATTCAGCGCCAGAACCATACTCTGTTCTGGCGTTGAACGCCAGGCAGATGCTCCTCCAGGGTGTGATTTTTCTTCTGCTGTTTTTGATTCCGTTTTCAATTTTTATATTTATTTTGTGACTCCACATGATCATGAACCTATAAAGACATATAACTAAGAAAGATATTGTTAGATAAATAAAAATTGGGTTGCCTCCCAACAAGCGCTTCTTTAATGTCAATAGCTTGACCGTGGGCTCTCATGGAGCCTCACAGATGTTCAGAGCATTGTTGAGACTCTCCAACACCAAACTTAGAGTTTGGATATGAGAGTTCAACACCAAACTTAGAGTTTGGTTGTGGCCTCCCAACACCAAACTTAGAGTTTGACTGTGGGGGCTTTGGTTGACTCTGCTTTGAGAGAAGCTTTTTATGCTTCATCTCCATGGATACAGAGAGAGATCCTTGAGTTGTAAACACAAGGTTGTCCTCATTCAATTGAAGGATCAATTCTCCTCTGTCCACATCAATCACAGCTCTTGCTGTGGCTAGAAAAGGTCTTCCTAGGATGATGGATTCATCCTCTTCCTTTCCAGTGTCTAAGACTATGAAATCAGTAGGGATGTAAAGGCCTTCAACCTTTACTAACACGTCCTCTACTTGTCCATAAGCCTGTTTTCTTGAATTGTCTGCCATCTCTAATGAGATTTTAGCAGCTTGTACCCCATAGATTCCCAGTTTCTCTATTACAGAGAGGGGCATGAGGTTTATCCCTAAACCTAGGTCACACAGAGCCTTAAAGATCATGGTGCCTATGGTACAAGGTATTATGAACTTTCCAGGATCCTGTTTCTTCTGAGGCAATGTCAGTTGATCCAGATCACTTAGTTCATTGGTGAACAAGGGAGGTTCATCTTCCCAAGTCTCATTACCAAATAATTTGGCATTCAGCTTCATGATTGCACCAAGAAACTTGGCAGCTTGCTCTTCAGTAACATCCTCATTCTCTTTAGAAGAGGAATACTCATCAGAGCTCATGAATGGCATAAGGAGGTTCAATGGAATCTCTATGGTCTCTAGATGAGCCTCAGAGTCCTTTGGTTTCTTAGAAGGAAGCTCCTTATTGATCATTGGACGTCCCAGGAGGTCTTCCTCCTTGGGATTCACGTCCTCTCCTTCCCTTACAGGTTCGGCCATGGTGCTTATGTCAATGGCCTTGCACTCTCCTTTTGGATTCTCTTCTGTATTGCTTAGGAGAGTACTAGGAGGGATTTCAGTGATCCTTTTACTCAGCTGGCCCACTTGTGCTTCCAAATTTCTAATGGAAGACCTTGTTTCATTCATGAAACTCACAGTGACCTTAGATAGATCAGAGACTAAGTTTGTTAAATTAGAAGTATTTTGTTCAGAGTTCTCTGTCTGATGCTGAGTGGATGATGGAAAAGGTTTATTATTGTTAAACCTGTTTCTTCCACCATTATTAAAGCCTTGTTGAGGCTTTTGATCCTTCCATGAGAGATTTGGGTGATTTCTCCATGATGGATTATAGGTGTTTCCATATGGTTCACCCATGTAATTTACCTCTGCTATTGCAGGGTTCTCAGGATCATAAGCTTCTTCTTCAGAAGATGCCTCTTGAGTACTGTTGGATGCAGCTTGCATTCCATTCAGACTCTGAGAAATCATATTGACTTGCTGAGTCAATATTTTGTTCTGAGCCAATATGGCATTCAGAGTATCAACTTCAAGAACTCCCTTCTTCACAGGCGTCCCATTACTCACAGGATTCCTCTCAGAAGTGTACATAAACTGGTTATTAGCAACCATGTCAATGAGTTCTTGAGCTTCTGCAGGCGTTTTCTTTAGGTGAATGGATCCACCTGCAGAAGTATCCAATGACATTTTAGCTAAGTCAGACAGACCATCATAGAAGATATCCAGGATGGTCCATTCTGAAAGCATGTCAGTAGGACACTTTTTGGTCAGTCCTTCGTATCTCTCCCAAGCTTCATAGAGGGATTCAACTTCTTTCTGTCTGAAGGTCTGAACGTCCACTCTAATCTTACTAAGCTTTTGAGGAGGAAAGAACTTGTCTAAGAAAGCCTTGACCAGCTTATCCCATGAGTTCAGGCTATCCTTAGGTTGAGAATCCAACCAGAGTCTAGCTCTGTCTCTTACAGCAAAAGGGAAAAGCATGAGCCTGTAGACTTCAGGATCTACTCCATTAGTCTTTACAGTATCACATATCTGCAAGAATTCAGTTAAGAACTGAAAAGGATCTTCAGATGGAAGTCCATGAAACTTGCAGTTCTGCTGCATCAGAGAAACTAATTGATGTTTCAGCTCAAAGTTGTTTGCTCCAATGGCAGGAATGGAGATGCTTCTTCCATGTAAATTGGAATTTGGTGCAGTAAAGTCACCAAGCATTCTCCTTGCATTGTTGTTGGGTTCCGCTGCCATCTCCTTTACTTGTTCGAAATTTTCAATCAAGTTGTCTCTGGATTGTTGTAATTTAGCTTCTCTTAATTTCCTCTTCAGAGTCCTTTCAGGTTCTGGATCAGCTTCAACAAGAATGCCTTTTTCTTTGTCCCTGCTCATAAGAAAGAGAAGAGAATAAGAAAAGAAGAGAAATCCTCTATGTCACAGTAAAGAGGTTCCTTATTGTTAGTAGAAGAAAAAGAAGAAGAAAAATTCGAACACAGATAGAAGAGGTGGTTCGAATTTGGTGAGTGAGGTGAGGAAGAGATGTTAGTAGATGAATAAATAAATAGAATAAGATGAAAGAGGGAGAGGATTTTCGAAAATAATTTTTGAAAAAGAGTTAGTGATTTTCTAAAATAGTTTTTGAAAAATGTTAGTCATTTTCGAAAATTAAGATTAAAAAAATTAAAATAAAAAGAATTTTTGAAAAAGAGGGAAGATATTTTCGAAAATTAGAGAGAGAGAGTTAGTTAGGTAGTTTTGAAAAAGGTAAGAAACAAACAAAAAGTTAGTTAGTTAGTTGAAACAAATTTGAAAATCAATTTTTGAAAAGATAAGAAGATAGGAAGTTAGAAAAGATATTTTGAAATCAAATTTTGAAAAAGATAAGATAAGAAGATATTTTTGAAAAGATATGATTGAAATTAGTTTTGAAAAAAAAGATTTGATTTTTAAAATCACAATTAATGACTTGATTCACAAGAAATCAAAAGATGTGATTCTAGAACTCAAAGTTTGAGTCTTTCTTAACAAGCAAGTAACAAACTTGAAATTTTTGAATCAAAACATTAATTGTTATTGTTATTTTCGAAAATTTGATATAAAAATAAGAAAAAGATTTTTTAAAAATATTTTTAAAATTTTCGAAAATACTAAGAAAAATAAAAAGATTTGATTTTTGAAAAAGATTTTGAAAAAGATAAGATTTTCAAATTGAAAATTTGATTTGACTCATAAGAAACAACTTGATTTTGAAAATTTTTGAATAAGTCAATCCAAATTTTCGAATTTGATGAGAGAAAAAGGGAAGGATATTTTTTTGATTTTTGAATTTTGAATAATGAGAAAAACATGAAAATGATGCAATGCATGAGATTTTTAGATCAAAACAATGAATGCATGCAAGAATGCTATGAATGTCAAGATGAACACCAAGAACACTATGAAGATCATGATGAACATCAAGAACACATTTTTGAAAAATTTTTAATGCAAAGAAAACATGCAAGACACCAAACTTAGAATTCTCTAATGCTTAGACACTAAGAATTCTAGAATGCATATGAAAAATAAGAAAAGACACAAAACATACAAATGCAAAGATCAAACAAGAAGACTTACCAAGAACAACTTGAAGATCATGAAGAACACTATGAATGCATGAAAATTTTCGAAAAATGCAAGATGCATATGCAATTGACACCAAACTTATAACATGACTCAAGACTCAAACAAGAAACACAAAAAATATTTTTGATTTTTATGATTTTCTAAATTTTTTTGTATTTTTTTTTTGAAAATTATTATGAAAAAGAAAAATAAGAATTCCAAAATTTTTAATATGAATTCCAAGAATCTTGCCATGTTAGTCTAAAGCTTCAGTCCATGAATTAGACATGACTCACCAGCCAGCCAAGCTTTCAATGAAAGCTCCGGTCCAAAACACTAGACATGGCCAATGGCCAGCCAAGCTTTAGCATGTAAATCAGGAATAGCAGCAGGTGGATTAACAACAACTAGCTTGCTCTTGATAACAAATTGCAAACCTCAGTCCAAATGAATTTAGACATGGCTTTACAGCCAGCCAGGCTTCGCATGCTTCGTGAAACACTAGAATTCATTCTTAAAAATTCTGAAGAAAAATATATTTTTGAAAACATTTTTTTGTTTTCGAAAACAGGTGAGAAAATTTTTGAAAGATTTTTGAAAAATTTTTGAAAATAAAATAAAAAGAAAATTACCTGATCTGAGCAACAAGATGAACCGTCAGTTGTCCAAACTCAAACAATCCCCGGCAACGGCGCCAAAAACTTGGTGCGCAGAAATTGTGATTACACTTTAATTATGTAAAATTCATCGCTCTTTCTTTCCCTGGTAATGGCGCCAAAAACATGATGCCAATACCATGGTTCACAACTTCGCACAACTAACCAGCAAGTGCACTGGGTCGTCCAAGTAATACCTTACGTGAGTAAGGGTCGAATCCCACGGAGATTGTTGGTATGAAGCAAACTATGGTCACCTTGTAAATCTCAATCAGGTGGATATAAAATAGTAATAGGGATAGAGATACTTATGTAAATCACTGGTGAGAATTTCAGATAAGCGAATAGAGATGCTTTCGTTCCTCTGAACCTCTGCTTTCCTGCTATCTTCATCCAATCAGTCTTACTCCGTTCCATGGCTGGCTTTATGTAATGCATCACCATTGTCAATGGCTACTTTCGGTCTTCTCTCGGGAAAATGATCCAAATGTCCTGTCACGGCACGGCTAATCGTCTGGAGGCATCACCCTTGTCAATGGTTTACATCCTATCCTCTCAGTGAAAATGGTCAACGCACCCTGTCACGGCACGACTATTCATCTGTCGGTTCTTGATGATGCGCATAAACTTGTTATGCTACGATTTAGGAAATTGCACGATCGGCAAAATTCCTTCCGGCAAGTGCACCGGTTATCGTCAAGTAAAAACTCACAATAGAGTGAGGTCGAATCCCACAAGGATTGGTTGAGTGAGCAATTCGGATTAGAAGTATGTTCTAGTTGAGCGGAATCAAGATTTAGATGAGAATTGCAGAATGTAAAATTGCGGGAAACGTAAATGACAAGAAATTTAAATGGCGGAATCTTAAATTGCATGAATTAAAGAGCAGAAGCTAAATTGCTGAAATTAAACGGGAATGGGGGTGATTGCATGAATTGAGTTGCAGAATGTAAAGAGAAAGTGGAAATCAGAAATGGGGAATTCATTGGGTTATAGGAGATATTGAGATCTCCGAATCAAAACATGTTTATCTCTTCCTCAACCAATGCGTTCATTGAATTTTGCTTGGCAATCTTATATGATTGGATCCCAATCCCTTGGCTCACCAATTCTCTCTAAAAACAAACAAATTCCCAATCCCTTGGTTTAAATGTTCATAAGAAGAGATGACGCTCGATCACTGATTTTACCACACAGTTTCATGAACCACAATTTGGTAGGATTACATGTCACAATATCCATCCAAACCCCAATCCAATTCACTGTGAGAAAGCTTCTCTAGCATGAATCCTCCATTCCTTTCCCAAGGTTCCGAAGGATTCCAATTATGGGTAGTTTCTTTCCCAAGACAACTACCCAATGGAATTAGATCGAGAAGCTTTCTAACAAAATTCAAGAGAAAAGATTGAAGAAGAAGATAAACTATTATTGATTCATTGAATTACAATAGAGCTCCCTAACCCAATGAAAGGGGGTTTAGTGAGTCATAGCTCTGAATTCAATTACAAAGATATGAAAACTAGCTAAATGAAAAGGTCTAAGTTTCTCCCGAGTCTAAAAAGTCCCCCTCAGGGGCTGGATTCCCCTTCAATCCCCTCCGTCTCAAATGCAGAAACTAAGGCCTTTAAATAGGCTCCCTAAATTACAAAATGAAAATGAAATTCAAAGCAAATTACAATCAAATGAAAATAAACTATTCTAGATGATTCTTGTGGCCTTGATTTGGTGTTGTTGATGGGCCTTGCTTGCTTGAAGGGTAGAGTGACATAATTGATCCAAAAAGGATAATGATCCATTAAACTACACTCAAACGTTGCACCCCCCTTTCTTGAGTCGTCACTTTGTTCTCTTGTCAACCTTGCCAATTTGATGCCAAATATAAACTATTATACCTCGTTAGAAAGCTATGGATGTCAGCTTTCTAACGCAACTGGAAGCACCTCAATTGGATCTCTATAGCTCAATTTATGCTTGATTGAAGGTGACAAGGTTGCTGGTTGGTTTGACAGCGTTTAAGCCAACGTTTAAGTCACTTAAACGTGCTCGAAAATGCCAATTTTGGGAGCTCAGTTGCATTGTCCACCCCATACTTCTATACATCGTTGGAAAGCTCTGGATGTATACTTTCCAATGCAACTGGAAGCGCATCATTTGGAGTTCTACAACTCGAGTTATACTCCATGGAAGGTGAAGAGGTCAGCTGGCCTGATTGCATGTTGGTACTATGCTCTTCTATGCACATTACGGGGCTGTTTTCTCCCTCAATTTTTAGTATCCACCATGCATGCCATATATGCTTGGAAAGCTCTAGATGTCTTCTTTCCAATGCATTTTGAATCACCTCATTTGGAGTTTTGTAGCTCAAGGTATTTATGTTTGAAGAAGGCATGGTCAAGCTGTTCCATATAACACGTTTAACCTCCAGTTTAAGCTTAAACTGGAGCTTAAACGCTGGCACTCCCTGGAGGCACAAGCTCGAGCACGTTTAAGCTTCAGTTTAAGGTTAAACTGAAGCTTAAACGTGGAAATGAGAAAGAAACCCTGGAGGAGAAAAAATAGTCGAACACGTTTAAGCTCCAGTTTAAGGTTAAACTGGAGCTTAAACGTGGAAATGCTCCCTGGTGCATTTCTAATTCTGGCGTTTAACTTCTAGTTTAAGGTTAAACTGGAGGTTAAACGCCACTTTCAGCATTTCCTTAGCTCTCATGGTTTTGGCGTTTAAGCTCCAGTTTAAGCTTAAACTGGAACTTAAACTCCACATGTGATATTCAAGCTTCCTTTATTGATTTTGTTGCTTCCTTGCCTAGCCTCTTCTTCCCTGAAATCATCCAAACAACTGCATCAAAGTCTTGCTAAAATTCATGAGAATTCTTCCATTCATAGCATTCAAGGAATATAACTAAAAACTCATGGAATTTGCATCAAAATCTTCATGTTGAATGATTTAAGACAAGCATGACTATTTGGCCCAAATGATTACTTAAGGCTCAAGAAAATGCATAAAACAACTAAAAATAAAAGAAAAAGGCTAGTGAAACTAGCCTAAGATGCCTTGGCATCACACGATCATGCTGGAATAGGATTTACTATCCTTTTGCGTTCTGTCACTACGCCCAGCAATCGCGAGTTTGAAGCTCGTCACAGTCATTCAATCATTGAATCCTACTCGGAATACCACAGACAAGGTTTAGACCTTCCGGATTCTCTTGAATGCCGCCATCATTCTAGCTTACACCACGAAGATTCCGATTAAGAGATCTAAGAGACACTCATTCAATCGAAAGTAGAACGGAAGTGGTTGTTAGGCACGCGTTCATAGGGAATGATGATGATTGTCACGTTCATCACATTCAGGTTGAAGTGCGAATGAATATCTTAGAAGCGAAATAAGATGAATTGAATAGAAACAGTAGTACTTTGCATTAATCTTTGAGGAACAGCAGAGCTCCACACCTTGATCTATGGAGTGTAGAAACTCTACCGTTAAAATTACATAAGTGAAAAGTCCAGGCATGGCCGAGATGGCCAGCCCCCAAAACGTGATCACAGGATCAAAATACGATCCAGGATCCAGGATGTCAAATACAATAGTGAAATGTCCTATTTATAATAAACTAGCTACTAGGGTTTACAAGAGTAAGCAATTGATGCATAAATCCACTTCCGGGGCCCACTTGGTGTGTGCTTGGGCTGAGCTTTGAGTGTTGCACGTGTAGAGGTCCTTGTTGGAGTTGAACGCCAGCTTTTGTGCCAGTTTGGGGATCCTTTTCTGGCGCTGGAAGCCAGAATTGGGCAGAGAGCTGGCGTTGAACGCCAGTTTGCGTCGTCTAAACTTGGCCAAAGTATGGACTATTATATATTGCTGGAAAGCCCTGGATGTCTACTTTCCAAAGCAATTGAAAGCGCGCCATTTTGTGTTCTGTAGCTCCAGAAAATCTATTTTGAGTGCAGGGAGGTCAGAATCCAACAGCATCAGCAGTCCTTCTTCAACCTCTGAATCTGATTTTTGCTCAAGTCCCTCAATTTCAGCCAGAAAATACCTGAAATCACAGAAAAACACACAAACTCATAGTAAAGTCCAGAAATGTGAATTTAACATAAAAACTAATGAAAACATCCCTAAAAGTAACTAGATCCTACTAAAAACATACTAAAAACAATGCCAAAAAGCGTATAAATTATCCGCTCATCAACACCACTGATACATCTTTGCATTCTACAGGTGAACACACTATGGTGGAGCCACATAGAATCACTTTGCATGAACAACAGGCTCCGGACCTTATTCTTCAACCATTGCAAGCTAGGTATCCAAATCTTGATCTGAACTTTAAGTTGAAGAATAGTTAGATTAATTTACTTCCCAAGTATCTTGGACTTTCGGGCCAAGACCGAATTAGACATTTGAGAGACTTTCAAGTTGCTTGTTCTATGGTTCGAAGGCATGAGGCTGATGAGATTGTCATTATGGTCTTTGCTTTCCCCTTCTCTCTTGAGGGGAAGGCAAAGGAATGGTTCTATTCCCAGCCAGATGAGGTAGTGACCGAATGGGACTTGTTGAGAAGAGAGTTTCTAGAAAAGTTCTTCCCACCGGAGAAGAATGACTACATCCGGAAAGAAATCTCAAGTATAATGCAAAGGGACTAAGAGACCCTATATGAGTATTAGACTCGATTCAAGAAGGTCTTGGAATCTTGCCCACACCATGGATTGAACACTCACTTGCTCATTAGTTACTTTACCGGAAGTCTTTGCGCGGAAGACAAGAGATTGCTCACCGCTTCTAGCGGTGGTTCCCTTTCCAAAAACAAGATGGCGGCGGAAGCTTGGAGCTTGATAAATGATGTCGTCGAGGCTACACAACATGTAAGGATGCGGAGCAATCCCCTCAAGGGTGTGGTGGAAGCACCTCCTTCCGAATCAAGTTTGACAAGAGTGCTTGGGGACATGAGTACTTTCCTCATGGAGATGCACAAGGAATAAAAGGAATTTTATTCCATCCAAGCCGTCCAAGTGCCACCCCAACTTGAAGGGCCTCCTAGAGTATGTGGTTTGTGCTCTAGCACCGCGCATTACACCGATCAATGCCACCAAGTTCAAGAAGATTATACCCGTGGAGTAGCCAATGTGAATTATAACAACCGTCCACCCTATCAATCTCAAGGCCAAAACAACTACTCTCATGGCAATAATTCCAACCAAGGGTGGAGGGACAATGCACAAGGGAACAATCGAAATCAAAGATGGAACAACTCCTCTTCTCATCACCATAACAACCACCAAACCTCATCCCAATATCACAACAACAACCACCAAAACCAAAATGACTACCCTAGATACCAAGCACGACATCACAGACAATAATCCAACCAATCCTCTTCCTCCTCCACCACCCAAGGTGATGATCCCAACCGTGCACTTCCCAATGAGCAAGAGAAACTTAGGATTATGGTAGAGAAAGATGAGGCTCAATTTGGTAACAGAAATGCTCAATTGTCCAACATCACCGAGATGCTTTCAAGGATGTCTTTACCTCCCTCCAACAATACCAACCAACCCTCGAGCTCTTCTAGCCTTCCATCCCAACCTCTTCCAAACCCAAAGGGCGGCCTCAACGCCATTACTCTACGGTCGGGAACTACATTGGAGGAGATACCTCCTAGGGTCATGGAAGACATTCATAAGGAGGAAGTGGTTGTTGAAGTTCCACATGAAGAAGAGGAGGTAGACACAAAGCATGGGGAAGAAGAAGTGAGCCTTAAGGAGCCCAAGAGGAAGGCTATAATAGATGAATCCATTCCTATCCCTTTCTCTTCCCTAGTAAAGAAGGCCAAGAAGACTCTGGAGTTTGATTTAAACATGCTTCAAGTATTCAAGAAGGTTGAGGTAACTATTCCACTTCTGGATGCCATTCAACAAATTTCGAAGTATGCTAAGTTTTTGAAGGACTTGTACACACACAAAGATAGGATTTGTGAGTTGGAGACATTGTCATTGGGTAGTTCCATTTCTTTATTGATGAAGCCTATTCTGGAAAAGTGTAGTGACCCCGGACCATGTTTAGTATCTTGTCGGATTGGTGGAGTTGCATTTCATGACTGTATGTGTGATTTGGGGGCTTGCGTGAGTATTATGCCACTTTTTATATTTGCAAGGTTGAAGTTGGCCCCATGATAAACCCCGTTTTTAGGGTTTATCTTGTATGGATTTTGAGGGTTTTATTGATGTTCTTTCACAATTATTCATAGAAAACGCATGGTTTTATGTTTCCTTCCCGATTTTGCTTCATGGATGAAAACATGCCTCTTTTACACTAACTGTGTTATATTTGAATCCTCTTCTATTACCATTCGATGTCGTGATCTGTTTGTTAAGTGATTTCAGAGTTTATAGGGCAAGGATGACCTAGAAGAGAGGAAGGAAGCATGCATAAATGGAAGGAGCATCGAAAATGAAGCTTTGGAGCTTGAGCAGCGACGCGTACGCGTGCCTTATGCGTACGCATGGATGCGCGCTACTGGGATTGGCGTGAAGAAGCCAAAGCTATAAGCCAGCGCATTCGCATGGCTGAGCTGGAACCTCATGGATGTGCACGCGTGCTTTACGCATGTGCGTGGATTGTAAAACCCTAGGGACACATACGTGTCGGTGCCGGCACGTGATTTTTAAGTAAAAATGTGCCCAACGAATTCACAGAAGCTGTGGGGCCCAATCTGAACCAACTCTGGCGCCAAAACACTTAAGAGGACCAAGAGATGAAGAGATTTTCATTCATTCACACATTTAGATATTTTTAGTTAGTTTTGGAAGTTACATTTTGTAGAGAGAGAAACTCTAGCTTCTCTCTAGGGTTTTGCTTCTCAAATTGGGATTCTCTTGGATCCATTGGTGACATCTATTGTCAATTCAATTCTATATTGCTTCAAGTTGTAGATCTAATTCTCCTACTCTCTCAATTTAGTTCTTGTTGTTCAAGTTACTTGTGGATCTTAGCTTTGAATGTTGTTACTTTGATTTCCATTAATACATTGAGGTAATTCATGTTCATAGTTGTCAATTATTTGATTGTTGTTAATCTCTTGTAGTGGATATCTTTGATTTGAAGTTTTCTTCTCAAATTTTACCATGTCTTTATCCTTGCTCTCCAAGTATTTGAGAAAATGCCAACTTTAGCTATGGAGTAGACTTTTCATTCTTGGCTTGGGGGTTGAGATATTGGAAACACTTGAGTTATCAATGCCTTTGTTGAGTATCAATTGGAAATTGCTAATTGGTTTGCATGTCACTAAAGCTAGACTTCCCAGGGTTAGACTAGGACTTGTGAATTCAAATTGATTACTTTCACTTAAATTTCCTTAATATTAGAGGTTAACTAAGTGAAGCAATGACCAATTGTGGTCACGATTGATAGAGATTATGATGATAGGAAGTCCAATTCTCACTCCTAGCCAAGGCTTTTATATTGCTTGATTGTCATTCACACTATTAGTTTGTTCCTTTCTTACATTACACTCTAAAACACCAATACAACTTCTAACCAACGATGTGCATCTTGGAGCACTCCTACGGAGAACAACTCGGGACTGATACTCTCGGTTATTAATTTTGGGTGGTGGTGACACAATTCCTTTGTTTGATGTGGAATTGCGTGTCGGTTTAGAGTATACTCGCGATTGGATTTATTGATAAATTCTATACCGGCATCAAATCTCTCTCACCCCATTGAAAAGGTCGGCCGCCAAATTTGCCTTAGCCGACAAGAATGTGATCACCATAGTATGGATAGCAGAAGATGTGCTTGTGGCAATTAAGGATTTGGTGTTTCCGGTTGATTTCTATATCCTTGAGATGCCTTGGACGGATAATAGAAGTTCCTCCTCTATTTTGCTTGGTAGACCGTTCTTGAAGACCTCTAAATTCAAATTTGATTCCTTCACCGGCACATACTCTTTTGAGGTAGGTGACAATACTATCAAGTTTAACTTAGAAGAGGCCATGAGACACCCACCCGAAGAACACTCCGTTCTCCGATGTGATGTGATTGATGAGGTAGTAGCAGAGATGCAAAGAGAAGATCACAACAACCTGTACTATCCCATAATTATAGAGAAGGATGAATAAGAAGATGAACAAGAGAAGGTTGATGAAAGTGAGCTTCATGAACTTAGTGAAAAAGAACCCCAACTTAAAGCAAAAAGTGAATTGAAGCCTCTACCCTCTTATTTGAAGTATACATTCCTTGAGGACAACCAAAGGTTCCCGGTCATTATTGCTAGTGAGATTTCGAGTCAAGAAGAAGAGAAGCTCCTAGAGGTCCTAACGAAGCACAAGAAAGCAATCGGTTGGAGCTTAGGCGACATTGTGGGGATTGACCCCCGCATGTATATGCATTGTATATTTCTCCAAGAGGGAGCTCGGCCGGTTAGAAAATCTTAAAAAAGGCTCAACCCCACTATTCTTGATGTGGTAAAAAAGGAAGTCACAAGGCTACTTGATGCGGGTATCTGATGACCGGAATTCACTCCCTATACAAAATTTGATGAATCCGTTCTTTTGGCAAGCACACCAAAATTATCGTCAAGTAATAACCCACAGTGGAGTGGAATCGTATCCACAAAGATTGGTAGATTTGAGCAATTTTAATCAATTGGTGAATTAGTCAAGCTAAACGGAATAGATTGTGATTGCAGAATTATAAATGGGCAGAATTATAAATGACTCAAAAGTAAAGAAAAGTAGTAAAGTGCAGAAAAGGAAATGGCAATAATGTAAAGTGCAGAAACATAAATGACTTAATTGTAAATGGGAATGGGAATTTGCAGAATATAAAGAAAGCTATAAAGAATGTGGAAGATAAGAATAGAGGAATTCATTGAGATCAGGAGATGTTGTCTCTTTGGATTAAATCCAGCTCATATCCACTTCAATCATGCAACTCATTAACCTCTTGCCAATCATGATTGATTGAGCCCCAATTCCTTGGTGACGCAATCTCTCAGATCTTGATCAATAGCCAATTCCTTGGTCTAATTGCTCATGAAGAGAGATATGCTTGGTCCCTGATTATACCACACATCATCATAGGTCCAAGTAGAGGGAGGATTATATGTCACCATATCCAAACACCAAAACCCAGATCCTACTCAAGTGTGAGAAGGGATTTCTAGCTTGGTTTCATGTTTCCTTTTCTAAGGTTCCCATGAAACCCATTTTGCATTCAATCTCTTTTCCAAGATAATTGAACACTAGCATTAAAATGAAATTCCTTCTAGCAAATCAAAGAGAAGATGAAGAGAAGAAGAAATTAACTATCATTAATCCATCAAGTACAACAGAGCTCCCTCTTTCAATGAGAGGGAATTTAGCTACTCATAGCTCAGAGAAAATTACAAGAGATGGAGAAGATGATAAAGTGAAAAAGTAAATCGAACTAAAAACTCTACTCCATAACTTAGCTTCCCGACTGCTTAACCCCTTTCTCAGTACTTTCAGGGATTATTTATACTACTCCTAACACTAGAAATAAAGAAATTACAAAAGTGAAAAAAAATACAATTTGGAGGGAAAAGAAACTCAATAAACGTGATCTCCCAGCTGGCGTGTGACTGGCGCTTCAGTGGCGTGCCACGCCCAACTCTGAATCTGGCTTGGCGTGCCACGCCCAACTCTTCAAGTGGCACGCCTTCCTTCATTAGCCTCCCTGGCGTGCCACGCCTTTGAGCCCAAGTGGCACGCCCAGGGTTCTTTAAGCACTTGTGTAGCCTGGCGTGCCACGCCTTCGACCTCAAGTGGCACACCCAGGCCTTCTCCCCTTTCTTCTTGCTTCTGGAAAGTTGAACTAGCGTGGCACGCCCAGGGTCTGGCGTGCCACGCCCATAACTCAAGTGTCATGCCCAAGTCTTCTTCTTGTTGATTGGTGATGTTGGTGTGCCACGCCTGAGACTCAAGTGGCACGCCTAAGTGAAACATGGTAGCTGGCGTGCCACGCCTTCGATACCAAGTGGCACGCCCATATGGTTGGCCTCCTGTCTCCTTCTCTGGAAAATATAACTGACGTGCCACACCCAGCTTCTGGCGTGCCACGCCCATTATTCCTCTTTGTTCCAATAGCTGGCGTGCCATGCCCAGCATTCAAGTGGCATGCTGATGTGGGCGGAAATTGGCGAGTTAAGAATTGTTATAAGATATGCGTTGCGAGTATAGTCCTCAACCAACCAGAAATCCGCTTATCAATTTAAAAAAAGGTGTCACAGAAATTAAAATTAAAATACTGGGAGTATGAATCCCAGGTCGTCTCCCAACGAGTTGCAAGAAAGTGTGCTAATTTTATTAATCGGATGGTTTTCAAAAAGATTTGAGTTGAATGACAGGAAATTAAATCAGAGAATTAATGTGATTTAAATAAAAGCCTTGACTAGGAGTAGATTAGTTGGAAGCCCTATTCTTGTTGCAGTACTCTCAAGATTAATTGATAATTGGGGGTTGTTCTGTTTAGTTATCCCTTACTAGGTAAGGGAAAGTCAAACAAGTTGAAATGCTGTTTCTATTCACAAGTCCCAGTCCGCTTACTTGGAAGGACTGGCGTTAGTGATTAGAGGGCAATCCAATAATAAACCCAATTATAATTTCTCCTTTGAGCATTCCAACTCAAGGGTTCCTTTCAATCAACTCCCCATCAAGTTAGGGAACTACTCACTCATTGCGAATGTGGAACTCATAACATAGGAAAGGGAATTAAAGAAAGACATGATAAATAAAACTCAAAAGAATCAATTAAAAATAAAAATAACCTTTGTATTAATAAATTCTAAAATAATCCAATAGTAGAATTAAGTAAATTAAAGGACATGGAAGAGTAAAGCCAAGTAAAGAAAACAAACTAGAATGACGAAGTCTTGATGAGGTAATAACTCTTCTCAAAATCCCAATGCAAAAAGCAATAGAAAATAAGAATCCTAAAAAACTATGAATGTGTAGAGAGAAAAAACCTAGAGGAGAGGAAAAACTAGATCTAAAAACTAAAAACTATGCAGAATGAATATTGTTGTTGATTTCTGCAGGTTCCCTGGTTCTAGTCTGCTTTTCTGGGCCGAAAACTGGGTCAAAATAGGGTCCGAAATTGCCCCCAGCGATTCTGCAGATTATGCAGATCGCGCACGTCACGCGATCGCGTCATTCATGCGGACGCGTCATTCGGCGTTTTGCTTCTCCACGCGGACGCGTCGTCCACGCCTCCGCGTCACTTATGCTATTCCAATCCACGCGGTCGCGTGAGCCATGCGGCCGCGTCACTGTGATTTCCTCTTTTTCGCGTGGTCGTGTGAGCCATGCGGCCGCATCACTTCTCGCTGGTCATCTCCTTAATTTCTTGTGTTCCTTCCATTTTTGCAAGCTTCCTTTCCAATCTCCAACTCATTCGTGCCCTATAAAGCCTGAAACACTTAACACACAGATCACGGCATCGCATGGAATAAAGGAGAATTAAAATACATAATTAAAAGTCTCTAGGAAGCAAGTTTTCAATCATGTAATAAATTTAGGAAGAAAATATAAATGCATGCTAATCATATGAATAAGTGGGTAAAGATCATGATAAAACCACACAATTAAACACAATATAAACCATAAAATAGTGGTTTATCAACCTCCCCACACTTAAACATTAGCATGTCCTCATGCTTAGTTGAAGGAGATAAAATAAATGAGTAGGAACATGTGAAACTCATGCAATGCAATGCAACCTATATATGCAAATGCAACTATATGATTCTTGTCCACTTGATCAAAAGTAAATAAGCTCTTCAAAACAATTACAAATCAAATTCCACTAATTCAATTCTTATACAGCAAGAACAGCTAAAAATGCAAGAAGACAACTCATGAAAGTAGGGAACATAAAATTTAAAGCATTGAACCCTCACTGAAGATGTATGTACACTCTAGTCTCTCTAGTGTATAGGGTAATTACTCTATCCTTCTCTAATCATGCTTTCTAAATTTTTGTTCTTCTCCTAACCAATCAACAACATTTAATATACCAATGCAAACATCATGAGGTCTTTTCAAGGTTGTAATGGGGCCAAGGTAAGGGTAAGGATATATATATGGCTAAGTAAGCTTATAAATTGAATCTTTAATTAACCCAAGCTTTCGCCTAACCTCTATGTATATTCTATATAACTTTAGAATGCATACCTAGCTACCCAGAAATTCCTTTCACATTCCATACTCATGTTTCAACCTTTTATTTTAATTTTATCATAGATGCATTGACCTTTGAATTCTTAACTTAACATTGGGGTAATTTTGTCCCCTTATTTATTTATTGAATTTTTTTTAATTAACATAAAAATAAACATAGCTTATCAATGCACATAGATTTTTAATTCTTATAGTTCCACATGAGTAGGTATCCAAATTCCCATTATATTATCATAACACATTCCCTTATTATCTTTTGTTCCCACAATTTCCCATACTTGATTGACTCACACAATTCTATCTTAAGCTAACCAAAGATTCAATTTGGGATATATAGTTATTTTTCCGCTTAAGGCTAGTAATGTGGTAAAATATAGAACAAACGGGATTTAAAGGCTCAAAGTGGCTAACAAAGATAATTGAAAAGGGTAGGCTTAATTTGGATAAGTGGGCTAAACAAATAATGGCCTCAATCATATGCAAACATATAAATATAATAAACATTGGACATATAGGATGAAACAAAATATAGATTACACTTATAGAGAAGTAAACACACAAGAATAAAATAGTTATGGTTAAATAATGTAACCATTCATAAAGGCTCAAATCTCACAGGTTGTGTGTTCTTTAGCTCAAAAATTATGTTCCAAATACAACTTCAAGCAAATTTAACATAAAAATTTTGATTAAAATTATTGAAATTTTGTTCCAAAGATAGGGTCTTCGAAGAAACCTATTGTCTTTTCAATCAAGCAGAACATGCATGCAACTACCCTATTACTATGCAATTTATCCTATTCTACAAAAAAAAAATCTAACTAAATATCCTCATTTATTGGTGTTTAGGAAAGAGAAATTACCTCCGGAAGTCAGGTACTGACCGACCTCCCCACACTTAAGGCTTTGCACTGTCCTCGGTGCCATCTGTCAAGAACAAAGGTGGGTTGGTAGCAGTATCTCCATCGTCGGGACCATCGTGGCTCCCTGTGCTGGTAAAAAAAGTGGAGTCCAGGGTGTCTGAGTCCTTGAATTTTTCCATAATCATCTTCTTGAGGTATGTGAATCGGCGCTTGTTACGACGCTCTCTCATCTTAGCTTTCTGTTCCTGCCGATCCAACCTTGCAAGTATCTGCTGGAGCAGTTGGTCAGTAGTGGGTACTTGTGGTGTTGAAGAAGGAATATCTTCAACTGGTTCAGTAGGCTGGCTGATAGTGGCTACTGGAAGTCTAAGGTACTTCCCGTTAGGGACATACTGATCATCCCGGGGAAGCATGGCTTTGGTGTCCCCAGCTCTGTAGGAGACTCCGGCGGCTGAGACAAGATCTGAGACCAGGGCGGGGAAAGGTAAGTTGCCCGCAATTTGTACGTGTCCCATGGCATTCCGGATATGTCTTGGTAGATTCAAGGGTTGGTCTGTAAGGATGCACCATAGTAGAACGGCCATGTCCGCAGTGAAGGAGGATTCGTGAGTGCTCAGAAAGACGTAATGGGACATGATCTGTGCCCATACGCGAGCCTCCAAGGTAAGTGCTGAAGCTAAAATTCCCTTAGGGCGAGTACGATGGTATCCGTAGATCCATCGGCTGCCAGGTAGTACGATGACTCTGAGAACGGCATCCTAGTCGAATTGGTACAGCTGGCGCTTGAGTGCGGCTTCTTGAAAGGCATCCAATCCTTCTAGAACAGGGGGAAGACCTAGAGCTTGTTGAATGGCCTCTTCTGTAATGGGAACTTGCTTCTGACGGACGTAGACAGACTGCAGGGTTGGTAGGTGGAAGTTGGAGTAAAACTCGACTACCCAAGAAAGATTGACCTGCCTTGGCTGTCTCTGTAGGAAATCCCATTGTCTTTGTGTAATCTGCGGCTCAACAAATGTAGCAATATGGTTTGGGAGGAGAAGAAGGTATTCGTTGTTGTAACTCCTTTCTGCCAGGATGGGGAACATCTGCTCACAGTAGCGATTGGAGAATTGCGTAGTGTCCTTTGCTGGGAAGGCTCTTTCTTTATCATCAACTTTTATAATCCTCTTAATTTTCTTTGTTGAGGGCTTAACTGCAGTTGAAGAGGGTTCTGCCACTAATGCTCTTTTCGTTCCTCTTCTTGTTGGTTGTTTGGGAGTGGCTTTCTCCTTTCCTTTCTTGGTGGCCATCCTGAAAAAGGGAAGAGAAAGAAAATTAAATTTAAAGAGATAGAGCAAGGAAGAGAACGGGAAAGGATGGTTATGAATGCACATTTAAAGGTAAATGATGTTAACACATGGTCATGACTACATATGAAAAGTCATTAATGGAAGATAGCTAGCGCATATGATGACAAGTAAATGCAAGGTGTTTATTGGCATGCTGGCAAAGGAATGAGTAGCATAGATCAAGCATTACTCATAACAAACCATCACGTTTGTATTGACAATTAATTTCCAATTAATACAATAGTAAAGGGAATTTGTAAAAAGCAAGCATTGAATAGTAGGATAATGTAGAAAAATGCATAATGCCATATGGGCCTTTTCACAAACACATAGCATGCACGATAAATAAGTTATGGAAAGTATGAAAGTGAACATGCAAGCATCCCTTGAAAAAGTAATATATATAATTGTCAAACAAATTTATAACAATCCACAAGCATAGAATGAGAATTAATGACTCACATAAATTTATAACACCAAATAAAAAAGTAAAAAGAAGAAAAAGACAATATGAATAATGAAGGTAAAACGAAGAGAAAAGAAGATCACATATAAAAATAAGAATAATAATAGAAAAGTAAGGAGGGAAGGAGAACAAGAAAAACCTTGTTAATGGGGGTGAGAGAGAGAAAGTGTAAAAAAAAAGTGCGAAAGAAGGAAGAATGAAGGAAGGGAGGGAGAAGAAATAAGGAGGGAAAAGAGAAAATAGGATTTGGGGAGAAAAAGATAAGATAATTGGCAAATCAGGAAAACTGTGCGGCGCAAGCAACGCGGTCGCGTAAGGCACGCGGTCGCGCGACTTGCGTTGAAACTGATTGACGCGGTCGCATCGGTCACGCGGTCGCGTGGCCCGTTTTAGGCTAATGGCGCGAGGGTAGCCTCGCACTCGCACAACTCTCCGTTCAAAATCATATTAGTGCCAAATTTTGGGTGACGCGATCGTGTGGGGCATGCGATTGCGTGAGTGGGCTAGTAGAAGGATATGACGCGGTCGCGTCGCTCACGTGGCCGCGTGGAAAGGATTATGCGCTCATCACCAATCCAGCACCCCTCTAGCACAACTTTCGGTCGTGCACCCTTGTTACGTCGAAATCCAGGTCACGCGGTAGCGTGGGGCACGCGGTCGCGTGGGAGGTCAGTATTCCCATTTGACGCGGATGCATCAGCGATGCGGTTGCGTGGGACGATTTGTGCCACGGGCACACCTCCAGCCACGCTCCTGCGTGACTCTCTGTTTGTTTATTATTTTCTCCCATCTCCTTGCGACGCGGACGCGTCAATGATGCGGTCGCGTTGCATAACGGTTTTTTTTAAATAAAAATATGCAGATGCAGATGCACGAAATGTACTAATAAAGAGAAGAGTTATTGAATAAGAAAATAAAAAATAAGGAAAAGAACAATCATACCATGGTGGGTTGTCTCCCACCTAGCACTTTGCTTTAACGTCCGTAAGTTGGACGCTCCACTAGCTCAGTCTTCGCCTATGTGGGGATCTTCCAAGAGGAAGATCTCGAGCTCCTTGTTTTTCTTCAGCTGCTCGCCATGGTACATCTTTAAACGATGTCCATTAACTTTGATAAGTTCAGAGCTTGAAGGATGGCTTAGGTGATAAATTTTGTACGGTTCAGCCTTCTCTACTCTGTATGGACTTTCCCATCTTGATCTCAACTTGCCTGGCATGAGCCTCAGTCGAGATTTGTAAAGGAGGACTAAATCCCCAGGTTGGAACTCTTTCCTCCTGATGTGCTGATCATGTACAGCCTTCATCTTCTCCTTGTATAGTCTTGAGTTCTCATAAGCTTCCAGGCGAAGGCTTTCCAATTCTTGCAGTTGTAATCTCCTTTCAGCTCCGGCTTTTTCAATTCCCATGTTGCACTTCTTTACTGCCCAGAAGGCTTTGTGCTCTACTTCAACAGGGAGATGACAAGCTTTTCCATAAACTAAGCGGAAAGGACTCATCCCAATGGGTGTTTTGTATTCGGTTCTGTATGTCCAAAGTGCATCTTGTAGCCTGGTGCTCCAGTCTCTTCAATGAGGTTTGACTATCTTCTGCAAGATACGCTTTATTTCTCTATTTGACACCTCGGCTTGCCCATTGGTCTGAGGGTGGTATGCTGTTGCAACCTTATGAATTATCCCATGCTTCTTCATTAATCCGGTTAGTCTCCTGTTACAAAAATGGGTGCCTTGATCGCTCACGATTGCTCGTGGTGATCCAAAGCGACAAATAATATGGTTTCTCACAAAGGAAACAACAGTGTTAGCATCATCAGTGCGGGTAGGAATTGCTTCCACCCATTTGGAAACGTAATCTACAGCTAACAATATATATAAATAACCATTAGAATTTGGAAATAGACCCATGAAGTCAATGCCCCAAACATAAAAAATTTCACAGAAAAGCATAATTTGTTGAGGCATCTCATCCTTCCTAGATATATTACCGAATTTCTGGCATGGAAAACAAGATCTACAAAATTCAGCAGCGTCTCTAAAAAGAGTAGACCACCAGAATCCACAGTCTAAGATTTTTTTAGCAGTCCTTTGAGGGCCAAAATGTCCTCCACTCTCAGATGAGTGACAGGCCTCTAAGATGGACTGGAATTCTGATTGAGGCACACACCGTCTAATTACCTGGTCAGCGCCACATCTCCATAAATATGGGTCATCCCATATATAACATTTAGACTCGCTTTTCAGCTTGTCTCTTTGATGCTTAGAAAAGTTCGGAGGGAAGGTGCGGCTAACTAGATAATTAGCTACAGGTGCATACCAAGGGACTATCTCAGATACTGCTTGCAGGTTATCAAATGGGAAATTATCAGCTATAGGAGTGGAGTCATCTGTAATATGTTCAAGGCGACTCAAGTGGTCTGCCACTAAATTCTGGTTAACACTCCTGTCCTTAATTTCCAAATCAAATTCTTGTAATAGCAGTATCCAACGTATAAGCCCTAGTTTGGACTCCTTTTTAGCTAATAAATACTTTAGAGCTGCGTGGTCTGAATACACTACCACTTTAGTACCAAGTAAATAGGCTCGCAATTTATCCAGAGCAAAAACAATAGCAAGAAGCTCTTTCTCAGTAGTAGTGTAATTCGACTGAGCGGCATCTAAAGTTTTAGACGCGTAAGCAATAACAAAAGGATCCTTACCTTCACGCTGAGCCAGTGTTGCTCCTACGGCATGGTTAGAAGCATCACACATTATTTCAAATGGTTGGCTCCAGTCTGGTCCTCTCACAATTGGAGCTTGAGTCAGGGCAGTTTTCAGCTTATCAAACGCTTGTTTGCAATTTTCACTGAACTCGAACTCAATATCTTTTTGCAGTAGCCTGGATAAGGGAAGTGCTACCTTACTGAAGTCCTTAATGAATCTCCTGTAAAAACCTGCATGGCCAAGGAACGAACGGACTTCCCTCACAGAAGAGGGGTAAGGTAAACTAGAAATAACATCCACCTTTGCTGGATCTACAGAAATGCCAGTATTAGACACAACATGTCCTACTACAATCCCTTGTTTAACCATAAAGTGACATTTTTCAAAATTTAATACAAGGTTTGTACTAACACATCTATTTAATACTCTAGATAATCCATCTAAGCAAAGGCTAAAGGAATCGCCATAAACATTAAAATCATCCATAAAAACTTCCATGCAGTCCTCAATAAGATAAGAGAAAAGACTCATCACTCTGAAAAGTAGCTGGTGCATTGCACAAGCCAAAGGGCATTCTCTTGTAAGCATAAGTCCCAAAAGGACATGTAAAAGTGGTCTTTTCCTGATCCTCAGGAGCTATATGAATCTGGAAATAACCTGTGTAACCATCTAGAAAACAATAATGTGATTTACCTGACAGGCGATCCGGCATTTGATCAATGAATGGAAGAGGATAGTGATCCTTACGGGTGGCTTGGTTGAGGCGTCTGTAGTCAATGCAGACCCTCCAGGCGTTCTGAACTCTGGTTGCTATGAGCTCTCCATGCTCATTCTTCACTGTCTGAGATGGGGTAGATGATGTCTGCCTCCAGTAGTCTGGTCAATTCCTTTTTGACAACCTCGAGGATAGTGGGGTTCAGTCTTCTCTGGGGTTGACGGACAGGTCTTGCTCCCTCTTCTAAAAATATTCTATGCTCACAGACTTGAGGGTTGATGCCTACTATGTCTGCCAAACTCCAACCAATTGCCTTTTTGTGTCTCCTCACCACACTAAGTAACTGCTCTTCTTGTTGAGAAGTGAGCTCCCTTGCAATGATAACTGGAAACTTCTGCTTGTCTTCAAGGTAAGCATATTTGAGGTGTGGAGGAAGGGGTTTTAGCTCTAACTTCTGATCATGGTCAGACTCTGGGTTGTCTGGAGTTGGTAACAATGGCAAAGCACTGTCATTGTCCTCTGAGAATGTCCCCACACTTGGACCTTGTCCTGTGTGCTTCTCTTCAAGTTCTTCCTGATGGACTTCATCCACGGTTTCATCTATAATGTCACACTTGAGGATAGAGTGATCCTCCGGAGGATGCGTCATAACTCCATTTAGGTTGAAGATCACTATTCGGCCATCTATTTCAAAAGAGTATGTTCCTGAAAAAGCATCTAATTTAAACTTTGAGGTCTTTAAGAATGGCCTTCTGAGTAGGATTGATAATGGCTTGTCTGAGTCATTTTGGGGCATTTCCAGGATATAAAAATCAGGGGAGAATGTGAGTCCCTTAATGCCCACTAATACATCTTCAGGAACTCCAACCACTGTAATAATGCTTTTATCTGCTAACACAAAACGAGCTGCCGACCTTTTTAAGGGAGGGAGCCTCAAAACATCATATATAGACAAAGGCATTATACTCACACATGCTCCTAAATCACACATGCAGTCAGAAATTATCACACCACCAATAGTACAATTGACTATACAAGGACCTGGGTCACTACACTTTTCAGGTAAACCTCCCATTAAAGCAGATATGGAACTACCTAAAGGAATAGTTTCTAATTCATTAATTTTGTCTTTATGTATACATAAATCTTTTAGAAACTTTGCATACTTAGGTACCTGTTGAATAACATCAAATAGAGGAACAGTTACCTCAACCTTTTTGAATATCTCTACCATTTTTGGATTAGGTTTCAGCTGCTTCCTGGGCTTCCTTGCAAGTTGTGGAAATGGAATAGGAGTGGTGTCTTCTGCAGTGTCTGTGCCTTTTGATGCTTCCTTCTGTGGTCGAGCTTCTTCTTTTTCAGCTATGTCCTGTATGTCTTCTTCCTCTTCAACATCTTCTATTTCCACTACCTCTTCAGTTGAGGCGTGTTCTGGTGAGCTTGGCTCTTCTTGGTTCCTCTCCTGCAGTGTGGTTCTGGACCTTAGGGTGATGGCATTAATACCACCCTTGGGATTGGGTAATGGTTGAGAAGGAATTCCACTGGAGCTCAAAGGTTAATTATTGGAGTTATTCATTGAACCAATTTGTGAGACAAGAGCTTGCAAAGTAGAGTTCAGACCATTCAGAGTGGCATTAATGTTATTTTCTATGGTCTGCTATCTCCGATCAATTGATTGTAGTAAGTCATCATTAGCAGAAGAAGAAGGATAGGTAATTTGAGAGGTCTGCTATTGGATATTCTGTGGTCCTTGGGATTGCCTCAGGTGAGGTACTCTGTAAGGCTGGTACTGGTTCTGATGCCTGTTGTTGTTGTTATTCCACCTCTGATTCCCCTGATTATCTCTGCCTCCTCTGTTGTTGTTGTTGTCCCTCCAATTCTGGTTAGAATTGTCCTGCCATTCATGGTTGTAATTGCCACTTTGATTGTACCCTTGGTTGGGGCGGTCATAGAAGTTATGAGTGGCTGCCACGCTGTTGTCTTCCTGCTGGAGCTGCGAACATTCATCAGTATAATGGCTATAATCAGCACAGACTCTGCAAACTCTCTGTGGGACTAACTGTTGGTTTTGCTGTGGTGGAGAAGGTTGAGCTTGCTGAACTTGTTGTTGATTCAATTGCATCTGCTTCAGCAAGTTGGTCATTTCACAGATACTCTGAGTTAAAGCAGCAGTCTCTCTGCTAGAGGATACTTCTGCAACGGCTTTTGCACGGTCTTGTTTCTGCCTGTGATTCCTAGTAGATTCAGCTAAGTCACTGATCAATTGCCATGCCTCATCAGTGGTCTTGTACTTTTTCATAGACACATTGCTAGCACTTTCCAATGTGGTCTTGTCTTGGGGCCTCATGCCTTGTGTGACGTAACCGAGTAACACTATCTTGTCAATCATATGGTGGGGGCAAGCTTCCAGAAGATTATTAAAGCGCTCCCAGTACTCATAGAGAGTTTCAGAATCATCCTGAACAATCATGGAAATATCTTTTCTCAGTTTATCAGTAACTTCAGCTGGAAAGAACTTTTCCAAGAATTCTCTTCTCAGTGTATCCCAGTTGGATACAATTGCTGCTGGTTGAGTGTAGTACCACTCTCTTGCCTTCCCCTCAAGAGAAAACGGGAAAGCTTTCAGCAAAATTGAAGTTTCATCTGCACCATCACGCCTGACAGTAGAACAGGCTGCTTGAAAATCTCTCAGGTGCTTGATAGGCTCTTGAGCAGGCAAGCCATGAAACTTGGGCATCAAATTGAGCAGTGCGGTCTTTATTTCAAAGTCTGTAGCCACCACTGGGTAATGCGCTTGAAATGGTTGCATTGTAAAATCAGGGGCTCCAGCCTCCTGGATAGTAACTCTCCTAGCTGCTGCCATGTTACCTGCACGTAAAATAACCAAATCAGTAGAACGGGGGCTGGTTTCTTTCTCAAGTGACGTTTCTGATCCGCCCTCAGAGAGGACTAACCGATGCCGAGCTTGCCTTATTCGTGAAATAGTTCTTTCAATCTCAGGATCGAATACTAGCAAGCTTGGGTCAAGAAGCGAACGCGTCATCCAACGAAAGAAACAAGCAACTCATAGTACTAAAATAAAATAAAATGCAAATAAATAAAATCCAATCAATAACTTTAGCACTCTATTGCAACTCCCCGGAAATGGCACCAAAAATTGATGTGGGCGGAAATTGGCGAGTTAAGAATTGTTATAAGATATGCGTTGCGAGTATAGTCCTCAACCAACCAGAAATATGCTTATCAATTTAAAAAAGGGTGTCACAGAAATTAAAATTAAAATACTGGGAGTATGAATCCCAGGTCGTCTCCCAACGAGTTGCAAGAAAGTGTGCTAATTTTATTAATCGGATGGTTTTCAAAAGGATTTGAGTTGAATGACAGGAAATTAAATCAGAGAATTAATGTGATTTAAATAAAAGCCTTGACTGGGAGTAGATTAGTTGGAAGCCCTATTCTTGTTGCAGTACTCTCAAGATTAATTGATAATTGGGGGTTGTTCTGTTTAGTTATCCCTTACTAGGTAAGGGAAAGTCAAACAAGTTGAAATGCTGTTTCTATTCACAAGTCCCAGTCCGCTTACTTGGAAGGACTGGCGTTAGTGATTAGAGGGCAATCCAATAATAAACCCAATTATAATTTCTCCTTTGAGCATTTCAACTCAAGGGTTCCTTTCAATCAACTCCCCATCAAGTTAGGGAACTACTCACTCATTGCGAATGTGGAACTCATAACATATGAAAAGGAATTAAAGAAAGACATGATAAATAAAACTCAAAAGAATCAATTAAAAATAAAAATAACCTTTGTATTAATAAATTCTAAAATAATCCAATAGTAGAATTAAGTAAATTAAAGGACATGGAAGAGTAAAGCCAAGTAAAGAAAACGAACTAGAATGACGAAGTCTTGATGAGGTAATAACTCTTCTCAAAATCCCAATGCAAAAAGCAATAGAAAATAAGAATCCTAAAAAACTATGAATGTGTAGAGAGAAAAAACCTAGAGGAGAGGAAAAACTAGATCTAAAAACTAAAAACTATGCGGAATGAATGTTGTTGTTGGTTTCTGCAGGTTCCCTGGCTCTAGTCTGCTTTTCTGGGCCGAAAACTGGGTCAAAATAGGGCCCGAAATCGCCCCCAGCGATTCTGCAGATTATGCAGATCGCGCACGTCACGCGATCGCGTCATTCATGCGGACGCGTCATTCGGCGTTTTGCTTCTCCACGCGGACGCGTTGTCCACGCCTCCGCGTCACATGCTATTCCAATCCGCGCGGTCGCGTGAGCCATGCGGCCGCGTCACTGCAATTTCCTCTCTTTCGCGCGGTCGCGTGAGCCATGCGGTCGTGTCACTTCTCGCTGGTCATCTCCTTAATTTCTTGTGTTCCTTCCATTTTTGAAAGCTTACTTTCCAATCTCCAACTCTTTCGTGCCCTATAAAGCCTGAAACACTTAACACACAGATCACGACATCGCATGGAATAAAGGAAAATTAAAATACATAATTAAAAGTCTCTAGGAAGCAAGTTTTCAATCATGTAATAAATTTAGGAAGGAAATATAAATGCATGCTAATCATATGAATAAGTGGGTAAAGATCATGATAAAACCACACAATTAAACACAATATAAACCATAAAATAGTGGTTTATCACATGCCCAAGTAAGAACCGAGAGCTGGCGTGCCACGCCTTCGATACCAAATGGCATGCCCAGCCTTTGCTTTGCCCTTTTGTACATTGGCATGCCACGCCTGGATGCTCAAGTGGCACGCCTAAGTGAGGGTGAGGGCTTGGCGTACCACGCCTTCGATACCAAGTGGCATACCCAGCCTTCTGGGTCTTCAATTTCTTCTATGGAGAGTTGTACTAGCGTGCCACGCCTTGCTACTCAAGTGGCACGCCCCTTTAGTGTGGCTCTCTTAAGCTTGGCGTGCCACGCCTGGCTCATCAAGTGGCATGCCCAAGTGACATTTTGAAGCTGGTGTGCCACGCCTTCGATACCAAGTGGCACGCTCATTAGTGTAAGATGGGCTAGGCGTGCCACACCCAGCCTAGCGTGCCACGCCCATGTAAATGCTTTGAGAATCCCCTCTGGACTTCAATACTAGCGTGCCACGCCCAGCTCCAGGCGTGCTACGCCCATGCATTTTTGTGGCGTTTGTTCTAAGTGGCATGCCAGTTTCACACGCCCAGCTTATTTTGTTATTTTTCTTCCCTTTTTGTTGCTCTTTTTCACCTGAAATTCAGCACAACCCCATTTCAAAGCAATGTACTATAATATTCATCAATTAACTGATAAATTGTAATGATTAAATGAGATTATGCTCTTTTATGGTCCTTTTTAGACAAGAAAAAAGGGTAGATGATGCAAGTCATCACAACACCAAACTTAAGCTTTGCTTGTCCCAAGAAATTCAATGTGAGTAGTCCTTTTATGAATTGAGACTTTGACCTTGAATGGATGCAAACATGACTAAGGATAGGGCTAAGTGTTTAACACATGCATACATATTTTTTTTCAATGCCATAAAGAGCTCCTAGATCCTTGAGGGTTTTTTCAAGTATAAGCTTCATGGGTCCTTTTTATTGATTGTCACCTTGAAGTAGTAAGAGTTATTTCATTCTCTTTTTGGTTGTTTTTTCTTTTCTATTTATTGACCACGACTCTAAGTGTTTTATCTCAAGATAACCTTTTAGTTAGGCTTTCAATTAGCACTCCCAAACCAGTTGGCTTTAGGGTACTAGGTGTTGAAACACCCCTAAGAATTTACTTGCCTAGGTCTCTTCTTGACACATCTTCACCACAAGCATCTACTAGGGTTTCCAACTCTTTTGAGCTTTTTGGTGTTTCTTTCCATCCTAGCAGTTGATGCTCAGAGCCTTGGGCCTTTATTGCTTACTACTTCTTGGTTCTATATATATTCAAGGACACCCCTTAACCACTACTTGTCATAACTTCTAAGCCTAGTTGCTTTTCATGACTCATTTTCTTTTTAGTTCATTCAAGGTTTTACACTTAGTTCCTTGTTTCTTAGTTTTTGAATGGTCTCTCTTGGTCTTAGTCTCTCTTACTCTTGTTCTTGTACAACTCACAACAACTCTTATAGAGACAAACTATTCTTTATTGGTGCTGAAAAGACTTAAAATTAACATTGCATTTTCTTTCTTGTACTTCAAAGGACTCACAAAAGACTTCAGGGCATAAAAAAAAGCATTAAAAATAAACTATGCTAATGTTGCAATTTATTCTTAAACATAATCTAAAACATAGAGAAAACTAAGCAGAATTCAGAAATTAGAGAGTGTCAACCATGGGACTTAACAACCTTGAGCAGCTTCAGTTCATTGGCCCTTTTCCTTTGTCTTTCTTCTAGGAGGGGGAGGAGTCATCTCTCTTGGAGGCTCCCTCTTGTGCCTTCTTGTCCTTAGGCTTCCAAAATTCCAGCCTTCTCATATAGGATTTCACATTTTCTTTGTGCTGGTATGCGATCTCTTCCTGCCTTGCACTGAGTTCCTCCATCTTCTGCATATAGTTGGGATAACTGGGATTCATGTTGGCTACTATATTGCACAAATAGCTCAATTTTATTTGTGCATAGCAGTCATATTCCCCTCTTGCTATAGTTCTTACTTCATAAAGATGCCTAAACTCAGCAAGGCCCCCTATCTGATGTAGTTGTTGTTCCAAGATCATTCCTAGGCTGCCTTGCATTTGTCCCCAATTGATCTGATCTTGCTGCTCCTTCAATTGTTCCATGCTCCCTTGGAGTTTTTGTATGTTCTCATTCACTTGGTCCCATTACATTTGTTGATTATCCTTGAGTTGGTTGACATCTTCTCTCAGATGATGTAGGTCTCTCTTCATTTGTTATACGTCTTCTAGCAGTTGTTCCCAATTAAAACCTTCAGAGAATTGTTAGTATTATTGGTATGGTGGTGGTTGGAGTGCTAGAAAGTGTGGTTTCTCTTCAGCTTCTTCCTCTTGTTGTTGTTGCTCTTGTGGCACATGGCCATGAACTCTAGGCCCCCTTCTTCTCTCAAGTAGGTGGACAGCTACTACTTTGGCCATCCTCTTGGCAATGATGGGCTTGTCTTGTTGCACTAGCACTTCATCAATAATTTTCTCCACCCCTGCTTCATCACACAGCCTTTGGATGATGCAGGGGAATGCCAACCTTGAGCTATCTTTGGTGCTTTTTAGTACTTTGTTGATGTTGTTGGCAATCAACTCCCCAACATTGACATTTTCTCCTCTCATTATGCTGTATATGAGCACAGCTCTCTCTTTAGTTACCTCTGAAGTGTTAGATGTGGGAATTAGACACCTTCTCACAAAATCCAGCCACCCTCTAGCTTGGGGGCTCAAATCTCTTATTCTCAACTGATTGGGCCAACCATCCTTATCATTTATCCATTGCACATTCAGCACACAGATCTCATTGAGGATTTCACCAAATCCTGGGTCTTGTTGCTTAACCCTCTCTTCATAGCTCCAAGTGGAGTTTGTTTGCTTCACCATTAGCATCCTATTTATGTTGGTGGGTTCTATAATCAATGGACTTCCCCCTCACAAAGCTAAGATAGCCATAGGGTTGTCCTGCCTGTGGCACAGCATTGGCATAGAACTCTCTCACCAAGCTTTCCACCACTTTTCTTGGTGGGTTGCACAAGAGTTTCCAGCCTCTATTGTTTATCTCCCTGTTGATCTCAGGGTGCTCGTTTCTCCCCAGCTGGAAACCAACCTCTGGGATAATTTGCCTCTCACTCACCCAACCATAAAATTAGTTTTGGTTGAATGAGGAGAGGAACTTGTACTCATTGAAGCTTGAACTTAAGGATCCAGAAATTGGTTCCTTGGTCTTTCTTTTCTTTGATACTGAGGTTTTTGGTGGTGCCATTGGGTTGAGAAAGGGTGTTTGAAGGTTTAAAGAAAGTTGGGGAATGTTGCAAGAGAAAGCAAGCAAAACACAGTTTTGCTCCAACACCAAACTTAGGACTTGATTGTCCCAATCAAGAAAAGGAAAAGAAGTAAGAAAAGAAGTAAGGAAAGAAAGGTAAGGGAAAGAGAAACGAGATGAGAAGAAGGAAGGAACTGTGTGGGTTCTTTTCGTGTGTGAAGTTGGGGTTTGAAGTAGTAGGAGAGGTGGAAAAGTGAGGGGCTTTTATAGGAGTGGAAAGTGTGGTCTGAATAGTGGAAAGTAAAAGCAATTCAATGTTTTCCCACTTGGGAGTGTCGCCTAGCGTGAGAGGAGGCGCCAACCCTTATCCCTTTTGGCTTCTGCAAGCGTTGAGTTCCAAAGTGCAAGTACACTTTGACTTCTTGCTTTGCGAGATATCAATCATGTGGTTCCCATTCTCTCTCCTGAAAATACAAACCGAAAACCACATTAGTAATGACAAAAGAACCCTTCACATTCCTTATAGTGTGAGGCAATGAAATTGCAACTGCTGAGTGTCCCTTGGGACACCAAACTTAATCCCATTGCATCATAATAAATTGGGTTCATCATTGGGTTTTTAATGTGTTCATAAAGGTGGAAGAATTCCAATCCTTTCATATCCCCCATTCTGAACACATTTAAAAACCACTTTCATGCTCTCACCAATTTATTAAATGCTTTTAACTTGGATGGCATTGGGCTTGCTAGGTGATCTCCGTGTGGTGGTGGCCACACCAAACTTAATCTCCGGGCTTACTCTTCAAAATTAATTCATTCAATTGGTTATAAGCCTAGATTAAGTGGGTAAGTGGCCACACCAAACTTAGCTTTTTAGCTAGTTCTCAGCTCAATTACTCATCCTTAGTACATATATTCATCAATTTACATTTCCAAAATAAAAGAAAACAGAATGTAAGGATTTCCTAACTACCAAAAACTAATATTAAAACTTCCTAATCTACCACCGATATTCTACCTCTAAAAGATAATGAAACACAAATATTAACCTGAAACTTAAACTACCTAAATTGGCAAATTTTAACTACTTCTAAGAAAGCAATAAATCAAAAGGATATGAAGTGTTGGGGTGCCTCCTAACTAGCGCTTCTTTATCACCACTAGCTTGACGTTCTTCCTTCTTTAGCTGAGGTTGTAGCTCACTCTCTGCTCATCTGGTGAGTCTCCCAAGTAATGCTTGAGCCTATGGCCATTCACAGTAAAAGTTCTTTGTGTTTTATCCTCCATAAGCTCTACATGACCATGGGAAAACACTTTGAGGATGGTGAAGGGCCCAGACCATCTAGACTTAAGCTTCCCAAGGAAGAACTTGAGTTTTGAATTGTACAGTAGCACCTTCTGTCCTTCAGTGAACTCTCTCCTTGCTATCCTTGGATCATGCCACCTCTTTGTGTTCTCCTTGTAGATCTTTGCATTCTCATATGCTTGATTCTTGAATTCCTCCAGCTCATTGAGTTGCATTATCCTCTTTTTTCTCTCAGCTTGATCATCAAAGTTAAACATTTTTAGAGCCCAGAATGCTCTATGTTCAAGCTCAACTGGTAAGTGACAAGCCTTGCCAAACACCAATTGGTATGGAGACATCCCAATAGGTGTTTTAAAGGCTGTCCTGTAGGCCCATAATGCATCATCCAACTTCTTAAACCAATCCTTTCTTGAGCTTCCAATAGTTTTTTCAAGAATTCTTTTGAGCTCCATATTTGAAATCTCAGCTTGCCCGTTGGTCTGTGGATGGTATGGAGTTGCCACTTTGTGCTTAAATCCATACTTAAGGAGGAGTGTCTCAAGTTGCTTGTTGCAGAAGTGTGTTCCTCCATCACTAGTGAGGGCTCTAGGAACTCCAAGTCGGCTGAAGATATTCTTTCTCAAGAAGTTCATCACAACCTTGTTGTCACTTGTTGCTGTGGCTATGGCTTCTACCCACTTTGACACATAATCTACAGCCACCAATATATAATTGTTTGAGTATGAGGAGGGAAAAGGTCCCATAAAATCAATTCCCCATTGATACATGCGAAATTGTTACTCTGAGGTTGTAAAATTTGTTGTTCGTTCTCTCCCTGGCAATGGCACCAATAACTGGAGCACAATACCATGGTCCAAGCATAACTTCACAACTTCGCACAACTAACCAGCAAGTGCACTGGGTCGTCCAAGTAATAAAACCTTACGTGAGTAAGGGTCGATCCCACGGAGATTGTTGGTATGAAGCAAGCTATGGTCACCTTGTAAATCTCAGTCAGGTGGATATCAAATGGTTATTGAGTTTTCGAATAATAATAATAAATAAACAAAAAATAAAGATAAAAATACTTATGTAAATCATTGGTGAGAATTTCAGATAAGCGTATAGAGATACTTTCGTTACTCTGAATCTCTGCTTTCCCGCTGTCTTCATTCAATCAGTCTTACTCCTTTCCATGGCAAGCTTTCTGTAAGGACATCACCGTTGTCAATGGCTACTTTTTATCCTCTCTGTGAAAATGGTCCGATTTGCTGTCACTGCATGGCTAATCATCTGGAGGCATCACCGTTGTCAATGGCTGCTTCCCATCCTCTCTGTGAAAATGGTCCGATGCGCTGTCACTGCATGGCTAATCATCTGGAGGTTCTCGATCATACTGGAATAGGATTCACCCTCTTTTTGCGTCTGTCACTACGCCCAGCACTCGCGAGTTTGAAGTTTGTCACAGCCATCCCTTCCCAGATCCTAGTCGGAATACCACAGACAAGGTTTAGACTTTCCGGATCTCAGGAATGGCCATCCATTGGTTCTAACTTATACCACGAAGATACTAATAACTCGGACTAGGTCCCCTGTATTAGATATCTAAGAGATACTCATTCTAGCTTGGTTGCATGTAGAACAGAAGTGTTTGTCAAACATGCGTTCATAAGTGAGAATGATGATGAGCGTCACATAATCATCACATTCATCATGTTCTTGGTTGCGAATGGATATCTTAGAAGCGGAATAAGTTGAATTGAATAGAAAACAGTAGTACTTTGCGTTAATTCATGAGGAACAGCAGAGCTCCACACCTTAATCTATGGAGTGTAGAAACTCTACCGTTGAAAATACATAAGTGAAAGGTTCAGGCATGGCCGAGAGGCTGGCCCCCAAAACATGATCAATAGATCAAAAGATAATCCAAAGATCATAAGATGTCTAATACAATAGTAAAAAGTCCTATTTATACTAAACTAGTTACTAGGGTTTACAGAAGTAAGTAATTGATGCATAAATCCACTTTCGGGGCCCACTTGGTGTGTGCTTGGGCTGAGCTTAAATGTTACACGTGCAGAGGCTCTTTCTGGACTTGAACGCCAAGCTGTAACGTGTTTTTTGGCGTTCAACTCTGGTTCGTGACGTGTTTCTGGCGTTTAACTCCAGACTGCAGCGTAGAACTGGCATTCACCACCATTTTGCATCGTTTAAACTCGGCCAAAGTATGGAATATTATATATTTCTGGAAAGCCCTAAATGTCTACTTTCCAACGCAATTGGAAGCGCACCATTTTGAGTTATGTAGCTCTAGAAAGTTTGCTTTGAGTGCAGAGAGGTCAGAATCCAACAGCATCAGCAGTCCTTCTTCAACCTCTGAATCTGATTTTTGTTCAAGTCCCTCAATTTCAGCTAGAAAATACCTGAAATCACAGAAAAACACACAAACTCATAGTAAAGTCCAGAAATGTAAATTTAACATAAAAACTAATAAAAACATCCCTAAAAGTAACTAGATCCTACTAAAAACATACTAAAAACAATGCCAAAAAGCATATAAATTATCTGCTCATCACAACACCAAACTTAAATTGTTGCTTGTCCCCAAGCAACTGAAAATCAAATAGGATAAAAAGAAGAGAATATACTATAAATTCCAAAATATCAATGAAACATAGCTCCAATCAGATGAGCGGGACTTGTAGCTTTTTGCCTCTTGAATAGTTTTGGCATCTCACTTTATCCATTGAGGTTCAGAATGATTGGCATCTATAGGAACTCAGAGTTCAGATAGTGTTATTGATTCTCCTAGTTCAGTATGTTGATTCTTGAACACAGCTACTTTATGAGTCTTGGCCGTGGCCCTAAGCACTTTGTTTTCCAGTATTACCACCGGATACATAAATGCCACAGACACATAATTGGGTGAACCTTTTCAGATTGTGACTCAGCTTTGCTAAAGTCCCCAATTAGAGGTGTCCAGGGTTCTTAAGCACACTCTGTTTTTGCTTTGGACCTTGACTTTAACCGCTTAGTCTCATGTTTTCACTTGACACCTTCACGCCACAAGCACATGGTTAGGGACAGCTTAGTTTAGCCGCTTAGGCCAGGATTTTATTCCTTTAGGCCCTCCTATCCACTGATGCTCAAAGCCTTGGGATCTTTTTTATTACCCTTGCCTTTTGGTTTTAAGGGTTATTGGCTTTTTGCTCTTGCCTTTTGGTTTTAAGAGCTTTTGGCTTTTTCTGCTTGCTTTTTCTTTTTTTTTTCTATTTTTTTCGCTATTTTTTTTCTTTTTATTTCTGCAAGCTTTGTTCTTTGCTGCTTTTTCTTGCTTCAAGAATCATTTTTATGATTTTTCAGATTATCAAATAACATGTCTCTTTGTCATCATTCTTTCAAGAGCCAACATATTTAACATTCATAAACAACAACTTAAAAAGACATATGCACTGTTCAAGCATTCATTCAGAAAACAAGAAGCATTGTCACCACATCAATATAATTAAACTAAGTTCAAGGATAAATTCGAAACTTGTGTACTTCTTGTTCTTTTGAATTAAAGCATTTTTCATTTAAGAGAGGTGATGGATTCAGAGGACATTCATAACCTTAAGACAAAGTTACTAAATACTAATGATCATGTAATAAGACACAAACTTAGATAAGCATTTAACATAGAAAACGAAAAACAGAGAATGTAAGAACAAGGAATGAGTCCACCTTAGTGATGGTGGCGTTTCCTTCTTGAGGAACCAATGATGTCCTTGAGCTCTTCTATGTCTCTTCCTTGTCTTTGTTGCTCCTCCCTCATTGCTCTTTGATCTTCTCTAATTTCATGAAGAATGATGGAGTGCTCTTGATGTTCCACCCTTAATTGTCCCATGTTGGAACTTAATTCTCCTAGGGAGGTGTTGATTTGCTCCCAATAGTTTTGTGGAGGAAAATGCATTTGAGGCATCTCCGGGATCTCATGGTGATGAGCTTCATGCGTCTCTTGAGATCCATGAATGGGCTCTCTTTCTTGCTCCATCCTTTTCTTAGTGATGGGTTTCTCTTCCTCAATGAGAATGTCTCCTTCTATAAAAGCTCCAACTGAGTAACATAGATGGCAAATAAGATGAGGAAAAGCTAGCCTTGCCAAGGGGGAGGGCTTTTTGGCTATTTTGTAGAGTTCAAGGGAGATGACTTCATGAACTTCTACTTCCTCACCAATCATGATGCTATGAATCATGATGGCCCGATCCACAGTAACTTCAGATCGGTTGCTAGTGGGGATGATGGAGCGTTGGATGAACTCCAACCATCCTCTAGCCATAGGCTTAAGGTCCAATCTTCTTAGTTGAACTGGCTTGCCTTTGGAGTCAATCTTCCATTGAGCTCCTTCCACACATATGTCCATGAGGACTTGGTCCAACCTTTGATCAAAGTTGACTCTCCTTGTGTAGGGGCGTGCGTTCTCTTCCATCATTGGCAAGTTGAATGCCAACCTCACATTTTCCAGACAAAAATCTAAGTATTTCCCCCGAACCATTGTAATATAATTCTTTGGATTCGGGTTCTTACTTTGATCATGGTTCTTAGTGATCCATGCATTGGCATAGAACTCTTGAACCATTAGGATGCCGACTTGTTGGATGGGGTTTGTTAGAACTTCCCAACCTCTTCTTTGGATTTCATGTCGGATCTCCGGATACTCATTTTTCTTGAGCTTGAAAGGGACCTCGGGGATCACCTTCTTCTTGGCTACAACATCATAGAAGTGGTCTTGATGAGCTTTGGAGATGAATCTTTCCATCTCCCATGACTCAGAGGTGGAAGCTTTTGGCTTCCCTTTCCCTTTTCTAGAGGATTCTCCGGTCTTAGGTGCCATCAATGGTAATGGAAAAACAAAAAGCTTATGCTTTTACCACACCAAACTTAGAATATTGCTCACCCTCGAGCAAGAGAAGAAAGAATAGATGAAGAAGAAGAAAAAAATATAGAGGAGAGGAGGGAGAGGTGTATTCAGCCAAGAAGGGGAAGAAAGGGTTGTGTTATGTGAAAATGAGGAAGAATGGAAGGCTTTATATAGGGAGGGGAGGGGGGTTTAGTTTCGGCCATATAGGGTGGGTTTGGGTGAGAAATTGATTTTGAATTTTGAAGGTAGGTGGAGTTTATGAGGTAGGTTTATGGGGAATTGTGGATGGATGTGAGTGGTGAAGTGGTGATAGGGAAGAGAGATTGAGGTGATTGGTGAAGAGTTTTGGGGAAGAGTGTTTATTGGGAAGAGAGGATGAACATTGAGAAGAGAGAAGAGAGTGAGTGGTGGTAGTTGGGGATCCTGTGGGGTCCACAGATGCTGAGTTGATCCTGTGGGGTCCACAGATCCTGAGGTGTCAAGGATTTACATCCCTGCACCAATTAGGCATGTAAAATGCCTTTGCATGCAATTCTGGCGTTTAAACGCCAAATTGATGCTTGTTTTGGGTGTTCAGCACCCAGATGCAGCATGTTTCTGGCGTTGAACGCCAGTTCTATGCTTGTTTCTGGCGTTCAGCGCCAGCTCTTCCTCAGTGTGCATTTCTGGCGTCTGAACGCCAGGATGCTGCTTGTTTCTGGCGTTCAACGCCAGATCCATGCTCTGTTCTGGCGTTGAACGCCAGCCAGATGCTCCTTACTGGCGTTTAAACGCCAGTAAGTCCTTCCTCCAGGGTGTGATTTTTCTTCTGCTGTTTTTGATTTTGTTTTTAATTTTTTTGATTTATTTTGTGACTCCACATGATCATGAACCTAATAAAACATGAAATAACAATAAAAATAAATTAAAATTAGATAAATAAAAATTGGGTTGCCTCCCAACAAGCGCTTCTTTAATGTCAATAGCTTGACAGTGGGCTCTCATGGAGCCTCACAGATGTTCAGAGCATTGTTAAGACTCCCCAACACCAAACTTAGAGTTTGACTGTGGGGGCTCTGGTTGACTCTGTTTTGAGAGAAGCTTACTGTGCCTCTTTTCCATGTTTACAGAAGGATGTCCTATAGTTTTAAACTCAAGGGAGTCCTCATTCAATTGAAGGACTAGTTCACCTCTGTTAACATCAATCACAGCTCTTGCTGTGGCTAGGAAGGGTCTTCCAAGGATGATGGATTCATCCTCATCCTTCCCAGTATCTAGGATTATGAAATCAGCAGGGATGTAAAGGCCTTCAACCTTTACTAATATGTCCTCTACTTGTCCATAAGCCTATTTTCTGGAATTGTCTGCCATCTCTAATGAGATTTTAGCAGCTTGTACCTCAAAGATTCCCAATTTATCCATTACAGAGAGTGGCATGAGATTTATTCCTGACCCCAGGTCACATAGAGCCTTCTCAAAGGTCATGGTGCCTATGGTACAAGGTATTAGGAACTTTCCAGAATCCTGTTTCTTCTGAGGCAATCTCAGTTGATCCAACGCATTTAGTTTATTGGTGAATAGGGGAGGTTCATCTCCCCAAGTCTCATTACCAAATAAATTGGCATTCAGCTTCATGATTGCACCAAGGAACCTGGCAGATTGCTCTTCAGTAACATCTTCATTCTCTTCAGAAGAGGAGTACTCTTCAGAGCTCATGAGTGGCATAAGGAGGTTCAAATGGTTATGGAGTTTTCGAATAATAATAATAAATAAACAGAAAATAAAGATAAAAATACTTATGTAAATCATTGGTGAGAATTTCAGATAAGCGTATAGAGATGCTTTTGTTCCTCTGAATCTCTGCTTTTCTGCTGTATTCATTCAATCAGTCTTACTCCTTTCCATGGCAAGCTTTATGTAAGGACATCACCGTTGTCAATGGCTACTTTTCATCCTCTCTGTGAAAATGGTCCGATGCGCTGTCACTGCATGGCTAATCATCTGGAGGCATTACCGTTGTCAATGGCTGCTTCCCATCCTCTCTGTGAAAATGGTCCGATGCGCTGTCACTGCATGGCTAATCATCTGGAGGTTCTCGATCATACTGGAATAGGATTCACCCTCCTTTTGCGTCTGTCACTACGCCCAGCACTCGCGAGTTTGAAGTTCGTCACAGCCATCCCTTCCCAATCCTACTCGGAATACCACAGACAAGGTTTAGACTTTCCGGATCTCAAGAATGGCCATCCATGGGTTCTAACTTATACCACGAAGATACTAATAACTTGAACTCAATCCCCTGTATTAGATATCTAAGAGATACTCATTCTAGCTTGGTTGCATGTAGAACGGAAGTGTTTGTCAGACACGCGTTCATAAGTGAGAATGATGATGAGCGTCACATAATCATCACATTCATCATGTTCTTAGGTGCGAATGGATTTCTTAGAAGCGGAATAAGTTGAATTGAATAGAAAACAGTAGTACTTTGCATTAATTCATGAGGAACAGCAGAGCTCCACACCTTAATCTATGGAGTGTAGAAACTCTACCGTTGAAAATACATAAGTGAAAGGTTCAGGCATTGCCGAGAGGCCGGCCTCCAAAACGTGATCAATAGATCAAAAGATAATCCAAAGATCATAAGATGTCTAATACAATAGTAAAAAGTCCTATTTATACTAAACTAGTTACTAGGGTTTACAGAAGTAAGTAATTGATGCATAAATCCACTTTCGGGGCCCACTTGGTGTGTGCTTGGGCTGAGCTTGAATGTTACACGTGCAGAGGCTCTTTCTGGAGTTGAACGCCAAGTTGTAACGTGTTTTTTTGGCGTTCAACTCTGGTTCGTGACATGTTTCTGGCGTTTAACTCCAGACTGCAGCGTAGAACTGGCGTTCAATGCCCTTTTGAGTCGTCTAAACTCGGCTTTTTGAGTCGTCTAAATGTCCAATTGGAAGCGTGCCATTTTGAGTTCTGTAGCTCCAGAAAATCCACTTTGAGTGCAGGGAGGTCAGAATCCAACAGCATCAACAGTCCTTCTTCAACCTCTGAATCTGATTTTTGCTCACGTCCCTCAATTTCAGCCAGAAAATACCTGAAATCACAGAAAAACACACAAACTCATAGTAAAGTCCAGAAATGTGAATTTAACATAAAAACTAATAAAAACATCCCTAAAAGTAACTAGATCCTACTAAAAACAATGCCAAAAAGCGTATAAATTATCCGCTCATCACCCATACATCAAACAATTCTAACTCCATTATAAACCTCTATGGCATCTCATTTTTCTTGGGTAGATTGCCAGCCCTTTGGCATTCATCACACCTTGATACCAAGTCCGTTGCATCCTTGAACATGGTTGGCCAATAGAATCCACATTGTAGCACCTTTGCTGCAGTTCTTTCACCACTGAAATGGCCTCCATATGCAGAGCCATGACATTGCCAAAGCACTTCTTGTCCTTCCTCATGGGAAATACACCTTCTCAAGATCCCATTAGCACATTTTTTGAACAAATAGGGCTCATCCCAGATGTAGTGTTTAGCATCTTTGATTAGCTTTCTCCTTATGTGTTTGTTGATGTTAGTTGGTAGTTCTCCAATAGCCTTGAAATTGGCTATGTCTGTGAACCAAGGGGCTTCTTGGATCATCATCATCAGGGAAGCTCTCATTCACTGCAAATTGGTGTGCCTCATCTTCTTCTTGTGAGATCCTTGAAAGGTGGTAAGCCACTTTATTTTCTACTCCACTCCTATCTTTAATTTGAATGTCAAACTCTTGGAGTAGCAGGATCCACCTTATTAGTCTGGGCTTGGACTCTTGTTTGGTAAGCAAGTATTTGAGTGCTGCATGATCAGTGAATACAATTACTTTAGAGCCAATAAGATATGATCTAAATTTGTCAAAAGCAAAGACAATGGCAAGTAATTCCTTCTCTGTAGTGGTATAGTTCCTTTGATTCTCATTAAGGACTTTGCTAGCATAGTAAATAACATGCACCAATTTGTCCTTCCTCTGTCCTAAAATAGCACCCATAGCAAAATCTGATGCATCACACATCAACTCAAAAGGTAAATTCCAGCATGGTGGTGCTATGATAGGTGCAGAGGAAAGTCTATTTTTGAGCTCATCAAAGGCTAGCATGCATTCTTTATCAAAGATAAAAGGTACATTAGAGACAAGCAAGTTACTCAAAGGTTTAGCAAGTTTTGAAAAATCTCTAATGAACTTTCCATAGAAACCAGCATGTCCTAGAAAACTTCTAATTGCTTTGACATTGCAAGGTGGGGATAACTTTTCAATCACCTCCACCTTAGCCTTGTCCACCTCTATGCCTTTTTTTGAGATCTTATGACTAAAAACCACCCCCTCTGTAACCATGAAATGGCATTTCTCCCAATTCAAAACAAGGTTGATTTCTTGGCATCGCTTTAGCACCAAGGCTAAGTGGTGCAAGCAATTAGAATATGAGTTACCAAACACAGAGAAGTCATCCATAAACACCTCAATGTATCTTTCAATCATGTATGAAAATATGGAGAGCATGCACCTTTGGAATATTGCAGATGCATTGCACAATCCGAAGGGCATTCTCCTATAAGCAAAGACACCATATGGACAAGTAAATGAGGTTTTCTCCTGGTCCTTGGGGTCTACAACAATTTGGTTGTAACCAGAATAACCGTCCAAAAAGCAATAATATTCATGTTCGGCCAGTCTCTCAAGCATCTGATCCATGAAAAGTAGAGGGAAGTGATCCTTCCTGGTGGCTTCATTAAGCTTCCTATAGTCAATGCACATGCACCAGCCAGTCACTATTCTTGTTGGTATCAGCTCATTCTTCTCATTTGGTACAATAGTGACCCCTCCTTTCTTGGGAACTACTTGCACAGAGCTTACCCAAAGGCTGTCTAAAATGGGGTAAATCACCCCTGCTTGCCACAACTTCAGCACCTCTTTTTGGACTACTTCATTCATGGTTGGGTTCAGCCTTCTTTGTTGCTGTCTTGAAGGCTTAGCACCTTCTTCAAGTAGGATTTTGTTCATGCACACTGAAGGACTAATTCTCTTTGAGTCCGCAAGTGTCCATCCTATAACATCCTTGTGTTGTTTTAGCACTTGGATAAGCTCCTCTTCTTGCTCCTTACTAAAGCTTGAGTTGATGATCACTGGGTAAGTGTTGTTGTCACCCAGGTAAGCATATTTCAAACTTGGAGGTAAGGTCTTTAGCTCTAGTTTTGGTGCCTCCACTTCCTTGTTATCCGTGTGGTTCAGCATGATTGAATTCTCCATGATTCCTTGTGGTGGTTCTCCACCTGTTGCGTGTTGTTCCAACTCCATAATCTCTTCACATTGTTCTTCCTCCAACACTCCTTGAACTATTGATGCGTGGCAGAAGTTAACCAATTAAAAGATTTCAATTAAGAGACAGCGTTGCACGTATAGCTCTTAACCAGCTAAGATCTGCCTCACCAATTTAAAAAGGGTTGTCACAAAATTTAGAAATAAAATACTGAGAGTATGAGTCCCAGGTCGTCTCCCAACGAGTTACAGGCAAGAGTGCTAATTTATTAATCAGAAAATTTCCAGAAAGTTGAGTTTGATAATGGGTAATTAAAATAATTGCGAACTAAGACAATAAAAATAAACTGAAAATAATTATTGATATTCTGAATAAAAGGCCTTGACTGGGGGAATAATTAAGCGGAACTTGTATCCTTATTAGGATCTTCTCAACTGTGGTGTAAAAAGGTTGTTGTTCTCACTCGATTTTCCCTTACCAAATAAGGAAAGATATGGTGATTGAACTAACTCTTACCCTCAAGTCCTAGCCCTCTCCCTTGGGGAGGTCTAGTGTTAGTAAGTATGAAGTCAGCTAACAATGTCCTGTTTAACCAAGCACTTGAGCATTCCAACTCAAGTATCACCTCTTAATTAACCCCCATGTCAAGTAGAAATTCTACTCTATTGACATGAAATTAATAATCATAAAAATATGAGAAGACATAATTGATTAAAATAAAATAGAGAATTAAAATTAATTAAAATAAAAATAACTTCATATATTAATAAATTCAAAATGTAACATACTTAATTGAATAGGGTCAATGAGTAACTAAGTAAAAATAAAGGAATAAGGAAACAAACTAAAGTGATGTCTTCAACGGAGGTAATGACTTTTAGCATCCAAAAATTTCAAGCAAAAACATAAACTATCAATCTAACGCAACTCTAAAAACTCAGATCTAAAACTAAGTGTAATCCTAATGTGATGAATCTCAATGTGTGTGGATGCCTCCCCGAGTCTTCTGCATGTTCCCTAGGTTTAATCTGTGTTTCTAGGCCAAAAACTGGGTCAAAAAGCGGCTCGAAATCGCCCCCAGTGTATTCTGTTATTTTGGCAGATCGCGCAGGTCACGCGTACGCGTCGTCCATGCGTTCGCGTCAGGCAGTGATTTTTCTTGTCACGCGTTCGCATCGTCCATGCATTCACGTCGTGCGTGCAGACTCCAATCTACGCGTTCACGTTAGGCACGCATCCGCGTCGCTGCGAATTCTTCATTTCGCGCGTTCGCTTGGGCCATGCGCTCGCGTCATTGCTCGCTGGTCATCTCCTTAGTTTCTTGTGTTCCTTCCATTTTTTGCAAGCCTCCTCTCCAATTTCCAAGCCATTCATGCCCTATGAAGCCTGAAACACTTAACACACAAATCACGGCATCGAATGGGATAAAGGAAAATTAAAATACATAATTAAAAGTCTCTGGGAAGCAAGTTTTCAACCATGGAGTGATTTTGGGAAGGAATTGTAAATGCATGCTTATTATATGAATAAGTGGGTAAAGAATTGATAAAAACCACACAATTAAACACAATATGAATCATAAAATAAAGGTTTATCAACTCCCCACACTTAAACATTAGCATGTCCTCATGCTTAGTTGAAGGAGATAAAGTAAATGAATAGGGACATGTAAAACTCATGAAATTCAATGCAACCTATGTATATATGTAAACGCAACTATATGCTTCTTGTCTACTTGGTCAAAAGTAAATAAGCTCTTCAAGAAAAATATAAATTAGATTTCACTAACTCAACTCATATAGTAAATACAGGTAACATTGTAAGAAGACAGCTTATGAAAGCAGGGAACATAGAATTAAGCACTGAACCCTTACTGGTAGTGTATGTGCACTCTAATCACTCAAGTGTATAGGGTAATCACTCTACTCTTTTCTAGTCATGCTTTCTAAAAATTATTCTTCACCTAACCAATCAATAATATTTAACATACCAATGCAAACATCATGAGGCCTTTTTCAAGGTTGTAATGGGGTCAAGGTAAAGGTAAGGGTATATATATATATGGCTAAGTGAGCTTTATAAATTGAATCTTTAATTAACCTAAGCTTTCACCTAACATACATACACTCTATATAACTCTAGAATCATGCCTAGCTACCCATAGTCTTCACTTTTGCATTACATACTCATGTATCAACTTTTCTTTAATTTTATCACATATGCATTGATTTTTCATTAACTTAACATTGGAGTAATTTTGTCCCCTTATTTATTTACTTATTTATTGAATATTTTTGGATTTTTTTTTCAATTGGAATAAAAGTAAACATAACATTATCAATGCACATGGATTTTTAATTTTTCTAGTCTCACATGAGTAGATACCCAAATTCCCATCTATTTTATCATGACATATTCTCTTATTATCTCTTGTTCCCATAAATTTCCCATATTCAATTAACACACAATTCCTATCTTAAGCTAACCAAAGATTCAATTTGGATATTTAATTGTTTTTCCGCTTAAGGCTAGTAATGTGGTAAAATATAGAACGAATGGGATAAAAAGGCTCAAAGTGGCTAACAAAGGTAATTTAAAGGGTAGGCTTATTTGGGATAAGTGAGCTAAACAAATAATGGCCTCAATCATACGCATGCATATAACATATTAAATATTGGACATATAGTATGAAACAAAATAAAGATTACAATCATAGAGAAGCAAACACACATGAATAAAATATTTATGGTTAAATAATATAACCATGTAATTAAGCTCAAATCTTACAGGTTGTGTGTTCTTAGCTTTTTAAACTATGTTCCAAATACAACTTCAAACAAGTTTACACAAAGGTTTGATTTAAATTAGTGAAATTTTTCAGAAAATAGGGTCTTAGAAGAAACTTATTATTTTCAATCAAGTAGAACATGCATGCAACTAATTATTACTATGCAGTTTATCCTATCCTAACAAAAGAAAAATTAACTAAATATCCTATTTTATTGGTGTTTAGGGAAGAAAAATTACCTCCGGAAGTCAGGTACTGATCGACCTCTCCACACTTAAGGCTTTGCACCATCCTCGGTGCCATCTGTCAGGAACAGAGGGGGGCTGGTAGCAGCATCTCCACCATCGGGATCGTCATGGCTCCCTGTGCTGGTAAATGAAGTGGAGTTCGGAGTGTCTGGGTCGTTGTCAGATCTGTATTTTCCCATAAATAGCTCCTTAAAGTGTGTGAATCGGCGCTTGTTATGGCGCTCTCTAAGCTTTGCTATGTGTTCCTGCCGATCCAACCTTTCAAGTATCTGATGGAGTAGTTGGTTTGTTGTAGGTGCTTGTGGTGTTGAAGGAGGGATGTCTTCAGTCGATCCTGTAGGCTGGCTTGTAGTGGCTGTTGATGGTCTGATATATTTCCCGTTAGGGACGTACTGATCATCCCGTAGAAGGAAGGCTTTGGTGTCCCCAGCTCTGTAAGAGACTCCAGCTGCCGAGACGAGATCTGAAACCAAGGCAGAAAAAGGTAAGTTGCCCGCTATCTGTATGTGTCCCATTGCATTCCGGATGTGTCTTGGTAAATTAAGGTGCTGGTCTGTAAGGATACACTAGAGTAAAACAGCCATGTCTTCAGTGAAGGAGGACTCGTGAGTGCTCAAAAATACATAATGGGACATGATCTGTGCCCATACTCGAGCCTCCAAGGTAAGTGCTGAAGCCGATATCCCTTTTGGTCAGGATCGATGGGATCCCTAGATCCATAAGCTGCCAGGTTGTGCTATTACTCTAAGAACGGCGTCCCAGTCAAATTGGTATGTCTGGCGCTTAAGTGAGGCTTCTTGGAATGCGTCCAATCCTTCTGGAGTAGGGGGAAGATCTAAAGTTTGTTGAATGGCCTCTTCAGTTATGGGGACTTGCTTCTGATGGACATAGACAGACTGCATGGTTAGCATGTGAAAGTTGGAGTAGAATTCTACTACCCATGAGAGATTAACCTGCCGTGGCTGTCTCCGTAGGAATCCCCATTGTCTTCGCTCAATGCGGGGCTCAACAAATTCGGCAATGTGCTTTGGGAGGATGAGAAGGTATTCATTATTGTAATTCCTCTCTGCCAGGATGGGGAACATCTGCTCATAGTAGCGGTTAGGAAACCGCGCAGTGTCCTTTGCTGGAAAGGCTTTTTCTTTTTCATCGACCTTGATGATCCTCTTAATTCTTTTTGTTGAGGGCTTTACTGCTGTTGAAGATGGCTCTGCCACTAATGTTCTTTTCGTTCATCTCCTTGCTGGTGGTTTGGAAATAGCTTTCTCCTTTCCTTTCTTGGTGGCCATCTTGAAAAAGGAAAGAAAAAGTAATGTGTAAAGCTAAGGGTTCGAGCAAGGGAGCGAATATTATGAGTGGTAATCAATGCATGGTAAAGAGGGATGTCATTAACACATGGTCTAGGCTACATATGAAAAGTTCATCAAAGGTAATATAACAAATGCATGTAATGGCAATTGAATGCTAGATGTTTATTGGCATGCCGGAAAAGGCATGAGTAGCATAGATCAAGCATTCAATGTCCAAGTTAGATTACCAAGTCTTTCAAACTAATAACCTGTTTGTATTGACAATTAAATTAAATTAATAAAATATAAAAGGGGTTTTGTGAAAAGCAGGCATTAAAGAAGTGGAATAGAATAAATTAAAATAATGTACAATGCCACACAGTTTTTTTCACAAACACTTGGCATGCATGATGAAGATGTTATTGAGAGTAGGGAATTTGAACATGCAAGCAACCCTTATGAAAAGTAATATATAATTGTCAAACAAAACCATAATAATCCACAAGCAAGATATGGAAAATAAAGACTGAAATAAATGTTCAACACCAATTAAAAGGAATTGAAAGAAAGAAAAATGAGGGAAAATATAGATTAAGAAGGTGAAAAGAAAAAAAAATTAAAACATAAATAAAATTGATAAGAGAAAGTAAAAAAAATTAGAGAAAGAAAGAAAAGAACCTTAATGATGGGTGTGAAAAATAAGGATGGAGAATGTAAAAAGTGAGAATGAATAGAGAAAGAAGAAGGGGGAAGAAAGAAATAACAAAGGAAAAGAAAAATTAGGATTTGGGGAAGAAAAGATAAGATATTTTGGCCGATTTGAATATTATGTGCGCTGCATGCGACGCGAACGCGTGCCATGTGAATTTGTTAAGTGACGCGGTCGCATGACTTGAATTGTGCGAATGGCGCGAAAGCAACCGCGCGTTCGCGCGACTCTCTGTTTCAAACTCTATTTGCCAAATTTTAAGGTGACGCGATCGCGTGGTTGATGCGATCGCGTGAATGGTGATGTTTTAAAAACGATGCGGCCGCGTGGGGCACGCGGTCGTGTGATGTAGCTGGTGCTTCTAGCATCAGGCCAGCCAGCTCCATCACAACATGCTGCCATACACCTATTTATGTCGAATTTTTAGGGTCACGCGTTCGCGTGGGTGACGCGAATGCGTGGGAGGCTTATATCGCAAATGACGCGGCCGCGTGGGCATGTTTGTGCCTAAGGCACGCCTGCAGCCACGCTTCCGCGTGACTTTCTGTTCGATTTTGTTTTCTTCCCAAGGCACTGGTGACGCGGACGTGTCAGCGACGCTGCCGCATCGCGTGCGTGGTTTTTTTTTTTTTAAATAATATGCAGAATGCTCATGCAAACTATATGCAGCTGGATGATGAGAAGAGTCATTAACATCATAAAAATAAAGTAAAAATAAAACTAAGATTAGAACGGAACGATCATACCATGGTGGGTTGTCTCCCACCTAGTACTTTGCTTTTACGTCCTTAAGTTGGATGCTCGTTAGGCTCATTCAGCTTCTCTTGGTGGATCTCCTAAGAGGAAGATCTCTAGTTCCTTTTGATTCTTTGTCTTCTCACCATGGTAAAGCTTTAGGCGATGTCAATTAACTTTAAGAAATTTGGAGTTAACAGGATGACGCAGGTGGAAAACTCCGTATGGCTTTACCTTTTCCACTCTGTATGGACCTTCCCATCTTGATCTCAGTTTACCTGGCATGAGCCTCAGTCTGGAGTTATATAGTAGAACTAACTCTCCTAGTCAGAATTCTTTCCTTTTTATGTGCTTGTCATGGACAGCCTTCATTTTCTCCTTGTATCGCCTAGAGTTGTCATATGCTTCTAGGCAGAGGGTCTCTAGTTCTGCTAGTTGTAGCTTTCTTTCAGCACCAGCTTTCGTAATATTCATGTTGCACTCCTTCACAGCCCATAAAGCCTTGTGTTCCACCTCTACGGGGAGGTGGCAAGCTTTTTCGTATACCAAGCGGAAGGGGCTCATCCCAATGGGTGTCTTGTATGCTGTTCTATATGCCCAGAGTGCATCTTATAGCCTGGCACTCTAGTCCTTCCTATGAGGTTTTACTATCTTCTCCAGAATACGTTTAATCTCTCTATTAGAGACTTCTGCTTGCCCATTGGTCTGGGGATGATAAGCTGTGGCGACTTTGTGAATTATCCCATGCCTTTTCAGTAATCCTGCTAGTCTCCTATTACAAAAGTGAGTGCCTTGATCACTCACGATTGCTCGTGGTGATCCAAAGCGACAAATAATATGGTTTTTAACAAAGGAAACAACAGTGTTAGCATCATCAGTACGGGTAGGAATTGCTTCCACCCATTTAGAAATGTAATCTATAGCTAATAGTATATAAAAGTAACCATTAGAATTTGGGAATGGACCCATGAAGTCAATGCCCCAAACATAAAAAATTTCACAGAAAAGCATATGCTGTTGAGGCATCGCATCCCTCTTGGATATATTACCAAACCTTTGGCATGGAGAACAAGATTTACAAAATTCAGCAGCGTCCTTGAAAAGAGTAGGCCACCAGAATCCGCAATCTAGAATTTTTCTAGCTATTCTTTGAGGGCCAAAATGTCCTCCACTCTCAGATGAGTGGCAGGCCTCTAAAATAGACTGGAATTCTGATTGACGAACACACCATCTAATTACCTGGTCAGCACCACACCTCCATAAATATGGATCATCCGCTTTTCAGCTTGTCTCTTTGGTGCTTAGTACAATTTGGAGGAAAAGTATGGCTAACTAGATAATTAGCGACAGGTGCATACCAAGGAACTACTTCAGATACTGCTTGTAAGTTATCAAATGGGAAATTATCATTTATAGGAGTGGAGTCACCCTTAATGTGCTCAAGGTGACTCAAGTGGTCTGCCACTAAATTCTGGTTACCACTCCTGTCCTTAATTTCTAAATCAAATTCTTGTAACAGCAGTATCTAGCGTATTAGCCTTGGTTTGGACTCCTTTTTAGCTAATAAGTATTTTAGAGCTGCATGGTCTGAGTACACTACTACCTTAGTACCAAGTAAATAGGCTCGAAATTTATCCAGAGCAAAAACAATAGCAAGAAGCTCTTTTTCAGTAGTAGTATAATTAGACTGAGCAGCATCTAAAGTTTTAGATGCATAAGCAATTACAAAAGGGTCTTTACCTTCGCGCTGAGCCAGCGCTACTCCTACTGCGTGGTTGGAAGCATCACACATAATTTTAAATGGCTGGCTCCAGTCTGGTCCTCTCACAATTGGAGCTTGAGTCAGAGTGATCTTCAGTTTATCAAACGCTTGCATACAGCTCTCACTGAACTCGAACTCAATATCTTTTTGCAGCAATCTGAATAATGGTAGTGCTACCTTACTGATGTCCTTAATGAATCTCCTGTAAAAACCTGTGTGGCCAAGGAACGAATGGACTTTCCTCACGGAGGAGGGGTAAGGTAAACTAAAAATAACATCCACCTTTGCTGGATCTACCGAAATGCCAGTATTAGATACAACATGTCCTAGTACAATTCCTTGTTTTACCATAAAGTGACATTTTTCAAAATTTAACACAAGGTTTGTATTAACACATCTGTCTAAGACTCTAGATAAACTATCCAAGAAAAGGATAAATGAATCACCATATATGCTGAAATCATCCATAAAAATTTCCATACAGTTCTCAATAAGATCATAAAAAAGACTTATTATGCACCTTTGGAAAGTAGCAGGGGCATTACACAAGCCAAAGGACATTCTCTTATAAGCATAAGTCCCAAAAGGACATGTAAAAGTAGTCTTCTCCTGATCTTCAGGAGCTATATGAATTTGAAAGTATCCTGTGTAACCATATAAGAAACAATAATGAGATTTACCTGACATGCGATCAAGCATTTGATCAATGAATGGCAAGGGGTAATGGTCCTTGCGAGTGGCTTAGTTGAGACGCCTATAGTCAATGCAAACTCTCCATGAATTCTGCACTCTAGTTGTCAGGAGCTCTCCATGCTCATTCTTTATTGTTGTGACTCTAGACTTCTTGGGCACCACTTGTACTGGGATGACCCATTCACTGTCTGAAATTGGGTAAATGATATCTGCTTCAAGTAGCCTGGTCACTTCCTTCTTGACAAATTCTAAGATGGTGGGATTTAATCTTCTTTGAGGTTGACGGACAGGCTTTGCTCCCTCTTCTAAGAATATTCTGTGCTCACAAATTTGAGGACTGATACCTACTATATCCGCCAAGCTCCATCCAATTGCTTTCTTATGTTTTCTCAGCACTTTGAGTAGTTGTTCTTCCTGTTGAGAAGTGAGTTCCCTTGTAATGATGACTGGGAACTTCTGCTTGTCCTCAAGGTAAGCATACTTGAGGTGTGGAGGAAGGGGCTTCAACTCTAATTTCTGCTCATAGCTAGGTTCTGGATCATCCGGGGCTGGTGATAATGGTAAAGTCTTCTCACTGTTTTCAGAAAGTGTCCCCACACTTGGACCTTGCTCCATGTACTTCTCTTCTAATTCTTCCTGGTGAACCTCAGCTACAGTTTCATCAATAATATCACACTGAAAGATAGAATGATCTTCCGGAGGGTGCTTCAGAGCTTCATTTAAACTAAAACTCACTGTTCTACCATCTATCTCAAAAGAGTAAGTTCCTGAGAATGCATCCAGCTTGAACTTTGAAGTCTTCAGGAATGGTCTTCCAAGCAGGATTGATTATGGTCTTCCTGAGTCATTAGGGGGCATTTCCAGGATGTAGAAATCAATGGGAAATGTGAGCCCCTTAATGATCACTAGTACATCTTCAGCAATTCCAACTACTATAATAATGCTTTTATATGCTATCATAAAACGAGCTGCCAACCTTTTTAAGGGAGGGAGCCTCAAAGTATCATATATGGACAAAGGCATTATGCTAACACATGCTCCTAAATCACACATACAGTCAGAAAATATCACACCTCCAATAGTACAGCTAACCATACATGGACCTGAATCACTATATTTTTCAGGTATATTTCCCAATAAAGCAGATATAGAACTACCTAAAGGAATAGTTTCTAATTCATTAATTTTATCTTTATGTATGCACAAATCCTTTAGAAACTTTGCGTATTTATGTACCTGTTGAATAACATCAAAAAGGGGAACAGTTACCTCGACCTTTTTGAATATTTCTACTATTTTGGGGTCAAGTTCCATCTGTTTTCTGGGCTTCCTTGCAAGTTGTGGAAATAGAATAGGAGGGGCGCGAATTGTAGCTTCAACATCCCTTGGTGCTTTATTCTGTGGTTGAGTTTCCTCTTCTTCAACTATGTCTTGTACGTCCTCTTCCTCTTCAGCATCTTCTATTTCCACCACATCCTCTGCTGACACATTTTCTGGTGGTTTTGGCTCCTCGTGGTTCCTCTCCTACAGTGTGGTTCCGGACCTTAGAGTGATGGCATTGATGCCACCCTTGGGATTAGGCAGTGGTTGAGAAGGAATTCCATTAGAGCTTGAAGGTTGATGTGTGGAATTAAGTAAGGAATCCATCCGGGAGACGAGAGCTTGTAAAGTGGCAGTTAAGCCATTCAGACTAGAGTTAAGCTGAGCATGCATGTCTTGCTGTCCTTGCACAAGAGAACGGAGTATCTCGTCATTTGATGAGGAACTAGAATAAGCAGTCTGAGAAACTTGTTGTTGGGTTTGTTAGGTGAGGTGCTCTGTAAAGTTGGTTCTGATTCTGCTGTCTGTTGTTGCTATTGTTATTCCACCTCTGGTTTCCATTATTGACTTTGCCTCCTCTGTTAAAGTTATCTCTCCAGCCATGGTTAGAATTATCTCTCTAACCTTGGTTGGAATTGTCTTGCCATCCATGGTTATTGTTGCCACCTTGGTTGTAGTTTCCGCCTTGTTGATTGTATCCTTGATTCGGACGGTCATAAAAGTTGTGAGTAACTGCCACAGTGTTGTCTTCTTAGAGTTGTGGACATTCATCAGTATAATGACTATAATCAACACAGATCCCGCATACTCTTTGTGGAACTAACTGTTGGCTCTGTTGTGGTGAAGGCTGAACTTGTTGTGCTTGTTGTTAATTCAGCTGCATATGCTTCAGTAGGTTGGTCATTTCACATATACTCTAGGTGAGAGCAGTAGTCTCTTTGCTAGTGGAAATCTCTGCAACAGCTTTGGGGTTGCGCCTCTGTCTATGATTCCTAGTGGACTCAACTAAGTCGCTGATCAGTTGCCATGCTTCATCTGCATTTTTGTACTTTTTCAGAGAATCATTACTGGCACCTTCCAGTGTGGTCTTATCCTGGGGGTTCATGCCTTGAGTGAAGTAGCTGATCAATACTAGTTTACCAATCATGTGATGGGACATGCATCCAGGAGATTGTTGAAGCGCTCCCAATATTCAAAGAGAGTCTCTGATTCACCTTGAAAAAATGCAGGAGATCTCTTTTCTCAGTCTATCTGTGACTTCAGCAGGGAAGTATTTTTCAAAAAATTCTCTTCTGAGTGTATCCCAGTTGGTAACAGTTACTTCAGGTTGGGAGTAGTACCACTCCCTCGCCTTTCCCTCAAGAGAAAATGGGAAAGCGGTTAACAGAATAGAAGTTTCATCTCCCGCGTCGCTGCGAATTCTTCATTTCGCGCGTTCGCATGGGCCATGCGCTCTCGTCATTGCTCACTGGTCATCTCCTTAGTTTCTTGTGTTCCCTCCATTTTTTTGCAAGCATCCTCTCCAATTTCCAAGCCATTCATGCCCTATGAAGCCTGAAACACTTAACACACAAATCACGATATCGAATGGGATAAAGAAGAATTAAAATACATAATTAAAAGTCTCTGGGAAGCAAGTTTTCAACCATGGAGTGATTTTGGGAAGGAATTGTAAATGCATGCTTATTATATGAATAAGTGGGTAAAGAATTGATAAAAACCACACAATTAAACAGAATATGAATCATAAAATAAAGGTTTATCAACTATCTTCTCTATGGTATCTACCATCATGCACTATCCTATGGATTCCTTGGGGTAACTCATTGCCTTGAAGACATTGAAGACCATCTTCTCTTCATGTAACCTCAAAACTAGTTCCCCTTTTTGCACATCAATGATGGCTCCAGCAGTAGCTAGGAATGGCCTTCCTAGAATGATTGATGTGTTAGCCTCTTCTTCCATATCCAGCACAACAAAGTAAGCTGGGAAGATAAACTCTCTCACTTTCATCAACATGTCTTCCACTACCCCATGTGGAAACTTGAATGTTCTATCAGCCAATTAGAGTGCCATCCTTGTTGGTTTGGCTTCCTCAATTTTCATCCTTCTCATCATAGTCAGGGACATGAGATTGATGCTAGCTCCCAGGTCACATAATACTTTTTTAATGTTGATATCCCCTACGATGCAGAGAATTTGGAAACTTCCAGGGTCTTTCATCTTTTGAGAGAGCTTCTTTTGTATGATGGCACTGCACTCTTCAGTTAGCACTATGGTCTCTTTTTCTCCCTAGTTCCTTTTTCTTGTCATGAACTCCTTTAAAAATTTGGCATAGAGTGGCATTTGCTCCAATGCCTCAGCAAATGGTATGTTGATTTGGAGCTTCTTGAAGATCTCTAAGAATCTAGAGAACTGGCTATCTTTCCCATCCTTCCTCAGCCTTTGTGGGTATGGTGCCTTTGGCACATAAGGCTCCAAGACTGGCTTTGGTGAGGATGAGGCAGGGGTTTCTTCTTCATTCTTGTTTTCAGGCTTTTCTGCAGCTTCTTTTTCTTGGTTACCCTATCTTGGGGTTGTTTCTTCTACAACTTTTCCACTTCTAAGTTTGATGGCCTTACATTCTCCTCTTGGGTTAGCCATGGTATCACTGGGAAATGTATGTGTAGACATTGGAATTTGCTTGGATAAAATCCCTACTTGTGCTTCCAATTTTGAGATTGCTGCACCTTGATTATTTAGATTTGATCTGTATTCTTTTTGGTTAGCATCTATCTTCCTGTCAGCCTGTGTTTGTCTCTCCAAAAGAGTGGAAATAGCTCCTGTCAGCTGTGATGATAGTTGTGCTATTCCAGCCTCTACTCTCTCAAAGTTGCTCTTGATTTCGCATGGTTGCATAGCTGAGGTTGATGTGTCTTGATGGTGGTTGTTGTGTGGTTGCTGGGTGGAATGATATGCTATGTTTTGTGAGTTATGGTAAGGTCTGTTGTTGCTTGATTGATGGTTGGGGTTGTGGTTGTGGTATTGATTGGCTTGGTATGGCTTGTTATGGTCTTGGTTGTGGCTTTGTTGGTTTTTCCACCCAAAATTTGGGTGGTTCTTCCAACCTAGGTTGTATGTCTTGGAGTTTGGATCAAATGGCGGTCTAGAATTGTTCACATAATTAGCTTGCTTCCATTCACATTCAACTTCTTGTGCATCTCCTTCTTGTTGAGGGGCTTGGGCTTGAATGGCTGAGACTTGATTATTCTCCATCTTCTTGGTCAAGGCTACTAGTTGTACAGTGATCACTTTGTTTTGGGCTAACAGAGCATCCATGGAATTGAGCTCCATTACTCCTCTCTTTTGAGTTCTATCTGAAGCATAGAAATACTCATTCTCAGCCACAGTCTCAATGACATCTATGGCTTCTTCAATGGTTTTCTTCTTATTGACTGAGCCTCCTGAAGAATGATCTACTGCTTGCTTTGACTCATATGACAGCCCTTCATAGAAGATGTGTAGTTGCACCCACTCATTGAACATATCCGGTGGGCATTTCCTTGTCAAATCTTTGAACCTCTCCTTGGCCTCGTAGAGTGTTTCACCATCTTGCTGTCTGAAAGTTTGTACCTCAGCTCTGAGTCTATTGACTCTCTGTGGAGGGTAGAATCTTGCTAGAAACTTGTTCACAATATCATCCCATGTGGTTAAGCTCTCTTGGAAAATGCTTCCAACCACTTTGCTGCCTTATCTCTGAGTGAGAAAGGGAACAAAAGTAGCTTGTAGGTGTTAGGGTGTACACCATTGGACTTCACAGTGTCACAAATCCTCAAGAATGTAGTGAGATGTTGGTTTGGGTCCTCTTGAGCACCTCCTCCATATGAACAATTATTCTAGACAAGTGTGATGAGTTGAGGTTTCAACTCAAAATTGTTAGCATGGATTGTTGGCTTCAGAATGTTGCTACCACAGTTTCCTGGATTTGGGTTGATGTAGGAGCCTAAGACTCTCTTCTCTTTCCCAACATGATTACCAGCATCCTCTCCAAAATTGTTATGTACTTCTTCCTCCATAGTAGCTTCTGGATCTTCCTCCACTACTTTCTCTCCAACTATGCCTTTGCCTCTTGCTTCCCTCCTTAATTTAAGGAAGGTTTTCTCAGGTTCACTATCGAAAGAAGATGAAGTTTCTCCCCTTCTACCTGTCATACATTCAACAAACAGCAAGTAGAGGGCAAGTGAAAGAATCACTCTTGTCAAGATTAGTGGTTAGCTTGGTTGATGCAATTAATCAAACAGTTAGAAGAATGGAAATATGAACAATGAATAACTGAAATGATAAAAGTAAAAAGAAAACAGAATGGAAAGAAGAAGAATTAAAGAACTAAAATAACAAGGTAATTAAATGGCTTAATCTTGCTCTCCAATCAATTTAATCATTGTCAAATTCAAACCAATCCCCGGCAATGGTGCCATAAAACTTGATGACTGGAATTCACTCCCCATACAAAAGTTGATGAATCCGTTCTTTTGGTAAGCGCACCAAAATTATCGTCAAGTAATAACCCACAGTGGAGTGGGATCGTATCCACAGAGATTGGTAGATTTGAGCAATTTTAATCAATAGGTGAATTAGTCAAGCTAAACGTAATAGATTGTGATTGCAGAATTATAAATGGGCAGAATTATAAATGACTCAAAAGTAAAGAAAAGCAGTAAAGTGCAGAAAAGGAAATGGCAATAATGTAAAGTTCAGAAACATAAATGGCTTAATTGTAAATGGAAATGGGGATCTGTAGAATATAAAGAAAGCTATAAAGAATGTGGAAGATAAGAATAGGGGAATTCATTGAGATCAGGAGATGTTGTCTCTTTGGATTAAATCCAGCTCATATCCACTTCAATCATGCAACTCATTGACCTCTTGGCAATCATGATTGATTGAGCCCCAATCCTTTAGTGGCTCAATCTCTCAGATCTTGATCAATAGCCAATTCCTTGGTTTAATTGCTCATGAAGAGAGATATGCTTGGTCCCTGATTATACCACACATCATCATAGGTCCAAGTAGAGGGAGGATTATATGTCACCATATCCAAACACCAAAACCCAGATCCTACTCAAGTGTGAGAAGGGATTTCTAGCTTGGTTTCATGTTTTCTTTTCCAAGGTTCCCATGAAACCCATTTTGCATTCAATCTCTTTTCCAAGATAATTGAACACTAGCATTAAAACGAAATTCCTTCTAGAAAATCAAAGAGAAGATGAAGAGAACAAGAAATTAACTATCATTAATCAATCAAGTACAACAGATCTCCCTTTCTCAATGAGAGGGAATTTAGCTACTCATAGCTCAGAGAAAAGTACAAGAGATGGAGAAGATGATAAAGTGAAAAAGTAAATCTAACTAAAAACTCTACTCCACAACTTAGCTTCCCAACTACTTATCCCCTTTCTCAGTACTTTCAGGGGTTATTTATCCTACTCCTAGCACTAGAAATAAAGAAATTACAAAAGTGAAAAGAAAAATACAATTTGGAGGGAAAAGAAACTCAATAAACGTGATCTCCCAGCTGGCGTGTGACTGGCGCTTCAGTAACGTGCCACGCCCAACTCTGAATCTGGCTTGGCGTGCCACGCCCAACTCTTCAAGTGGCACGCCTTCCTTCATTGGCCTCTCTGGCGTGCCACGCCTTCGAGCCTAAGTGGCACGCCCAGGGTTCTTTAAGCACTTGTGTAGCCTGGTGTGCCATGCCTTCGACCTCAAGTGGCACGCCCAGGCCTTCTCCCTCTTCTTCTTACTTCTGGAAAGTTGAACTAGCAGGGCATGCCCAGGGTCTGGCATGCCACACCCATTATCTGTGCTTGGTCTTTCTCTCTGGAAAATTGAACTAGCATGGCACGCCCAGGATCTGGCATGCCACGCCCATTTGTGTGCTAGGCTCCCTCGCTGGCGTGCCATGCCAGAACTTAAGTGGCACGCCCAGGTCTTCTTCTTGTTGATTGGTGATGCTGGCGTGCCATGCCTGAGACTCAAGTGGCACGCCCATATGGTTGGCCTCCTGTCTTCTTCTCTGGAAAATATAACTGGCGTGCCACGCCTATTATTCCTCTTTGTTCTAGTAGCTGGCGTGCCACGCCCAGCATTCAAGTGGCACGCCCAAGTAAGAACCTAGAGCTGGCGTGCCACGCCTTCGATACCATGTGGCATGCCCAGCCTTTGCTTGGCCCTTTTGTACATTGGCGTGCAACGCCTGGATGCTCAAGTGGCATGCCTAAGTGAGGGTGAGGGCTTGGCGTGCCACGCCTTCGACACTAAGTGGTATGCCCAGCCTTTTAGGCCTTCAACTTCTTCTCTGGAGACTTGTACTAGCGCGCCACGCCTTGCTGCTCAAGTGGCATGCCCTTTAGTGTGGCTCTCTTAAGCTTGGCGTGCCACGCCTGCCTCATCAAGTGGCACGCCCATTAGTGTAAGACGGGCTAGGTGTGCCACGCCCAGCCTGGCGTGCCACGCCCTTTGAGTGGCTTTCAACAATGCTCTCTGGAAAAGTACACTGGTGTGCCACGCCCAGCTTCTGGCGTGCCACGCCCATGTAAATGCTTTGAGAATCCCCTCTGGACTTCAATACTGGTGTGACACACCCAGCTCCTGGCGTGCCACGCCCATGCATTTTTGTGGCGTTTGTTCCAAGTGGCACGCCAGTTTCAAATGCGCAGCTTGTTTTGTTATTTTTCTTCCCTTTTTGTTGCTCTTTTTCACCTGAAATTCAGCACAACCCCATTTTAAAAGCAATGTACTATAATATTCATCAATTAACTCATAAATTGCAATGATTAAATGAGATTATGCTCTTTTATGATCCTTTTTAGACAAGAAAAAAGGGTAGATGATGCATGTCATCAGTATCATATAACCAATTTCTGACAGTGAGTGGGTGAGCCTGGTCCAAGTCGTTCCAAAGAAATCAGGAATCACTACTATAGAAAAGGATGATGGTGAAGGGGTCTGATAAACCCTATTTTTAGGGTTTATCTTGTAATGATTTTAGGGGATTTTATCACCTTTTACCCACATTTATTCAATGAAATAGCATGGTTTCATGATTATCTCCTAATTTGTGCTTAAGTGGGAAAATATGGTTTCATGATTATCTCCTAATTTGGTGGCCGCACATGATTTTTAAATAAAAAACGTGCCCAGCGATTTCTGAGAAGCTGTGGGGCCCAGTTTGCAACCAACTTTGGCGCCAAAATGCATAAAAGGACTAAGGATTGACGGGAATTGACACCTTTGATCATCTTATGCTCATTTTGCACACATTAGGATTAGAATTAGTTATTTTTAGAGAGAGAAGCTGTCACTTCTCTCTAGGATTAAAGTGAATCCCCAACAATGACGCCAAAAACTTGATGCGGGTGTTAACGTTGGTTTAGAATTTCTCAAAATAAAGTCTCGTTGCAAGCATAATCTAAACCAACAACTAAATCTCACAATCAAAGTTTGAATTCAAAGATGTTACTATTCAAAACCAATTCAATTTCGGGAGTTTTCAATTCCCAGGTCGCCTCCCAAGGACACTTGAGACCAATGAGTGTGCAATTTCGGTTGTGAAGCTCATGGGGTTTTTAATGAAGAGATAAACATATAAAGCAATAAAAGAACATGCAAAATTGTGATAAATGAACTAATAAAGGAATTAACGAACTAACTATCCAATATAGACAAGTAAGGTATAAAAGGAATTAATGTAAATGTGTATGAACGTGTTAAAGCATAAAAAGGTATCTTGACTTGGAATGAGCTAAGGGTCCTTTCCTTGTCAGAACCACAACTATATCAATTAGAATGGATTAATCTCACTTGATTAACCCTTACATCAGAGAGTAAGTTAAATGAGCATAAGTGTTCTTAACCCACAAATCTTAAATTGACACTAAATATGGGACATTCCAACTCTAGGAACCCAATTTCTCACTTTTCCCAAGCCAAGAGATAGAAAACTAGCCCAAAATCATAATTGACATTTTGTCAAACACTTGGTGGGCAAAAACACTAATCATGGGAAAAATGAAAAAATACTTGAAAATAAAAGCAACAAATAATCTCAATCAACAATAACAACTCAAGAAAGCATATAACAATCATCAATCATCAAATTCATCAACAAGAAATTGAAATTGCAAAAGAGAAGTAAAATTGAACTATAACTTGAAATATAAGAAAGAGTAAGAACCATGTAGCTATAAAGAGTAGTAACAAAGAGATACTTACAATGGAAGCTAGCAAAATCCAAGATCAAAAATGAAAATGGCACTTGAATGTAAAAACCCTAGTATAAACCCTAATAGAGATGATGAAAAACTTAAAGAAAAACTATACTAAAGCTTTCTACTACTACTCCTAAGCTACCCTAATGTTATGCTATGGTATGGTCTTCAATTTCCCTTCATTATGAGCTAAATGGCTTCAAAAATGGGCCTCCAATCCACCAAAATTGTGAGTCACGTGCAATTTTAATGAAGGTATGTACAGACACTTGTGCGTATGCACAGACGTGTGCACACGCACATTCTGCCAAAATCTCTTCCTGTACGTACGCACAAGAGATTGTGCACACGCACATTAGGCAATGCTTGAATGGACGCGCGATGCGTATGATGTGGCACACACGCATGCGTGCCTTTGCTCTGATGGTTGTGCATACGCACGTAGGTCTGTGCTCACGCACACTTCGCTGTGCTCTTCTCTTTTGATTCTTCATGCTTCCTCTACTTTGAATGCTCCTCTTCCATTCTCTCCAAGCCATTCCTACCTTATACCTCTGAAATCACTCACAAACAATATCAAGACATCGAATGGAAGGAAAATGGAATAAAATTAATCAAATTTGGCACAAAAGAGCATGTTTTCATAATCAAGCACAAATTAGGAGGAAAGTTCAAAAGCATGCTATTTAAGGGAATAAGTGCAAGTTTATATGATGAAATCTATTCAATTTCAACCAAAAATCATCATCAAATATAGATTCATCACTCATCCATGAGAGCACAGGGAAAAGGTTCACTATAAGGGGTGACATTCTGAGCCCCTATCCATCTCCATAAGGGAGCTAACCGTCAAGCTAGTAACGTTAAAGAAGCACTTGTTGGGAGGCAACCCAATCATAACTAGAGTCGTCCTATTTTTCCTTAAGTTTATTTACCTAGTATTAGTTTATTTTCATCATTGTTTCTTTTTAAAGTTTGTGATCATGTGCAATAGTTAGAATAGAGACAGAACATTCAAATATGGAAGCAAAATACCTGGGAGTACATCCCTTGCTGGCGTTGAACGCTAGACAAGGAGGAAAGAAGGGGCATTCAACGCCCCAATTGGATGAGGAAGTTGGCGTAGTGCCTATTGGGCATTCAACGCCCAAGATGAAGCAAGAAGCTGGCGTTGAACGCCAGGCAGGGAGCAGAGGCTGGGTGTTCAACGCCCAAGCTGGAACAGGAAGCTAGCGTTAAACGCCAGCCAGGGAGCAGAGGCTGGGCGTTCAAGGCCAACAAGGGGCAAGGAATTCGAATTTTCTAGCCTTTCAGGATGAGTGGGTTCAACAGAATCTCCACCTACCCCACATTCTTCTCTCTCTTACTTTCCCTCTTCTCTACACATGCTCTTCCCCATACACCCTCAACCAATCACATCTACATCACCTTTCTCTCTTCCCAAAACCCTTCATCACTACCATTCAACCATTCCCAGTAACCCACCTACTTCAAATTCAAAATTTCTTCCCAATTACCCTACCCCACAATCGAACCCTAAGTCAAAGCACCCCTATAAATACCCCTTCCATCACCCCTTCATACTCACACATACACAACCCTCATACACCATATACCCCCCACTTGACCGAATTCCTCTCTCCTTCTATCTCCAATATTTCTCTTCTTCTTCTACTATATTTTTTCCTTTTGTTCATATTTTCTCGAGGACGAGCATAGATTTTAAGTTTGGTATTGGAAAAGCCTTGCTTTTTGCTTTCCAATCATAATTATGGCACCCAAAGTTGGAGAATCCTCTAGAAAGAGGAAAGGAAAAGCCATAGCTTCTGCCTCCAAACCTTGGGAAAGGGAGAGATTCCTTACTAAGGCCCATCAAGACCACTTCTATGAAGTAGTGGTAAAGAAGAGGGTGATTCCTGAAGTCTCCTTTAATCTAAAAAAGAATGAGTACCCGGAGATCCAACAAGAAATCCGGAGAAGAGGTTGGGAAATTCTGACCAACCCTATCTCGGAAGTTGGAATCTTAATGGTACAAGAGTTCTATGCCAATGCGTGGGTCACCAAAAATTATGACACTAGTGTGAATCCACACCCCAAGAATTGGCACACTATGGTCCGAGGGCGTCTCTTGGACTTCAACCCGGAAAGTGTAAGGTTGGCGCTCCAACTACTATTAATGCAAGGAGACCTACACCCTTGCACTAGAAGAGTCAATTTTGATCAAAGGCTGGACCAAGTCCTTTCAGACACTTGTGTGGAAGGAGCACAATGGAGAAGGGATGCTCATGGCAAGCCTATCTAACTAAGAAGGCTTGATCTTAAGCCTGTAGCTAGAGGATGGTTGGAATTCGTCCAACGCTCTATCATCCCTACTAGCAACTGGTCTGAAGTAACCATTGACCAAACCATCATGATTCACTGCGTCATGCTTGGGGATGAGGTGGAAGTACATGAGGTGATACCTCAAGAACTGTACAAGGTGGCCGAAAAGATCTCCACCCAAGTAAGGTTGGCATTCCCTCACCTCATATGTCACTTATGCAATTCAACTGGAATTGTCATAGAAGGAGACATCTCCATTGAGAAGGACAAGCCCATCACTAAAAGAAGGATGGAGCATGTTAGAGAGCCGGCACATGAACCACAGCTAGAGCATGTGGAGGTTCCTCAACAAGAAATCCTTGAGATGCCTCAATGGATGCATTTTCCACCCCAAGGTTATTGGGATCAACTGAATACTTCTCTAGGAGAATTAAACTCCAACTTGGATCAGCTGAGGATGGGACACCAATAGCACTCCACCATACTCTATGAAGTAAGAGAAGATCAAAGAGCCATGAGGGAAGAACAAAAAAGACAGGGGCATGACATAGAAGAAATTAAGTGCTCCATTGGATTCTCTAGAGGAAGTAGTAGCCTCCGTCACTAAGGTGGTCAAGTTCCATACCCCTTTTGTCTATGTTATTTTTCTGTTTTTTTTTTTTGTATTTTATTGTCTGTTTTCTGTTTCTAAGTGCATGATCATCCTTTGTTTTGTTTTAAAGCTATGAAATATTCCACGCATCTCTCACCATATTTAAAAGAAAAATTTTATTTGAAAAAGAGAATTAAGATGCATGAACTTGAGTTATATAATAAGAATAGTCCAATTAATTGATGTGGTGATATTACTTTTACTTTCTGAATGCATGAATAAATAGTGCATATTTGATGTTAGAGTAATGAATGTTGATTCTTGAAAGCATGATGGAAAAGGAGAAGTATTATTGGTAATCTGAAAAATCCAAAAATTGATTCTTGAAGAAAAAGCAGCAAAAGAAAGAAAAAGAAAAAGAAAGAAACGAAAAAAAAAGAAGCAGAAAAAGAAAGAAAAAGAACAATTCAAATAGCTCTTTAAACCAAAAGGCAAGAGCAGAGATCCAAGGCTTTGAGTATCAATGGTTAGGAGGGTCTAAAGAAACTAAATCTTGGCTTAAAAAGTTCAAATGAGCTCCTCGCCTAACTAAATGCTTGTGGTGTGAAGATGTCAAGTAAAGAGCTTGAGACTGAGCAGTTAAAATCGTGATTCCAAAAGCATAAAAGTGTGCCTAAGAACTCTGGACACCACTGGCTGGGGATTCTAGCAAAGCTGAATCACAATCCAAAAGGGTTCACCCAGTTAAGTGTCTGTGGCGTTTACGTATCTGGTGGTAATACTGGAAAACAAAGCGCTTAGGGTCACGACCAGGCTCTAAAAGAAGCTGTGTTCAAGAATAAAAAAGAACTAAACTAAGAAAGTCAATAATATCATCTGGATTCTGAATTCCTAAAGACATCAACACTTCTGAGTTTCAAATGATAGTGAGATGCCAAAACTGTTACAAGCCTCGCTCATCAATTGGAACTGAGCTTCTTTGAGAAAAACTCTGAGATTTATTATATCCTTCTCTTCTTTCTGATCCTACTTTGTTTTTGGTTTCTTGGGGACAAGCAACAGTTTAAGTTTGGTGTTCTGATGAGCGAATATTTTATACGTTTTTTGGTATCATTTTAATATTATTTTAGTTATGTTTTGCTCAAGTTTTATTATATTTCATAGTTTTTTGTGTAAAATTTACATTTTTGGATTCTACTTTGAGTTGTTGTGTTTTATGATGATTTCAGGTAATTTCTGACTGAAATTGAGGAGTTTTGGAAAAGTCTGATTCAGAGACAGAGAAAGGACTGCAGATGCTGTCAGATTCTGACCTCTATGCACTCGAAGGAAAATTTCTAGAGCTACAGAAGTCTAAATGGCGCGTTCTCAATGGCATTCGAAAGCTAACATCCAGGGCTTTCCAGCAATATATAATGGTCTATACTTATCTCTGGAGTCGAAGATCTAACACTGGCGTTCAACGCCAGCTACCAATCCCATTCCTGGAGTTGGATGCCCAAAAGGGATCAGCTGGTGTCCAACGCCCAAAAGGGAGTACCAACTCATGGAGTCACCCCAAGCTCAGCCCAAACACTCACCAAGTGGGCCCAGGAAGTAGATTTTTGCACTATCAACCTAGTCTATCTTATTTTTTGTAATCCTTAGTCATTAAATTAGTATTTAAGGAGGAGATCACCCATGTTTAGGATCTTTTTCCTCCCCCATTCGAACATTATACTATTTTCTGTAAAAGCATGAGTAATTAAACCTCCTTAGTTAGGGTTAGGAGCTCTGCTAATTCTCATGGATTAATAATATTACTGTTCTATTTCAATACGCGTTTGATTCCATTCTCTTGTGCATTTTCATTCTTCATATCATGAATTGAGGATGACCCGTGACAATCATCCTTGTTCTACATGGGTTCCATGTGAGTCCTGCCCAGATGGCATTGAATCACAAGCTAGAGAATGCACTGCAGATTCTAAGAGCGTGCCTAGGCGACTTTGGATATGTGAGATATAATTCCGTTGACCGTAGGTTTCTAAGGTTTCTGTGGCATCAAGGCTATAGTATGAGAAGCAGCATTCCCTGATCCAAAAGATCCGACCTTGTTTGTAGCGTTTTGAGTAGGATCGCGAAAGGGAATGGATTGCTTAGGTCTTCACCTTCGACTATGGTGGGAAGCTATGAGTTAACTTGATGAGGATGCTACATGAGTTGCTCGGGTATGGTGGACTGCTATGGTTCAGAAGAGACTAACTTGATGAAGATGCTACATGAGTTAGTCAATTAAGGCTGCCATTGAAGGAATCGTTTGTTGTTAAAGTAGACAGTAAGAAAAGTTAATCCAGAAAGAATACGCATCTCCGAAGCCTTAACTAATTATCCATCATTGCTTTTACACTAATCTGGTATCTCGTTCTTATTATTTCATTTATGCTTTTAAACAAACAACCATCTTTTCTAATCACCTGACTAAGATTTACAAGATAGCCATTGCTTGCTCAATCCAACAATCTCCGTGGGATCGACCCTCACTTACCTGAGGTATTACTTGGATGACCCGGTGCATTTGCCGGTTAAGTTGTGCGGAGTTCAATTTCGTGCACCAAAGGCCAACATAGTGGCTGAAGGATCAGAAGAAACAGATGCTCCAAAGAAGGCTAAAGGTGTCATAGCACACGCCCTATCCAAGGCATCCGAGCAGAAGCCGAAGTCACCACACCCTCAGAAGCTCCAAAAGGAGACCAAGGACTGGCAATTCTCGCCGTTCATGGAATTCCTCAGAAAGTTGCAGATCAATATTCCTTTTGCTGAGGTGCTGGAGCAAATGCCTCAATATGTTGAGTTCATGAAGGGTTTACTCTTTGAAAAGAAGACCCTAACGGGAGATGAAACACTGGTCCTGATGGAGGAATGCAATGCCTTAATTCAGAGTAAATTGCCAAGGAAGATGCCAGATCCAGGAAGCTTTCATATTCCATGCACTATTGGGAACATCAATTTTGACAAGGCCCTGTGTGATCTTCGTTTAGGCATCAACCTAATGCCTTTGTCTATGATGAAGAAGCTCCAAACTCAAGAGGCACAACCAACAAGGATAGCACTACAAATGGCAGACAGATCTCTAAAATAAGCATATGGAACAGTAGAGTAGGTCTTGGTCAAGATTGGAGAGCTTTTCCTCCCTACAGACTTCGTGATCCTTGACATGGGAGAGGATGCAAATGACTCTCTGATCCTGGAAAGACCATTTCTGGCCACTAGGAGAGCTTTGATTGATGTTGAAAAAAGTGAACTGGTTCTGAGAATGCGTGAGGATTACTTGCTATTCAAGGCTTTTAAACCTTTACATCACTCTGGTGAAGGAAGCACTTGCATGAAGGGTGAACTCACTAATCCAAGTCCTCAAGGACCCTTAACTGATGCATGGCAGAGTTCACTGCTCAAGCCTCCTTTGGTGGGAACTAATAAAATTCCTCCTAACATCAAACCTAAGTTTGGTGTTGGCTGTTCATCACCCATCAAAGAGGCAGGTGCCAAGAAGAAGGTACAAAGGGATAGAAGAACAAGAAGATTCCCACTGAAGACTTCTCTCCAAGAATGAAGGTGGTATTCACTGAAATCCTAATCCTGCCTCATACAGTGAACAGGATCCTGTCTCTTGAGCATATAGAATTAATCTATAAGAGCACAGGAAAGAGATTCATAGTGAGAGGAGAAAAGCTAAGCCCATATGATCACTCCCTCCTCACTGGAGCTGACTTTCAAGTTAGTGACGGTAAAAAAGCGCTTGTTTGGAGGCAACCCAACACTGAGTATCCTTTAGTTTTTTTTTAGTTTCTTCTTTTTTTATTTGATATTCTTTATTATTATTATTATTATTATTATTATTATTATTATTATTATTATTATTATTATTATTCATAGTTGTTCCTTGGTTTAATCTTGTTTAATGGTCATGCAACGTGTGTAGAAAAGGGACAGCTGGACTCTTATGGAAGAACAGAACACAGAATGAACGTTTAAAACCCCTTTTGGCACATTTTTTTATTAGTACTGGCATTAAATGCCTGGGAGGGAGTTTAATTCCACGAAGGGGCATATATCTAAAGCACCCATACTACAGTGGGCGCTAAATGCCAGCTGGGCGTTTAGCGCCAAGTGATTCATTCCAAAAAAAAAACAGAAAAAGAGTGCCAATTCTGGCACTAAACGTCGAGCCTGGTGTTTAGCGCCAGGAACGCCAGTTTTGATTTCTGAAGAAAGCTTTTAACCGTTTCCAACAATTAATCCCCCACCCCACCCCCCTTTCCCTTTTACCGTTCCACTACCCCCCTTCTCACCCCCTAACCATTATTCCATCCACATACATCTCCCATTTCTCCATACACCTATCAACCTTTCCATCGCTCAATCAAATCCCATCAATCTTTCCACATTCACATTCCCCATATTCACCTACCCATATCACATTTACCTTAATTTAAATTCATCCCCTCCCCCCACTCTCTCCCCCTATAATCGAACCCTCCCCCTTTCCAACCTATAAATACCCCACTCACTTTTCACTTTGACCACACCACCTTTCACTATCTTACTTCTTACTATTACTCTTCTCTATATACTTCTGTTCCCTTTCCTTCTTAACCATTCCCCCTCCTCTCTCTACATACTTACCAAATCCCATACATCATCTCCTTATCTTCTTACATTTCTCTTCCTTCTCTTTTACTTTACTCGGAAACGAGCAAACATTTTAAGTTTGGTTTTAGGGTGCTCTGCTTTTCTGCTTTCTCAATATCCATTGGCACCAAAAATTAGAGAATCCTTTTCAAGGAAGAGAAAAGAGAAGGCACCCGCTTTCGGTCGATATGCGTTAACCCGGTTCCTCTCCAAGAGCCACGAGGATCACTTTTATGAAGTTGTGAACAAAAAGAAAGTGATCCTCGAGGTCCGCTTTGATCTTTAACCAGAGGAGTTCCCAAAAATTCGGGAGAAGATTCTAAGACGGGGTTAGAAAGTCCTGACTAACCCTGTGACCAAGGTGGGTGTACTTATGGTCGGGGAATTCTACCCCAATGATTGGGTGACCTACAAGCATGTCACAGGCGTGAACCCAGACCTGAAGAACTAGAGCATAGCGGTCTGAGGGGAAATTCTAAAGTTCAGCCCAAAGAGGGTGACGGAGGTGATGCGACTACAACCGTCCAAACATGACCCTCATTCTTACACTCAGAGAATCAATACTGATCAGAGACTGGACCAGGTTCTTACTGATATTTGGCTCCACGGAGCACAGTGGAGGAGTGATGCCAAATGTCAGCCGTACCAGCTGAGACAGCTTGATCTGAAGTCGGTGGCTCGAGGGTGGTTAGAGTTTATTCAGCGCTCTATCATTCCTACGAGTAACAAGTCTAAAGTTACAGTGGATCGAGGAGTGTCGATTCGCTGCATCATGCTCGATAATAAGTTGGAGGTACACCATGTGATCCCTCAGGAGCTGTAGAGTATTGCTGCAAAGGCCACCACCTTTGCGAGATTGGCCTTCCCTTACCTCATCTACCACCTATGTTTTAAGGCCTGAGTCCGCATTGATGGCGATGCCTCTATTGATGTTGACAGACCTATCACTAGGAGGGGGTATGGAGTATGCTGGGAGCTTGGACATGCACCGCCACAGGAGCCAGTTCCCCTACCTCAATATGAGCAGCCTGAGATACCTTAGGAATTCTATTTTCCTCCCTCAAGACTTTGTGATCCTTGACATGGGAGAGGATGCAAATGACTCTTTGATCCTGGGGAGACCGTTTCTGGCCACTAGGAGAGCTTTGATTGATGTTGAAAAAAGTGAATTGGTTCTGAAAATGCGTGAGGATTACTTGCTATTCAAGGTTTTTAAACCTTTACATCACTCTGGTGAAGGAAGCACTTGCATGAAGGGTAAACTCACTAACCCAAGTCCTCAAGGACCCTTGACTAATGCATGGCAGAGTTCACTGCTCGAGCCTCCTTTGGTGGGAACTAATAAAATTCCTCCTAATATCAAACCTAAGTTTGGTGTTGGCTGTTCATCACCCACCAAAGAGGCAGGTGCCAAGAAGAAGGTACCAAGGGGATGAAAGAACAAGAAGATTCCCACTGAAGACTTCTCTCCAAGAATGAAGGTGGTATTCAGTGAAATCCTAATCCTGCCTCATACAGTGAACAGGATCCTGTCTCTTGAGCATATAGAATTAATCTATAAGAGCACAGGAAAGAGATTTATAGTGAGAGGAGAAGAGCTAAGCCCCTATGATCACCCCCTCCTTACTTGATCTCACTGTCAAGCTAGTGACGGTAAAAGCGCTTGATTGGAGGCAACCCAACACTAAGTATCCTTTATTATTATTATTATTATTATTATTATTATTATTATTATTATTATTATTATTATTATTATTATTCTTCATAGTTGTTCCTTGGTTTAATCTTGTTTAATGGTCATGCAAAGTGTGTAGAAAAGGGACAGCTGGACTCTGAAGGAAGAACAGAACACAGAATGAACGTTTAAAACCCCTTTTGGCACATTTTTTTATTGGTACAAGCGTTAAATGCTTGGGAGGGTGTTTAATGCCACGAAGGGGCATATTTCTAAAGCACCCATACTACAGTGGGCGCAAAATGCCAGCTGAGCGTTTAGCGCCAAGTGACTCATTCCAAAAAAAAAAACAAAAAAAGAGTGCCAATTCTGGCACTAAATGTCAAGCCTAGTGTTTAGCGCCAGGAACGCCAGTTTTGATTTCTGAAAAAAGTTTTTAACCGTTTCCAACAGTTAATCCCCCACCCTGTCCCCCTTTCCCTTTTACCGTTCCACTACCCCTCTTCTCACCCCCTAACCATTATTCCATCCACATACATCTCCCATTTCTCCATACACCTATCAACCATTCCATCACTCAATCAAATCCCATCAATCTTTCCACATTCACCTTCCCCATATTCACCTACCCATATCACATTTACCTTAATTTAAATTCATTCCCCCCCAACACTCTCCCCTTATAATCGAACCCTCCCCCTTTCCAACCTATAAATACCCCACTCACTTTTCACTTTGACCACACCACCTTTCACTGTCTTTCTTCTTACTACTACTCTTCTCTACATACTTCCATTCCATCTCCTTCTTAACCGTGCCCCCTCCTCTCTCCACATACTTACCAAACCCCATACACCATCTCCTTACCTTCTTACATTTTTTTTCCTTCTTCTCTTTTATTTTGCTCGGGAACGAGCAAATATTTTAATTTTGTTTTAAGGCGCTCCTCTTTTCTGCTTTCTCAGTATCCATTGGCACCAAAAGTTAGAGAATCCTCTTCAATAAAGAGAAAAGAGAAGGAACCCACTTCCGGTCCATATGCGTTAACTCGGTTCCTCTCCAAGAGCCACGAGAATCACTTTTATGAAGTTGTAAACAAAAAAAAAAAATCATCTGCGAGGTCCGCTTTGATCTTTAACCAGAGGAGTACCCAAAAATCTGGGAGAAGATTCTAAGACGGGGTTAGAAAGTCCTTACTAACCCTGTGACCAAGGTGGTTGTACTTATGGTCAGAGAATTGTATGCCAATGATTGGGTGACCTACAAGCATGTCACAGGCGTGAACCCAGACCTGAAGAACTAGAGCACAGCAGTCCGAGGGGAAATTCTAGAGTTCAGCCCAAAGAGGGTGACGGAGGTGATGCAGCTACCACCGTCCAAACATGACCCTCATTCTTACACTCAGAGAATCAATACTGATCAGAGACTAGACCAGGTTCTTATTGATATTTGGCTCTACGAAGCACAGTAGAGGAGGATGCCAGAGGTCAGCCGTACCAGCTGGGACGGCATGAGCTAAAGTCGGTGGCTCGAGGGTGGTTAGAGTTTATTCAGCGCTCTATCATTCCTACGGGTAACAAGTCTGAAGTTACAGTGGATCGAGGAGTGTCGATTCACTGCATCATGCTCGATAATAAGGTGGAGGTATACCATGTGATCCCTCAGGAGCTGTACAGTATTGTTGCAAAGGCCTCCACCTCTGCGAGATTGGCCTTCTCTTACCTCATCTACCACCTATGTTCTAAGGCTTGAGCCCGTATTGATGGCGATACCTCTATTGATATTGACAGACCTATCACTAGGAGGGGTATGGAGTATGCTAGGGAGCTTGGACATGCACCGCCACAGGAGCTAGTTCTCCTACCTCAATATGAGCAGCCTGAGATACCTCAGGAATTCTATTTTCCTCTCCGTGACTACTGGGACCAGTTGACCACATCCATTTGGGAGCTAATATCGTCTACTGATCAGTTGAGGATTGAGTAGCAGGACCACTCAGCCCTCTTCCATCAGCTAGTGGAGGAGCAGCTGAGGTAGAGACGCAACTTGGATGAGCTGAAGCGCCAAAGAGGATTTCAGGGAGGGAGCAGCAGCCACCATGACTAAGGTGGTTGAGTTTGTTTATCTTCTGCTTTACTTATTTTTTGTTTTTCAGTATTTTATCCGTCTCCTATTATTTATTTGAAAGCCTTTTGCATGATCATTAGTAGTATTTTATTTCTTTCTAGTTTAGTTATTTATTTTGCTATTTTATATTTATTTTGAAAATTTTCTCATGTATTGCTCATTGAGGTCAAAAACTCAAAAGAAAAAGAAAGGAAGTAGTAAAATGCATGAGACTTAAGTTATATATTATGGGTTGTTATGATTACTTTGATGTGGTGGTATTGCCTGTAATTCTGAATGTATGAACTAAACAGTACATAGTTGATATTGAAGTTAAGAATATTGATTCCTGAGGAACAAAAACTCAGTGAAGTATTATGGATTCTCTAAAAGTAAGTAACAAATTGGTCCTTGAAGCAAAATAAATAGCAGAAAGAAAAAAATAAAAAAAAAGCAAGGTCTAAGGCTCTGAGCATCAATGGTTAGGAAGGTGAAAAAATGATTAAAAGCTCAAAGAGTTATTTTCCTAACCATATTCTTGTGGTGTGAATGTGTCAAGTAATCTTTGAGATAAAACACTAAGAGTCAAGATCAAGTACAAATACAGAGTATGCCAAAGGCTCTGAGCACTACTGATTGGGAGAAAGAAAAAGAAAAACTAAAATTCAAAAGAGCTCTCCAGTCAAGTGCTTGTGGTGTTTTTGTGCTAAGTTAAACTTGAGGACAAAATACTTAGAGTCACATCTAGGCTCAAGGCACAAAGCACCAAAGAAAAGATAAGAAAAAATTTGTGTTCAAGGATTAATCAGATATTCAAGAGAAAGAGAGTCCATAATATCATCCGAGTTCTAGTTCTAAAGGATGTTAATATTTCTGAGCTTCAAAGGATAGTGAGATGCCAAGCCTATTCAAAATTAAAGTGCCATAAACCCCACTCAATAAATAGAAAAGAGCTTAAATGAACACTCAAGTCTTAAGCATTTTTCTCTTCTTAGCCCTATATTGTTTTTAGTTGCTTGAGGACAAATAACAGTTCAAGTTTGGTGTTGTGATGCGTGAGTATGTTATACCTATTTTCTTCTTATTTTAAGTTAGAATTTATTGAGTTTTAGTACATTTTAGTGTTAAAATCCTCCTTGGATGCTACTTTGATTTGTTTTTATGTTTTAATTATTTTAGGTGAAATTCAGGCAAGTTTGGCAAAGTTTTGTGTAACAAATAGAAGAATTGGAGCTACCCACTGGGGTGCTAAACGCCAAGCTGGCATTTAGCACCAGCAACTCAGCACGCTTCTGCCCTCTTTGGGTGCTAAACGCCAAGCTGGCGTTTAGCGCCAGGCAATCCGGATCCACATTCACTCTTGGAGCATCTTTAGTTGGATTTATCTTTTAAGTGTTATCTTATCTTTTATTTTTGTAATTTTTATTTACAAACGAAATCTTTTAGGTTTAGGATTTATTATTTTTTTATTTTCAAATCATATTAGGTTAGAGATAAAAGGGAAAAGATTCACCATTCCGCACTTTCACATTTTTTGAAACCCTTATTTTCTCTGTAAGTCATGATCCACTAAACCTCCTTGGTTAAGGTTAGGAGCTCTATTTATTTCTATGAATTAAGACTATTGCTTTTCTATTTTAATTAATGTATTGATTCAATTTCAGGAATTTCTTTTGTTCTTCATCTTATGAATTTGGGTAGAACGACAGTATAACCCTTATTCTATATGTGTTCTTGTGATTCTCGACAGAGTTATCTTGCTTGAATAACAGCTTGAAAGTAAATTCCTCCTAAATTGTTAATTACTTGAACTAATTAGGATACATGACATATAATCCTCTTAGCTTTGGGTAATTAAGATTTTTGTGACTATAAACTAGAATTGCACATAACCCTCTAATCTAAATTAAGTGACCAAGACATTGGCGGTTGATTTGGATTAGAGGAGACAAAATCACTAAGACATTAGGGTTTAGTCAATTACAGTTTGCCATGAGATGAATCTTACATAATTAAAATAGTTGGTAAGAAAATTTAATCCGAATGAATAAACAACTCTAAAACCTTAACTGCTTTCTCTCATATATTTCACTTCACTTTTATTATTTGCTTTCTTACTTTCTGAATTCCAGTCTAATGCATTTTATAACCCTCAAAACACAACTTTCTATTGGCCTGACTAAGTGAGCCATTCGACCATATTTGCTCAGTCCATCAATCTTTGTGGGATCGACCCTCACTCACTTGAGGTATCACTTGGTACGACCCGATGCACTTGCCGGTTAGTTATGGATCTAGAAATTCCGTGCCATACAACAATGCTAGTCCCATAGAAATTCAGGGTAGGAGCAATATAAGAGCCAAGTGTTCTCTTCGGTTGTGCAGCCATATTAGGAGAGGTTTCTTGTTCCTGTTCCTGCTTATAAACAACAGAAAATAAAGAAAAACAAGAATCTCTACGTCAAAGTGCAGAGAATCCTAGTGAGGTATCCTATGTAAAAGAAATAAAATAAAATAAAAAAAGCAATTAATCTAAAAATTTCAAAAATAAATAAGAAAAAGTAAACCAAAAATTTTGAAAAATTAAAAAGAAAAAAAAGAAAAATTACTACGGGTACGCCAAAATTAATTTCTGACATTAACGAAAAATTTTAAAACAAAAAGCAACTAGATTTTTGATAATTAAAGAACAAAATAAATAAAAATGAAAAGCTAAAAACGCCTAATCTAAGTAATCAGACAACGGTTAGTTATCAATTACAGTCAATCCCCAGCAACGGCACTAAAAACTTGGTGCGAAATTTCTAGATCCACAAACTAATCAGCAAGTGTACCGAGTCTTACCAAGTAATACATCAGGTGAGTGAAGATCGATCCCACCAGGATTGATGGACTGAGCAACAATGGTCGAATGATTCCTTAGTTAGGCAATAGAAAGTGATGTTTGGGGGTTCAAAAGCATTATACAATAACTCAAAGAGTAGAAAATGCCAACGGTAAGAGTAGTGTGAAATGTATAAGAGAAAGCAGTTAAGGTTTCGGAGATGTTTACTTTTCTGTATTAAGTTTTCTTACCAACTATTTTAATCATGCAAGAGTATGCTATTTAAGTGAATAAATACTGGTTTATGTCATGAAATCTATTCAATTCAAGCCGAAATTTACCGTCAAATATGGACTCATCAATCTGTCAGGGAAATCCAAATGATTGTGAAGATTGGAAGTGTTTGAAGTATGAAGGAGGACTTCGCAATGAGCTAATGCATTCGTTAGTACCATTGGAAATACGAAATTTTCCAGGGCTTGTCAATAAGAGTCAGCTAATGGAAGACTATGAAAATAAGATGGTAGCACCAAGGATGAGTCATCCGAGCTTACCACCAAGAAACTTTAATGATTTTCATAGGCATGCGGTACAGTGGAAGGTTAATTTTAAGGCACCGGGAGTACCTATGCGAGAAAATCAACAAGTTAGAAACTTTCCTACGTGCTCTACTACTGGGAATGGAAATAGACTAAGACAGAGTGCTGGTAAGCAACCTCAGCAGATTCAGGAAGGCCCGACGTGTAAGCAGTATGGAAAGGATCACACTAGTAGGCGTTGCTATTTTGGAATGAAAGTCTGCTACAAGTGCGGTGAACCGGGGCATATAGTGAGTAATTGTCCGAAGAAGTTGGTACAAGAAGTAGCTAGACTGCAACAGCTAGGAAGAGTATTTCCAATGATTGCTGAAGATGCTTGTATTTGGACTCCTTGACCAAGTCAGTGTTGTGTGAACACTCATTTCTTAACTACACTTTACGATTTTTGTGTATCGCATTCTTTTATTTCTTTAACTTTTGTGCATGTGTTGGGATTAGATTTCTCAAAGTTTAATTTGATTCGCTTGTTCATATACCTACATCCCAAAATGTTCTGAGTAGCCTAGTGTGCTGACAAGTAGAGTTTGATATAGGCAGTAGAACCATGTTTTTCTTGAATGCTTTGAGAAAATTGCTATTATTTTGTTTAATAATTTACATACTAGACCTGCGTCACCCCATTCATTTTACTTAAATTCTTTGAAAGTTATTTAAAATGGGAGTGAGTGTGAGGGGTATGTTCTGTTATCGGTTAGCTCAAGTGGCAACGAACAAAATTCATAATAGATCTGAGTAGTGAAGGAACTTCCTGACATTTTTCCTGAAGACATACCAGAGTTTCCTCCTCAGCAAGAAATGAAGTTGGGCATTGATTTGATACCTAGAGTTGAACCGATCTCGATAGCACATTATCATATGTCACCATTGGAATTAGCAGAACTGAAGAAGCAGTTAGATGAGCTACATTAGGGAAAGTTTTATTCGTCCAAGTGTGTCATCGTAAGGAGCTCTTCAGAAAGTATTTGGAACAGAGCTGCACATGAGTACAACATATCATTCTCAAACAAATGGACAGTTAGAGTAGAAAATACAAATCTTGGAAGATATGTTAACATCTTGCTTGATGGATCATCAAGAAAATCGGGACAAGTATCTGCCTTTGATTGAGTTTGAATACAACAATATCTTTTAGCAAAGCATTGTAATGGCACCATATGAAGCTCTTTACGGATGAAGGTGTCAATGGCCATTAAGTTGGTATGATGGAGGGGAAGATAGTATATTGGGACCAGATTTGGTACAGGAACAACTGAGCAGATTAACAAGATCCATGGAAGGATTCAACTAAAGCAAAGCCGACAGAAGAGCTATGCGGATAATAGTAGTAAACTTTTAAATTTTAATGAGAGTGACCATGTTTTTCTAAAAGTAACCCCTACTGCAGGAATAGGTCGAGCATCTAGAACCAAAATAAAAAAAAAATTTAACCCTCGATATGTAAGACCTTTTCAGATACTCTAAAGAGGTATAATAGAGCCTAGATAAGACCTTGTCAAATCTTCATAATGTCTTCCATATCTCACAACTAAAGAGGTATAATCCCGACGAAAGCTATGTTTTGCAATCAAAAACGGTGCAATTTTGAAGCAACTTGACACATCTGCCAAACCGGTTTGAAAAGTAGTCACGAGCGACAAGCATCTACAAGGTAAAACAGTTTCTTTAGTCAAAGTAGCTTGGGGGCGAGATGAAAAAACGGAACACACCTTAGAACTAGAAGATAAAAATAAGGTATGATTATCCGAATCTTTTACAGGTAAAGAAAATTTTAAGGACAAAATTTCTTTTAGGAGGGTAGAATGTAATAACCCAAATTTTTATGCCAACATGATGTTTTTCGAAAAATATTATTTTCAGCAATTAGTTTTATTTTGATGGGTCAATTCTAAGCTTTGATGTAAAATAAATGATAATAAAATTTTATTATTATGTTATTAACTTATTTTACATGCTATAATTATAATAGAGCCTAGATAATAACATTATTATTATTATTATTATTATTCCGATATTTGTCGATATAAGTAATTATCGGTATTTCTTGATGAACTTAGAGTTGCTAATGCTTCATCAATTATCTTTCATCCTTAAGTTACTAATGTCATTTATATTAGTTACTCATATATATTTAACCCTGTATTATTATTATTATTATTATTATTGTTGTTGTTGTTGTTGTTGTTGTTGTTGTTGTTGTTGTTGTTGTTTTAATATATTCAGTTTTCATAATTATTCATTTAAGATATTTATAACTTGAACCGCTGACTCAGCAGCTCCAGAACTTGACACCTAGCCAATAATCATCCTTAATCATCATCAAATTTATTAAACTTTTCCCTTAAGTAACCGAAAAAGGAAAACAAAAGAAAAGAAAGGAAGCACCAGAATATTAAGGGAGAAAATCATGACACATGCCCCCTTCATTTAATAACCAATGACACTTAATCATGAATCATCACTAACCATCATCTTTTCTCTTTATTCATCATCGAACTGAACTTGAAAAAAAAGAAGAAAGAGATTAAAGTTGAAAAAAAAAGACCGATTAAAGTGATTTTAACTTCCTCCTATACACGTTAGCGTCACTTTTGTTCGGTAGAAGTTGACGGTGACGTGGCTCCTCTTTCCCTTGAGTTCGGCAAATTGAAGTTCTAGAAAGCACAAACGATTTCTGAGCTTTTTTCTTCAGCTTCTCAGTCAAAAAGCTTCTCTGAAGTTTATGTTATCTTGATTTTGTACAGAATCAGGGTTTTGGTAATATCTCACCGGTTAAATTTGTATTGCATAAGTGAATTGATGCTGTGATTGATTGTTGATTGGATGTGATTGGATTTATGTTGAACTTTTGTGATATATTGATATTTGTGATAAGTTTGAGGTTCGGTCGGTTTTAGTGCACCCAAGATCCGGATTATTTTGATGAATCCGGGACTAGGATTATTTTGGAAATCAAGTAAAATTTTGTGTTATTAAAGGGTCGAGAGATTAATTTAAAAGCTGTGAAGAATCGGTAACCGTAAAGCTTGGAAATGGATTTAAAGTTATATATATTTTTGAATTGATTATAAAAAGATATTTTTAGGTTTAAAGAACTGTATTTGTTATCATGATAATATTATTAATTTGAGAATGAAATTGTGTTTTGATGAAAATTGAGGTTGATTTTTTAAATAAATAAGTTTAGAGGTATTTTGAGTAAAAAGTAAGTGTTTGGGGATGAACGGGTATTTTTATAAAAACTCAGAGTTACTTTTGTAAGTATTAATAAACAAAGAGCTAATTATTAGTTTTCTAAAAATGTTGGGTTAAAAGTAAAATAATTAAAAGTTTGAGGTTTAAAACATAATTAATAAAAGTTTAAAAGTAAATCTTAGAAGAATTAAGTCTTCAAGAAAGATATAAATACTATTTATTACTTAAATTGTTTTATTTGTATTAATGAAAATCATTATTATTGTTATTAATTTATTAAGAATATTATTTAGTATTATTATTATTATTATTATTATTATTATTATTATTATTATTATTATTATTATTATTATTATTATCATCAATATATTAATGGTAAGATAGAACAGAATAAAAAGGAGAATACCCTTTTTAAAAGATTTAGAGTCACAAAGTTAACTTAAGAATCTTATTATTCTCTTTCCATAAAATACTTAGTAGATGGTGACAGAATAGTGTAAGATAGTTTAAACTATTAAGGATAAATAAGTAAAAGACTGAAGAAAAAAGAAGATAAATCGGCACGTGTGATTATGGGAAGGTCATGAGAGGGTGATGATAGTATGGTCATGGTGCCAAAGGATAAATGTTAACAAGCTGTGGGTCTTGTATGTGAATGATTGTGTGGAGATGCCTGTAAATATGGAATGGCTTCTAGGAGAAGGGGTCACATGTTTCAGTTGGAGAATCAGTGCCTGCAAGTACTTACAGAGGTCATGTTCAACGTACTTCAGCTGGAGAATCAGTGCCTGCAAGAAGTAGAAATTTGCAGAGGTTGTCACCGGAATGCCTTATCCGACTTGCGAGTTGGATTGTATCGGGTGTGCATCGAAACCGACAAATGAGCTCATTACCTGTGATAGGACTAGGCATGTATCATCCTTACTGCGGATTTTCATTCTACTTGATAATGTGAAATTGTTTGTGATTGTCTTCTTATGTTTATACATTCCTTAATGGTATTATGCATTGTTGTGACTGGCTATTCCTCTGTGATTCTTGTATATTTGGCTGTGAATTAATTGAACTATGATAATACTGACTTAATTAAGTACCCTCAACCCTAGTAAGAACCCCCTCAGTTCTTACCCCTTCCTTCCTTCCCCATCAAATGGAGACAGGCATCCTATTCTATGAGATGAACCATCCCTAAATATATGAGGATCCTGTACTGCATAGGTTTTACGTAGTAACTGCAAAGATTAGGACCCGTATGTACGTTCTGTGCGACCACCCTTTCCGAAATCTAATTAATACTACGCTCTTTAACCCCAATATACCTTATGAGTTTCCGTTGTATTGGCTTCATCCTGATGCTGCGTTTCTCCCGTTCCAAGACGGACATGTAGCTCATTAGCACTTTGACCAGCCTGAGGATCAGCTGGTCCCTGAGCCTGATCCTATGGAGGAGTTTGTACTAGAGCTTGTAACACCCTACCACATAGAGCTTTACACCTAGGATGTAAATCAGAGGTGGCGAGACACTACGACCTCTAAAAGTAAAAATACATAAAATAGTGTAATTGAAAGAAATCGTAACTAGAAGCATTGAAAGATAAGTTAATAAAGAATGAAACAGAAATCCCGTCACTCATGATTGCGTCAAAGCATAAAGGTAGATAAGATTGAATGGAAGGGACAATATATATATGATCAGAGTTCCAAAGATACAAATAACAAGCTCCAGACTCGACCTGTGAAGCTAAGGCCAGCCAGTGTATGTAAATATATATGTATACAACCTAAAACACGACTTGAACTAAAACCTGTTTCTCTATTATCAGTCTCTAAGAGGGACAAGATACAAAATACAAGGTGTGGAGAATAACTATGAACATACGTATATACAAGAACAACCAAAACGCTAAACCTAAATATAGTTCTTCGGTTCTTAAAAGTCTCCAGACGCTCGTGAGGTGCCTCCCGATGCATTCGAAAAACAACAATATTTGTATGGAATGAGAATCAAGGGTTCTCAGTAAGGTAAAGGTGCCCGCGTAGTTAATATAAATGATTCCAGAAAAGCCAGAGGCATTCCTAGAACTCCGACATTCATATTTAAAGCTTAGAGTTATAAATTAAACTAGAAACAAGGTAAACTATTAAAGGTACTTTGGTTCTAATCCAAATATAACTTAATCCCCACAATTCTCACTCTCCTCTAACCCTCCAAAACTCCGGTAGAATAAGCCTCATCACACTTCCACCATATGAGGGATCTCTAAGTTGCAGAGACATACAATACAGACAAGAAAAAACACAGATAGAATACAGTTACAGCAGGTTGAGCATATAGCAAATAAGCATAGATAATCAACTAGGCATACCCAAGTAATGCACAATCAAACAAAATAGCAAATGCATAAGATGTATGTCTGCCCTACTGGCTATGAGCTCACGTGTCAGTTACTTTGCTAGAATCCGACACACCCGGTAGCTAACCTGGATATCATCTCTCTGACATGCGTCCACACTCTTGGGATTTAGTCTCCTCTAACCTAGTTAATCGCGAATGTCTTGGTCACTTAATTTCGATTAGAGGATTAAGTTCAATACTAGTTTATGGCCGCAAAAACCCTAATTACCCAAAGTTAAGAGGATTATATGTCACGTATCCCGATTAGTTCAAGTAATTAACGATTCATGAGGAATTTACTTTCAAGCTTTTGTTCAAGTGAGATATCTGATGAGCGGATAATTTATACGCTTTTTGGCATTGTTTTTAGTATGTTTTTAGTAGGATCTAGTTACATTTACGGATGTTTTTATTAGTTTTTATGTTAAATTCACATTTCTGGACTTTACTATGAGTTTGTGTGTTTTTCTGTGATGTCAGGTATTTTCTGGCTGAAATTGAGGGACTTGAGCAAAAATCAGATTCAGAGCTTGAAGAAGGACTGCTGATGCTGTTGGATTTTGACCTCCCTGCACTCAAAGTGGATTTTCTGGAGCTACAGAACTTCAAATGGTGCGCTCTCAACCGCGTTGGAAAGTAGACATCCAGGGCTTTCCAGCAATATATAATAGTCCATACTTTGCCCAAGTTTAGACGATGCAAAAGGGCGTTGAACACCAGTTCTATGCTGCAGTTTGGACTTAAACGCCAGAAACACGTTACAAACCAGAGTTGAATGCCAAAAACACGTTACAACTTGGCGTTCAACTCCAAAAGAAGCCTCTGCACGTGTAAACTTCAAGCTCAACCCAAGCACACACCAAGTGGGCCCCGGAAGTGGATTTATGCATCAATTACTTACTTCTGTAAACCCTAGTAACTAGTTTAGTATAAATAGGACTTTTAACTATTGTATTAGACATCTTGGGACGTCTAGTTCTTAGATCATGGGGGCTGGACATTCGGCCATGCCTGAACCTTTCACTTATGTATTTTTCAACGGTAGAGTTTCTGCACTCCATAGATTAAGGTGTGGAGCTTTGCTGTTCCTCATGATTTAATGCAAAGTACTACTGTTTTATATTTAATCCAACTTATTCCGCTTCTAAGATATCCATTCGCACCCAAGAACATGATGAATGTGATGATTATGTGACGCTCATCATCATTCTCACTCATGAACGCGTGCCTGACAAACACTTCCGTTCTACATGCAAACAAGCTAGAATGAGTATCTCTTAGATATCTAATACAGAAGACCGAGTCCGAGATATTAGAATCTTCGTGGTATAAGTTAGAACCCATGGATGGCCATTCCTGAGATCCGGAAAGTCTAAACCTTGTCTGTGGTATTTCGAGTAGGATCTGGGAAGGGATGGCTGTGACGAACTTCAAACTCGCGAGTGCTGGGCGTAGTGACAGACGCAAAAGGAGGGTGAACCCTATTCCAGTATGATCGAGAACCTCCAGATGATTAGCCGTGCCGTGACAGAGCATTTGGACCTTTTTCACAGAGAGGATGGAATGTAGCCATTGACAACGGTAATGCCCTATATAAAGCTTGCCATGGAAAGGAGTAGGAAGGATTGGATGAAGACAGCAGGAAAGCAGAGGTTCAGAGGAACGAAAGCATCTCTATACACTTATCTGAAATTCTCACCAATGAATTACATAAGTATTTCTATCTTTATTTTCTGTTTATTTATTATTATTATTCGAAAACTCCATAACCATTTGATATCAGCCTGACTGAGATTTACAAGGTGACCATAGCTTGCTTCAAGCCGACAATCTCTGTGAGATCGACCCTTACTCACGTAAGGTTTTATTACTTGGACGACCCAGTGCACTTGCTAGTTAGTTGTATCGAAGTTGTGACAAATCATGAATTAGGATTAGAGCACCAAGTTTTTGGAGCCATTACCAGGGATCACAATTTCGTGCACCAAGTTTTTGGCGCCGTTGCCGGGGATTGTTCGAGTTTGGACAACTGACGGTCCATCTCGTTACTCAGATTAGGTAATTTTCTTTTTGTTTTATTTTCAAAAATATTTCTTCAAAAATCTTTCAAAAAAAAATTTTCCTTTTGTTTTCGTAAATTATTCAAAATTTTTAAGAATGAATTCTAGAGTTTCATGGTAACATGTTGAAGCTTGGCTGGCTGTAATGCCATATCCAAATTCTTTTGGATTGAGGCTTCCACTTGTCAACATAAAAGGCATGTATATGAAGTTGGATGAAGTATCAGCTGTTATATGCCTGATTTGTATCTTCTAAAGCTTGGCTGGCTATTAAGCCATGTCTAACCTTCGGATTGGAGCTTTAGACTAAGAGTGCAAGATTCCTGGAATTCATATTAAAAATTTTGGAATCCTTATTTTTCTTTTTCACATTAATTTTCGAAAAAAAAAATAAAAACAAAAAAATTTATAAAATCATAAAAATCAAAAATATTTTGTGTTTCTTGTTTGAGGCTTGAGTCAATTTTTAAGTTTGGTGTCAATTGTATTTTTTCTAAAAATTCTTTATGCATTTTTTTCGAAAAATTCATGCATTCATAGTGTTCTTCATGATCTTCAAGTTGTTCTTGGCCAGTCTTCTTGTTTGATCTTCATATTTTCTTGTTTGTGTCCTTTCTTGTTTTTCATATGCATTCTTGCATTCATAGTGTCTATACATGAAAAATTTTTAAGTTTGGTGTCTTGCATGTTTTCTTTTCTTGAAAATTTTTCAAAAATAAGTCTTGATGTTCATCTTGATCTTCAAAGTGTTCTTGGTGTTCATCTTGACATTCATAGTGTTCTTGCATGCATCACATGTTTTAATCCAAAATTTTCATGCATTGAGTATTTTTCATGTTTTTCTCTCTCATCATAAAAAATTCAAAAATCAAAAAAATATCTTTCCTTTTTTCTCTCATAAATTTTGAAAATTTGGATTAACTTTTTCAAAAAATTTTAAAATTCAATTGTTTCTTATGAGTCAAATCAAATTTTCAATTTAAAAATCTTATCTTTTTCAAAATCTTTTTCAAAAATCAAATCTTTTTCATTTTTCTTATTTTTCAAAAATTTTAAAAATATTTTTCAAAAATCTTTTTCTTAATTTTATATCATATTTTCGAAAATATCATCAACAATTAATGTTTTGATTCAAAAATTTCAAGTTTGTTACTTACTTGTTAAGAAAGATTCAAACTTTAAGTTCTAGAATCATATCTTGTGATTTCTTGTGAATCAAGTCATTAATTGTGATTTTAAAAATCAAATCTTTTTCAAAACTAATTTCAATCATATCTTTTCAAAAATATCTTTTTATCTTATCTTTTTCAAAATCATATCTTTTTCAAATATCTTTTCTAACTTCTTATCTTCTTATCTTTTAAAAATTGATTTTCAAAATTTGTTTCAACGAACTAATTAACTTTTTGTTTGTCTCTTATCTTTTTCAAAACTACCTAACTAACTATCCCTCTCTAATTTTCGAAAATACCTCCCTCTTTTTCAAAAATTCTTTTAATTAATTAATTGTTTCAATTTTTAATTTTAATTTTAATTTTATCTTAATTTTCGAAAATCATCAACTCCTTTTAAAAAAAAATTATTTTCGAAATTCTCTTCTCCCTCACCCTCTTCTATTTATTTAATTACTTACTAACACTTCTCTTCATCTCATATCTCTGCTCTCCTCATCCTTGTGTTTGGATTCTCCTCCCTTCTCTTTCCTTACATTACATTCTTTTCTCCTTCTACTAACAATAAGGAACCTCTTTACTGTGACATAGAGGATTCCTCTTCTTTTCTTGTTCTCTTATCTTTCATATGTGCAGGGACAAGGAAAAGGGCATTCTTGTTGAAGCTGATCTAGAACTTGAAAGGACTCTGAAGAGGAAACTAAGAGAAGCTAAAATACAACAATCCAGAGACAACCTTACAGGAATTTTCGAACAGGAAGAGGAGATGGCAGCCAAAAATAATAATAATGCAAGGAGGATGCTTGGTGACTTTACTGCACCTAATTCCAATTTACATGAAAGAAGCATATCCATCCCTACCATTGGAGGAAACAATTTTGAGCTTAAACCTCAATTAGTTTCTCTGATGCAACAAAACTGCAAGTTTCATGGACTTCCATCTAAAGATCCCTTTCAATTCTTAACTGAATTCTTACAGATCTGTGATACTGTTAAGACTAATGGAGTAGATCTTGAAGTCTACAGGCTCATGCTTTTCCCGTTTGCTGTAAGAGACAGAGCTAGAATATGGTTGGACTCTCAACCTAAGGATAGCCTGAACTCTTGGGATAAGCTGGTCAAGGCTTTCTTAGCCAAGTTTTTTCCTCCTCAAAAGCTGAGTAAGCTTAGAATGGATGTTCAAACCTTCAGACAGAAAGAAGGTGAATCCCTCTATGAAGCTTGGGAGAGATACAAGGAACTGACCAAAAAGTGTCCTTCTGACATGCTTTCAGAATGGACCATCCTAGATATATTCTATGATGGTCTGTCTGAATTAGCTAAGATGTCATTGGATACTTCTACAGGTGGATCCATTCATCTAAAGAAAATGCCTGCAGAAGCTCAAGAACTTATTAACATGGTTGCTAACAACCAGTTTATATACACTTCTGAGAGGAATCCTGTGAGTAATGGGACGCCTCAGAAGAAGGAAGTTCTTGAAATTGATACTCTGAATGCCATATTGGCCCAGAATAAAATATTGACTCAGCAAGTCAATATGATTTCTCAGAGTCTGAATGGAATGCAAGCTGCATCCAACAGTACTCAAGAGGCATCTTCTGAAGAAGAAGCTTATGATCCTGAGAACCCTGCAATAGCAAAGGTGAATTACATGGGTGAACCATATGGAAACATCTATAACCCCTCATGGAGAAATCATCCAAATCTCTCATGGAAGGATCAACAAAAGCCTCAACAAGGCTTTAATAATGGTGGAAGAAACAGGTTTAGCAATAGCAAGCCTTTTCCATCATCCACTCAGCAACAGACAGAGAACTCTAAACAAAGTATCTCTAATTTAGCAAACTTAGTCTCTGATCTATCTAAGGCCACTCTGAGTTTCATGAATGAAACAAGGTCCTCCATTAGAAATTTGGAGGCACAAGTGGGCCAGCTGAGTAAGAAGATCACTGAAACCCCTCCTAGTGCTCTCCCAAGCAATACAGAAGAAAATCCAAAAGGAGAGTGCAAGGCCATTGATATAACCATCATGGCTGAATCCAAGGAGGAAGGGGAGGACGTGAATCCCAAGGAGGAAGACCTCCTGGGACGTCCAGTGATCAACAAGGAGTTTTCCTTTGAGGAACCAAAGGACTCTGAGGCTCATCTAGAGACCATAGAGATTCCATTAAACCTCCTTACGCCCTTCATGAGCTCTGATGAGTATTCCTCTTCAGAAGAGAATGAGGATGTTACTGAAGAGCAAGTTGCCAAGTTCCTTGGTGCAATCATGAAGCTGAATGCCAATTTATTTGGTAATGAGACTTGGGGAGATGAACCTCCCCTGTTCACCAATGAATTAAATGCGTTGGATCAACTGAGATTGCCTCAGAAGAAACAGGATCCTGGAAAGTTCCTAATACCTTGTACCATAGGCACCATAACCTTTGAGAAGGCTCTATGTGACCTTGGGTCAGGAATAAACCTCATGCCACTCTCTGTAATGGAGAAACTGGGAATCTTTGAGGTGCAAGCTGCCAAAATCTCATTAGAGATGGCAGACTACTCAAGAAAAGAGGCTTATGGACAAGTAGAGGACGTGTTAGTAAAGGTTGAAGGCCTTTACATCCCTGCTGATTTCATAATCCTGGATACTGGGAAGGATGAGGATGAATCCATCATTCTAGGAAGACCCTTCCTAGCCACAGCAAGAGCTGTGATTGATGTTGACAGAGGTGAACTAGTCCTTCAATTGAATGAAGACTCCCTTGTGTTTAAAACTCAAGGTCATCCTTTTGTAAACATGGAAAAGAGGCACAGTAAGCTTCTCTCAGTACAGAGTCAACTAAAGCCCCCACAGTCAAACTCTAAGTTTGGTGTTGGGAGGCCTCAGCCAAACTCTAAGTTTGGTGTTGGGAGTCTATAAAATTGACCTGATCACCTGTGTGGCTCCATGAGAGCCCACTGTCAAGCTATTGACATTAAAGAAGTGCTTGTTGGGAGGCAACCCAATTTTTATTTATCTAATTTTATTTTTATTTTATTGTTCTTTCATGTTTTATTAGGTTCATGATCATGTGGAGTCACAAAATAAATAGAAAAATCAAAAACAGAATCAAAAACAGCAGAAGAAAAATCACACCCTGGAGGAAGGACTTACTGGCGTTTAAACGCCAGTAAGGAGCATCTGGCTGGCGTTCAACGCCAGAACAGAGCATGGATCTGGCGTTGAACGCCAGAAACAAGCATCATCCTGGCGTTCAGACACCAGGAATGCACACTGAGGAAAGCTGGCACTGAACGCCAGAAACAAGCATAGAACTGGCGTTCAACGCCAGAAACATGCTGCATCTGGGCGCTGAACGCCCAGAACAAGCACCAATTCGGCGTTTAAATGCCAGAATTGCATGCAAATTTATTTTACAAGCCTAATTGGTGCAGGGATGCAATTCCTTGACACCTCAGGATCTGTGGATCCCACAGGATCATCTCAGCATCTGTGGACCCCACAGGATCTCCACCTACCTCCACTCATACTCTCTCCTCTTCTCATTCATCCTCTCTTCCTAATAAACACCCTTCCCCAAAACCTTTCACCAATCACCTCAAGCTCTCTTCCCTACTACCCCTTTACCACTCACATCCATCCACTCTTCCCCATAAACCTACCTCATAAACCCCACCTACCTTCAAAATTCAAAATCACTTTCCCACCCAAATCCTCCCCATATGGCCGAACCTTAACCCCTCTCCCTCCACTATATAAACCTCTCCATTCTTCTTCATTTTCACACAACACAACCCTCTCTTTCTCTTCTTGGCCGAAACACAACCTCTCTCTCCCTCCTCCATTTCTTCTTCTTCTTCATCTCTTATTTCTTCTCTTGCTCGAGGGCGAGCAATATTCTAAGTTTGGTGTGGTAAAAGCATAAGCTTTTTATTTTTCCATTACCATTGATGGCACCTAAGACTGGAGAATCCTCTAGAAAAGGGAAAGGGAAGACAAAAGCTTCCACCTCCGAGTCATGGGAGATGAAAAGATTCATCTCCGAAGCCCATCAAGACCACTTCTATGATGTTATGGCCAAGAAGAAGGTGATCCCCGAGATCCCTTTCAAACTCAAGAAAAATGAGTATCCGGAGATCCGACATGAGATCCATAGAAAAGGTTGGGAAGTTCTAACAAACCCCATCCAACAAGTCAGAATTCTAATGGTTCAAGAGTTCTATGCTAATGCATGGATCACTAGGAACCATGATCAAAGTAAGAACCCGAACCCAAAGAATTATCTCACCATGGTTCGGGGGAATTACTTAGATTTTAGTCCAGAAAATGTGAGGTTGGCGTTCAACTTGCCAATGATGGAAGAAAATGCACGCCCCTACACAAGGAGAGTCAACTTTGATCAAAGGTTGGACCAAGTCCTCATGGACATATGTGTGGAAGGAGCTCAATGGAAGATTGACTCAAAAGGCAAGCCGGTTCAACTAAGAAGGCTTGACCTTAAGCCTGTAGCTAGAGGATGGTTGAAGTTCATTCAACGCTCAATCATTCCCACTAGCAACCGGTCTGAAGTTACTATAGATCGGGCCATCATGATCCATAGAATCATGATTGGAGAAGAGGTGGAGGTTCATGAGATTATACCTCAAGAACTATACAAGGTGGCTGACAAGTCCTCCACTATGGCAAGGTTAGCTTTTCCTCACCTCATTTGCCATCTATGCAATTCGGCTGGGATTGACATAGAGGGAGATATCCTCATTGATGAGGACAAGCCCATCACTAAGAAAAGGATGGAGCAAACAAGAGAGCCTATTCATGGATCTCAAGAGATGCATGAAGAAGCTCATCACCAAGAAATCCCTGAGATGCCTCAAGGGATGCACTTTCCTCCACAGAATTTTTGGGAGCAAATCAACACCTCCCTAGGAGAATTAAGTTCCAACATGGGACAATTAAGGGTGGAACATCAAGAGCACTCCATCATCCTTCATGAAATTAGAGAAGATCAAAGAGCAATGAGGGAGGAGCAACAAAGACAAGGAAGAGACATAGAAGAGCTAAAGGACATCATTGGTTCCTCAAGAAGGAAACGCCACCATCACTAAGGTGGACTCATTCCTTGTTCTCAAATTTTCTATTTTTCATTTTCTTTATGTTAAGTGCTTATCTATGTTAGTGTCTTATTACATGATCATTAGTATTTAGTAACTTTGTCTTAAAGTTATGAATGTCCTATGAATCCATCACCTCTCTTAAAGGAAAAATGTTTTTAATTCAAAAGAACAAGAAGTACATGAGTTTCGAATTTATCCTTGAACTTAGTTTAATTATATTGATGTGGTGACAATACTTTTTGTTTTCTGAATGAATGCTTGAACAGTGCATATGTCTTTTGAAGTTGTTGTTTATGAATGTTAAATATGTTGGCTCTTGAAAGAATGATGACAAGGAGACATGTTATTTGATAATCTGAAAAATCATAAAAATGATTCTTGAAGCAAGAAAAAGCAGTGAATACAAATAGCTTGTAGAAAAAAATGGCGAAAAAAAATAGAAAGAAAAAGAAAAAGCAAGCAGAAAAAGCCAAAAGCTCTTAAAACCAAAAGGCAAGAGCAAAAAGCCAATAACCCTTAAAACCAAAAGGCAAGGGTAATAAAAAGGATCCCAAGGCTTTGAGCATTAGTGGATAGGAGGGCCTAAAGGAATAAAATCCTAGTCTAAGCGGCTAAACCAAGCTGTCCCTAACCATGTACTTGTGGCGTGAAGGTGTCAAGTGAAAACTTGAGACTGAGCGGTTAAAGTCAAGGTCCAAAGCAAAAGAAGAGTGTGCTTAAGAACCCTGGACACCTCTAATTGGGGACTTTAGCAAAGCTGAGTCACAATCTGAAAAGGTTCACCCAATTATGTGTCTGTGGCATTTATGTATCCGGTGGTAATACTGGAAAACAAAGTGCTTAGGGCCACGGCAAAGACTCATAAAGTAGCTGTGCTCAAGAATCAACATACTGAACTAGGAGAATCAATAACACTATCTGAACTCTGAGTTCCTATAGATGCCAATCATTCTGAACCTCAATAGATAAAGTGAGATGCCAAAACTATTCAAGAGGCAAAAAGCTGCAAGTCCCGCTCATCTGATTGGAGCTATGTTTCATTGATAGTTTGGAATTTATAGTATATTCTCTTCTTTTTATCCTATTTTATTTTCAGTTGCTTGGGGACAAGCAACAATTTAAGTTTGGTGTTGTGATGAGCGGATAATTTATACGCTTTTTGGCATTATTTTTAGTATGTTTTTAGTAGGATCTACTTACATTTAGGGATGTTTTTATTAGTTTTTATGTTAAATTCACATTTCTAGACTTTACTATGAGTTTATGTGTTTTTTTCTGATTTCAGGTATTTTCTGGCTGAAATTGAGGGACTTGAGCAAAAATCAGATTCAGAGGTTGAAGAAGGACTGCTGATGCTGTTGGATTCTGACCTCCCTGCACTCAAAGTGGATTTTCTGGAGCTACAGAACTCCAAATGGCGCGCTCTCAACGGCGTTAGAAAGTAGACATCCAGGGCTTTCCAGAAATATATAATATTTTATACTTTGCCCAAGTTTAGATGATGCAAAAGGGCGTTGAACGCCAGTTCTACGCTGTAGTCTGGAGTTAAACGCCAGAAACACGTTACAAACCAGAGTTGAACGCCAAAAACACGTTACAACTTGGCATTCAACTCCAAAAGAAGCCTCTTCACGTGTAAACTTCAAGCTCAGCCCAAGCACACACCAAGTGGGCCCCGGAAGTGGATTTATGCATCAATTACTTACTTCTGTAAACCCTAGTAACTAGTTTAGTATAAATCGGACTTTTTACTATTGTATTAGACATCTTGGGACGTCTAGTTCTTAGATCATGGGGGCTGAACCTTTCACTTATGTATTTTTCAACGGTAGAGTTTCTGCACTCCATAGATTAAGGTGTGGAGCTCTGTTGTTCCTCATGATTTAATGCAAAGTACTACTGTTTTATATTTAATCCAACTTATTCCGCTTCTAAGATATCCATTCACACCCAAGAACATGATGAATGTGATGATTATGTGACGCTCATCATCATTCTCACTCATGAACGCGTGCCTGACAAACACTTCCGTTCTACATGCAAACAAGCTAGAATGAGTATCTCTTAGATATCTAATACAGAGGACCGAGTCCGAGATATTAGAATCTTCGTGGTATAAGTTAGAACCCATGGATGGCCATTCCTGAGATCCAGAAAGTCTAAACCTTGTCTATGGTATTCCGAGTAGGATCTGGGAAGGGATGACTGTGACGAACTTCAAACTCGCGAGTGCTAGGCGTAGTGACAGACGCAAAAGGAGGGTGAACCCTATTCTAGTATGATCGAGAACCTCCAGATGATTAGCCGTGCCGTGACAGAGCATTTGGACCTTTTTCACAGAGAGGATGGGATGTAGCCATTGACAACGGTGATGCCCTATATAAAGCTTGCCATGGAAAGGAGTAGGAAGGATTGGATGAAGACAGCAGGAAAGCAGAGGTTCAGAGGAACGAAAGCATCTCTATACACTTATCTGAAATTCTCACCAATGAATTACATAAGTATTTCTATCTTTATTTTCTGTTTATTTATTATTATTATTCAAAAACTCCATAACCATTTGATATCCGCCTGACTGAGATTTACAAGGTGACCATAGCTTGCTTCAAGCCGACAATCTCCGTGGGATCGACCCTTACTCACGTAAGGTTTTATTACTTGGACGACCCAGTGCACTTGCTGGTTAGTTGTATCGAAGTTGTGACAAATCATGAATTAAGATTAGAGCACCAAGTTTTTGGAGCCATTACCAGGGATCACAATTTCGTGCACCAATATCTCTTCCAAGAATCATAAGAACGCAAATAGAATAAGGGTTATTCTTCCGATCTACACAGATTCATAAAATGAGGAACGAAAGTAATCCTTGAAACTGAATCAATAGATTAATTAAAATAGAAAAGTAATAGTCTCAATCCATAGAAATAAACAGAGCTCCTAACCTTAACTAAGGGGGTTTAGTGGCTCATGCTTCAGAGAGAAAACTAGGGTTCAGAAAGTGTGGAAGTGCGGAAGTGAGAAGATCCCCCCGAAGGGTGAATCTTTTCTCTTTTATATCTAACTTAATTTGATTTGAGAATAAAATAATAAATTCTAAACCTAAATGATTTTATTTGTAAATAAAATTACAAAAATAAAAGATAAAATAATAATTAAAAGCTAAATCCAACTAAAGATGCTCCATGAGTGAGGTTGTGGTCTGGATTGCTTGGTGCTAAATGCCAGTTGCAGCCTTTAACGCCCTTGAGGGTAGAAACTCCCTTTTGTGCTGAGTTATTGGCGCTAAATGCTGCTTTGCATTTAGCGCCCTAGAGGGCGTCTTCAATTCTTCTCTTTTTTTTTTGCACACAACTCTACCAAATTGATCCAAACTTCACATGAAATAATTAAAATACCAAAACAACTCAAAGTAGCATCCAAAGTGAATTTTAACACTAAAATGTACTTAAACTTAATAAATTCTAACTTAAAATAAATAGAAAATAAGAGAAATATGCTCACGCATCAAGTTCCTAACAACACAGTTCTCCTAGAGAGCCGACGTCAACAACAACTTTACTTTGTTGACATTGGCCTAGCAGTAGCCACTTTACTATTGTTTATTAGTATTCACTATTTACCTTAATCTAACTTATAAATAGCTCTTCCTGTGGGCCAACAACCAAGACTCTGATACCATTGTTAAGTATCCAAGAAAACTGAGAAACCACACCTCAAAAACTAGCTATTTAAGAAAAGAACAAATCTCTTTAAATACAATATTAAGCATTCAATACTATCCAATGTGGGACTTTGGGAATCCCATAATTCCAATTTTCTAAGGCTGCATTTGGAAGGGTAATTGAGACAGAGATTGAATTAAGTCTCTATATTTTGTCTGGTGTAAATTGTACATGACTGGGTTATGTCTTAATATACTATTTGATTCAAGATAAATATGGAGATGAAATAAGAATATTTACTAAAATATCCTTAAGTATTAAAGAAAATATTGTTAAAGTTTCAGTCTCCATTTCCAAAATTTCAGTCCCATGTTTTCCCATTTTCTAGAGATACTGAAGGGACTAAAATTGTGTCCCGAAACTAAAATTTTAGTTCCAATCACTGGCTACCAAACACAATAATGAGTCTGAATCCTAGTTTTAGTTTCTGAAAATAAACATTACCTATGTTTCTATGTTTTTATTCAATTTAATGATTTAGTGATACGTTTGATGAATTTGATCTTCTAAAAATCTTGTATATATCTCTAAATTTATCATTCTTATTTATGCAAGTGTTTAGAGGCTATTATAATATTTCTAATTGTATGACTTTATCTTTCTATAACTACCAGTGAAATCACACATATATATGGTGATAAATGAGTTGTGGATAGAATAAATAAAGCATTTTACCATTTACATTGATAGTTTACCAAAGTTACAGTTGTTTTTTAAAATTAGTGTTGTTTGTTTTAGTAGCATATCTGAATCAAATTACAATAAGATGATTGATGTTACTGCTAGAGATTGATAGGCATTACAATGTAAGAATTGACAAATGATTTTGGTCTTTCTTCTTAACTTCTTCAGGTGTTAGATATTATTTCTCATTGTTTCTAATTGTACCTTGAACCTTAGATTTAGCATATATAGATTGAAGCACTTTGCTTGAAATCGCTAGGTTCAATTATTCCTTTTAAAAATTTCACTTCATATGTCCTATGAAAGTTTTACCTTTAAGCACTTAACAAGAGTTATTGCATGCCCTAGCACTAAAATTCACTAAAGGAAGCCACTGAAAGTTGATTCAGTTTGTGATATTGAAAAACGTTGCTTGAAATGCATAGGTTTAATTCTTCAGGTTTTTGTGGCTGCAAAAACAGGTAAAGACCACCTTATTTTTATTTTAAAAAAATGATAGAAGGCTTGATATTTTACTTTATATTATGAAAAAGTCTTATTTTTTCAATGTAAATATACCCACAACTACTCAGAGTAATTGTCTGTCTTCCTATTCTTTCTTCCCATACATGCTCTGTCAATGAATTTTTTGATATTTGCATTCTCGAATTTTGGTTGTGTAGTTGGGTAAGTGTTAAGTATCTAAGAAAAGTGGGAAACCGCTCCTTAAAAATAAGCTATTAAGGGAGAAGAACTACTCTCCTTGAATACAACATCAAGCATCCCATACTACTCAATGTGAGACTTTGGGGATCCCATGATACCCAAGTTCCTAACAACACAGTTCCCCTAGAGAGCCGACGTCAATGTCAACTTTAATTTTTTGACATTGGCCTAGCGGTAGCCACTTGATAAATCTATATTTCATGGTGTTTATTTGCTCTAATTAGGTGGATTTTATCAACTTTTCCTACATTTATTCAATGAAATAGCATGGTTTTGTAAATTCTCCCTAAATTGTGCTTAAAAGTGAAAACATGCTTTTTAGGCCTTTATTTGTTAAATTTTATTTAATTTAGTTCCATTTGATGCCTTGATGTGTTTGTTGAGTGATTTCAAGCTTACAAGGCTAACCTGGCTTGAAGAAGTGAGGAAAAAATATGCAAAAGTGGAGAAATCAAGAAGAAATGAAGTTTGGAGCTTGTCAGCAAGTGTGTGTACGCACAATTACTCATGTGTACGCACAGGTGGAAGTTCGTGCAGTCATGCGTACGCAGAGTGTTGCATACACAGAGTGTTGCGTATGCACGAGATGAAAATCAGCAACTTTCTGTGCGTACACACAAGGAGAAAAATCAGCAAGTGTGCGTACGCACACATCTGTGCATATGCACAAGTCCCAGAACGTGATCTCATTAAATGCAAAATGCTGGCAGCAATTTTTGAGCCTCCAGAATCCAATCCAACTCATTTGTGAAGCTATTTCAACCCTAATTCAAGAGGAAACAAAGGGGAGAGTAATTAGGTTTATCTTAGTATCATGTTGTAGGTCATTTTTTAGAGAGAGAAGCTCCTCCTTCTCTCTAGAAATTAAGGTTATTAGTTTAATTTCTCTTTTTAATTCTTGTTTTCATCTAGTTTCTTTTTCTTTTATTTGTTCTATTGCCTTAATTTTCTTAGTTTATCTTGTTAATTTCTCATTATAGTTACTTTTTATGTTGGTGAACCCTTGTTAATTTCCATTTCATTTAATACAATTTAATTGTTTATTGATGTTTAATTGAGTTGTTATTATTAATTTCTTGCAATTGGTAGCTTTAGATTTTATTTTCATTACAATTTAATATGCTTTTATTTTCATGCACACCAAGTGTTTGATAAAATATTTGGGTTAGTTTTAGTGTAGTTTTCCACATTCTTGGCTTGGAATTGAGGACTTTGGTGATCTTAAGTCATTAATGTCCATTCTTGATTGATATATTAGGGTAGTTAGTTGATTTGGTTTCATTAACGCTAGTCATTCACCAAGTTAATTAGTGAGTTGGCTAGGACTTATGGATTGAGATCAATTATGCCTATTTGACTTATCCTCGATGTTAAGGCTGACTAAATAGGATTGACTCTTCATAATCATCACATGTTTGTAGTCAATGGCTAGGATAGGTAACCTTAACTCTCAATCCTTGCCAAGAGTTCCCTTTTGCCATTTAATTTTCATTTTCATTGCTTTAATTGCTTTCCATTTAATTCCTTGCATGCTTTCTCTTTAATTCCTTGCTATTTACATTTCTTGCCTCTTGCCATCAAATCTTTTATCCCCTCATAGCCAATAATTGAGCACTTCAGTGCAATAACTAGGGAGAACGACCCGGGATTTAAAACTCCCAGTTATTTGGTTTGAATTGTGGCTAATCGTTATTTAAACTTTGATGTTGGTTGATTGTTGGTTTGGGACTATACTTGCAACGCCAATTCTATTTCGAGAAAAATTCCAAACCCACTTTCGGCCATCATCAAGTTTTTGGCGCCGTTGCCAGGGAGTTGTAATGGTGTTATATTATTCGCTATTGTAAATATGTTAATATGTGAGTAGCTTGCTTTTTGGTTACCTTTTGTTTTTTTAATGGTTAGGATTGGGATCCCAGAGGACATTGGAAATTCAAGCATTGGTGGGGAAGTCAAGCACAAGCCACCATAGCAAGGGCTCTCCCAATTGTCTAACCTAAAGACAATAATAAAAGCGCTAGGTGGGAGACACCCCACCATGGTAACATCCTTCTAACTCTCTTATTCTTTTAGGTTTTGTTTAGTGCATTTTTATTTTTCTTAGTTAGCTTAGTTTAATTGAATTCTAGGCTTAGTTTAGTTGCATTTTTGTTTTGATCATGTGTTTTTGAGGAATGATATGTTTTGGGTTTGAAAAGCTATTTTGGATGTCATGTTTGATGCCTTGGAGGCGTTAAAATTTTTGGAAAAAAATAGAGCATGTGCGCGCGCACACACCTGTGCGTACGTACAACAACCCCAGTTCTGCACCTTATGCGTACGCACCCAGCTGTGCGTAAGTACACTAGTTTGCACCCTTTCTGTTGGGAGTGCTCGCACACCCTTGTGCGTTTGCATCTCCTTTGTTTCGCTTCTTGTGCGTACGCACGGACCTGTATGCGTACGCACAGATGTCGAATTGGATGTTAAGTTTTGATGTTTTATATTCCAAAAAAAAAACTCCTAATGTGTGTATGCACACATCTGTGCGTATGCACAAACTGATTTTCACCTTCTGCCTGAAGCACTCGCACATACTTGTCCATGCACACACCCCCACTTTACACCTTTTATGCGTACACACGGCCCTACGTGCATACACACAACGCATCTTCATCACTCATTCCTTCTCTTTTCTTCTTCTTCCCTTTCTATTCTTCTTTTCCCATATCTTCTCCTCTCTTTTTTTCCCTCCTTCAACCACCATCCACAACAATCTCCATTCATTAGTAGTCAGTCTAATTTTCTATTTTTAGTAGATTAGGTTGTTAATATAGGTTAGATTTTTGTGGTAAGTGTTGGATTATTGATTTGAATTGCTGATTTGTTGTATATTGCTGCTGGATTTTTATTGCTATTTATTGTTGGATATCTTTATTGAGGTCATACTTTGTTACTTGGTATTGAATTTTGAATGTTGAATATTTGTACATACCAAGTACTCATAACATTGCCTTTGAGAATGTCTTTGGATTTCTAAATTATATGTTGTAGCTACCATGTAATTTGAATTCACTATCTACCATTAGGCAATTTGTTTTTAGTTGATGCATTTTTTGTTAGGTGATGCTTGCTATGATTGATTTTTATTTAAGTCACCTAGTCGATGCATTGAAATTAAGGAATTGTGAAATTGGATCGTAAGCTCACCTAGAGACATTTTTTGAGCTTTTTAAGCTTTGTGGACTATGCATGCCATGTTTTTCACTTCATGTCAATTAGGTGTTGCAAACAAACTTTCCTTCATTATCCAATTCACAATTGCTTGATTATTGCTTGAATGCTTTTATGCTCCTAGAGTAATTGTTTCTTTATTTTAACATACAAGTTTCCTTTTTAAAGTATTTCAAGCACACTAGAATGAGTGAAGTGCATGCCCTTTTTGTGTAATTGTGACATAGCTTTCTATTCTAGTGTGTGTTCTAAACTGCGCAACTTGGAATACACACACTTGTTTCCTTCATGTCACAAACTTATTCACTCACTCATTTTAGTGATTCTTACCTCATTCTAACAATCTATGCTTCTTTACTTCTGTATCCACCCATCTTACTATCCTATTTTCTATCTTTAATAGGAGAGTCACCATAAGCAACAAGCAAAGCGGGAGAAAGAACATGCAATAACCGGTTGATCGACTAGCTAAAGGTGGCAATTCGTATCATTGCCGTACCACCCTCGTTCATCTTTGGATGCACCGAGGACGGTACAAACCTTTAAGTATGGGGAGGTCATTGGTACGTGTGTACGCAAAACCCACACTATTTCGTACAACATCAGTAGTACCAGCAAGTGCACTGGGTCGTCCAAGTAATACCTGAGCGAGTCAGGGTCGATCCCACGAGAATTGTGGCTTGAAGCAATCTATAGTTGTCTTGCAGGTCTTAGTCAAGTGGAATCAGAAGGTGTTGTGTAAATTAGCTTTTAAGAAGTTAGCTATTAGAAATAAGTGATAGGATTAGATTGAGAATTGGAGTTGCTTTGTCTTTCTGAAGTAACTCTGGTACTATTATCTTCTTTGCTTGTGAATGATCTTCTTCTATGGCAGGCTGCAAGTGATCAAAGCCACACCAATAGTCCTTGATCTCCTCTTGAAGAACGAAACTCTCGCGCGATCTAGAATTTTCACAAATAAATTCCTGTTGTAAGTATAGCTTCTAGACCGACAAGAATTCCTTTCTTACAAAAGTTTGGTTGTCACAAGTAACAAAACCTAATAAAATTTATAACTGAAGTATTTAAACCTCGGGTCATCTCTCAAGGAGTTGCAGGGCAGTGTGATTTATTATTGGTTATGGAAAAAAGTATATTTTTGGATTTTTTTAATGTATAAGATAAAAAGCAAGAATAGTAAATGGCAAGAAAGTAAACTGTAGGAATTAATTTAAATAAATAATAAAACTCTTGGCAAGGTATGAGAATTTGAGGTCCTATCCTAGTTATCCTTATCAGGTGTGATGAGAATTGGATTTTGGTCCCACTTTAATTAACCTCTAACTATGAAGGTAAGTTAAGTGGATGAATCAATTTGATTCCTCAGGTCCTAGTCAATTCCTAAGAAAAGACTAGAATTATTGGAATTCAAATCAATCAGCAAATTCCAATGTTCAAACAACAGCTGAGTTTGATAACTCAAGTGTTACCAATTACTTAACCAAGGCTAAAAGGAGAAAATAAATCTACTCAAATAAAAATGCCTTCAGATGGGAAGCAGCAGTAACATAAATAAAAGAAAGAAATCTTAAATCTGAAATACCTCAAATTGCATTTAAACATAAATTCAAGTCCTAACATGGAAAGGTTCATAAGCCATATTGAAAATATAAATAACAATTAAAGTAATGAAGTAAATAAAACTAGAAAGTAAATTAAAGGAATATTGAACCTGTGATTGAAGAGAAATAATCCTAAACTTGAGAGAAATCCTAATCCTAATCCTAATCCTAAGAGAGAGGAGAGAACCTCTCTCTCTAAAAACTACATCTAAAACCTAAAATTATGTATTACTAAGTTGTTCTCCGTCTCTCCTTTGATTCCTCCATTCTCTAGCTTATATTCTGTGTTTCTGGTTTGGATTTGGGCCGAAAAAGGGTCCAGAAATCGCTGGGGGCGTTTTCTGCAGATTCCTGTATGTGGCGTCTGTCACGCATCCGCGTGGGTCACGCGTTCACGTCATCTGGGAGTTTTCCTTGTCACACGTACGCATCGGTCACGCATACGCGTCAATTACGTTCTGCTCAAGGCGCGCGTCCACGTCATCCACGCATTCGCGTCGCTGCATTTTCGCGCTAGGCACGCGTTCGCGTCGTCCATGCGTTCGCCTCGCTGCCTTTTCTTCAAAACTCCATTTTTATGTTTTCCTTCCATTTTTGTATGTTTTCTTTTTGTCCCTTAAACCATTCCTGCCCTATGAGATCTGAAAATACTTAACATATAAATCACAGCATCGAATGATAGTAAAGGATAATTAAAATTAATATTTTTAAAGCATAGGAAATATGTTTTTCACTTATATCATAAAATAAGGAAGGAAAAGTAAAACCATGCAATTTACATGAATAAGTGGGTGAAGAATTGATAGAAACACTCAATTTGAGCACAAAATACATCATAAAATATGGGTTTATCAACCTCCCCACACTTAAACAATAGCATGTCCTCATGCTAAATCCAAGTGAAAGGGTAAAGTTAGAATGGTGGAATCTCATGCAATACAATCTATTCTAAATGCAAACTACCTACATGAATCATGCAATTTTAATTATTACCCACATATATATATATAGAGCTTACATGTGGTTAATCTAATTCATATTTTTAAGGAATTATATATGTATAGCCAAACCTAAATCATGTTAAAGCACTGTCACAATTGAGTTGGGTTAAAATATTTCATAAGCTTGCAAGACAATTAAATATTTAAATAGAGATATATGGTGATGAGCTATTGAACCCTCACTGGATTTTGTGTTTACTCTCTAGTCACTCAGTGTTTAGGGTTAATCACTCTATTCTTTTCTATTCTTGCTTTCTAAAACTTTGTTCGTCATCTAACCAATCAACAAATATTGAATACAGACATACAAAGATCATGAGGTCTTTTAAAGGTTGTAATGGGGCCAAGGTAAAGGTAGGGATATATATATATATATATAAGGCTAAGTGAGCTATAAGTTGAATCCTTAATTAGTCTAAGGTCTCACCTAACATATACTTTATATAATTTGAAATGCTTTACCTAGCTACCCAAATTTTTTCACTTTTTTATTATATACTCATGTACTAACTTTACTTTGAATTTCACCTTATGTGCATTGATTTCTTCACTAAACTTATTGTTGGGGTAATTTTGTCCCCTTATTTATCTATTTATATTATAAAATAGATTTTTTTTTAACATATATCAGTGCACATGGTGTTTTGGTTTAATTTGATTTTACATGAGCATGCTCCCAAAATCCTTATTATCTTATTGAATTAATCCTCTCCTATCAACCCATGTTTCCGTGTTTCCCCACACTTAGTGGATACATAATCTCTATTTTAAGCTAACCAAAGATTCAACTTGGAATTTTTAATTTGTTTTTCTGCTTAAGGCTAGTAGTGTGGTTATAGAAGAAGAGGGGATTAAAGGCTCAAGGGGGCTAACAAGGGTGATGTAAAAGGTAAGCTTATTTGGGAAAAGTGAGGAAAATTTTAAATGATGGCCTCAATCATCTCTTGGTATGTATCTATATTCTATAATGGATATATAGATTAAAACAAAGTAAAGATTACCAAAATAAAAAAGAAGGGCGAACACACAAGAATGAAATAATTATGATTAAATAATGTAACCATACAAATAAGCTCAAAAACTCACAGGCTATGTGTTCTTTGGCTCAAAAACCATATATCAGTTATGTATATCATGCAAGTAGAAATCAAGAGTTCTCATTATTCTCAATGTGAATCTTAGGGTGGCCCTTAAAATCTTAGTGTTCTTCCTTGAAAAATATTGTGTAAATTAATAAATCATTTATTGCTATATATATACAGTGTGTAGATTGTTGTGATTCTGTTATACTAAAGTTTTTAGTTTACTCTTTTTATTTTCAATTAATCCATGTTATCGCATGCTGAAAGGGTAAACTAAACTAATTAATCCATATATATTCTATATCACAACTTAATAACTAAAATTGCAACTAGACTAAACTAAATATCTAAGATAAATATATAAACTAAAGTATAAAATGCAGAAATACTGTAAAAATACAGAAAATGTGCAAGTACTGAAAGACAAGATAAGATAAAAATAAAAATAAAAATAAAGATAAAAATACAGAAAAATAAGCAAAATAGGATAAAAAAAAGAGTGTCTGAAGAGTGGTTCACCAAAATAAAGTATGCCAGAGATGGCGACCTCTCCACACTTAAATAATAGCATCGTTCTCGATTCTCACTCAGGCTGGGTGTGAGAAGTGTCATCTCCGGAAGGATGGGCTGCCGGTGACTCTGTGGTAGACTGAGGATCTGCAGTCTCGGTAAGTGTAGGAGGAGCTACCTGCTGAAGCAGAGGCTCTGTCTGTAGAGGAATCTTTGGATCTATGGCCTGGATCTGATGGGGCTCTTCATGGTATGGTGCAGCCTGCTCAGGTCCTCCCTGCTCTGCCTGGGCATGTGCCTCCTCCTCATGATCATCCGCCTCTACATCAGATGGCTCAGAAGCAGTGTCAGGCTCGGATGGGATGTCGCTGCCGGATCGGATCATCAACTTTAGGTGCTCATAGCATCACAAAATATAATAGAAGTGGAATTCAAGTGAATTAGGAAAAACAGTAATCATGCCTTGAGTTAGAAAGTTAAAGTAGTTAGGTAAAAAAAATTAAAAAGGGAAGTTAGAAAGCTAAACTGGTTAGGAGTTAAAAGGAAGTTAAAGTGAGTGGCATGAGAATGGTTTTCCTAGTTACCAAGAAATTCACAAACTTGAGGAACAATCAACTCATATTCAAGCAAGGATTGCAGTTTATTGATGATAATTCCTATAGATAAAGTAAGTTTAAAATGAGAATAAAATCATCAATAAGCAATTTAGTACTCAGGGAACCAAAAGGAATAAGAATGCTAGCCCGTGCATTCATGAATTGGTTTGGTTGTAGCCAAGTAATGCAAAATAATGGGTTTTCAAACCAATACATGAATGGAGTAGATTAAATCATAAATTTACAGAAAATTGGGCAGCATTCTGGCTAAAATTGGATGTTCACGGGTAGTAAACAGCAGGAAAAATCAGTTCATATGAAATTAAATAGTGCTGAAAAGATTAACAATTAGTAAGAACAGTAAAGAACAGTTCAACAGCAACATCAAATATGAAGAACAACATATGAACAGAATCATCACAGCATATTTAGAATTGCGAATCAGATAAAAAAAACAAGTAGCATGAACGGTGCAATTATCAGGCCTAAATCCACTAACCACATCCTAGCTACCTAACCACCTAAAATCCACTACAATCATACATCTCTAACTATTCTATTTCGACAAAAACTGTAAAATATGCAACTAACTGACTAATTGGAAAATAAAATCGGTGTTCGGCGGAACTTGGTGTGTAGAAACAGAAAGTAGGCTTGAGAGATGGTGGTGGTGTTGGTGACTCAGCGGCGATGGGTGGCAGTATGGTGGCGGTCTGAGGTGGAGGCAGGGGCGGTTTGGTGGTTGTGGAGGGATGAGGAAAGGGGAGAATAGGAGGGGAAGGAGGGGAGGGGAAAAAAGAAAGGGGGTGGCGTTGGCGGCGGTCTAGTGGCTGGGATGGTGGCACGGTGGTCAGAGGTAGTTGGCTGGGAGTGGTGGTGGTTGGGGGGGTGGGAGAAGAGAAGTTGCAGAGGGGGGTGGGGGGTTTCGCGTGAATGGGTAGGGTTTCGCGTAAATAGGGGTTAGTGTTTTCGAATCCACGCGAACGCGTGGAGCACGCGATCGCGTGATTTGGGCAAAAAAGGTGTTGACGTGAACGCGTCATTGACGCGATCGCGTGAATTGGGTAAAAGGTAAGGGACGCGTATGCGTGAAGCACGTGAACGCGTTGCTAAAAATTGTGATAAACGCACAGTTCCAACGTCGTTTTGGCGCAACTCTCTGTTTCCAATGGGGTCCATAAAATCCACGCGACACGGACGCGTCGCTCACGCTTTTGCGTGGGATGTGCGTAGTGTAGGGACGCATTCGCGTCAGGGACGCAAACACGTGAGCTAGTTTGCGCTAAAGGCATATCAGCCGCACGATTCCAGCCCAACTTTCTAGGCGTTGGATTTTTATGCCGATTTCCAGTCGACGCCCACGCGTGGCCTGCGCGCTCACGTGGGGTGATTTTTTTTTATGCAATTATGCAGTATGCAATATGCAATGCTGATGTAGATGCTATGAATAATTCCAGGTTCAGTGAAAGTAAAATAAAATAAAAGCAAACAAAACAAAATAAAGTTGAAAAAGGAATGATCATACCATAGTGGGTTGTCCCCCACCTAGCACTTTTAGTTAAAGTCCTTAAGTTGGACATTTGGGGAGTCCTTTGTTATGGTGGCTTGTGCTTGAATTCATCCAAAATATCCACCACTGTTTGAAATGCCAACAGCCTCCGGAGTCCCAAACTAGGCATGTAAAGCCTTTGAGTAAATTCAAACAGGTTCTCAGGTTCCCGGGGTGTTGGATGTCAGAACAGATTCCAGGATCCCAAACCTTGCTTTTATATTTGCCTTTATCTTGATTTATATTTTTCCAGTTAGGCGGTTTGGAAGTTGCATTCTCACCAAGATGGACAATCATTCTCCGAGACCCATTCAATCGAACTCGAAACCAATCCTTACACTTCAGATTGAAGCATGGAACCTTATTGAATCTTGCATACCAGCCTTGAGCACGAACCATTTCCTTTTTACTCTTAAAGCCGCAAAGAGCTCTAAGCTGACCATCTGTTTCAAGTAAACCATATTCAAGTGGAAAAGTAAAGATAAAAGCTAAGGATTTTACCCACTTGAAGTTTGTATTGGGCGGTAATGGCCTTGGAATAGGTGTTTCCAATGGTTTTGCAAGCTCTACTCCCTTGTATTCTTCTGTGAATTCTTCCACTTCTTTGCAATTTTCTTCAGCTGTAACCGTGTCTTGATCAAAGTCTTCGATATCTTTCTCATCACTCAAATCATAAGTTGGAGGTTGCAAAAAGTCTACCTCCGCATCATCTTCGTAATCACTTGGGAAAGATTCTTCCATCTCAAAGAATTCACTTGCGGATGCAAGTTCATTACTAGGAGAACTTGACTCGTGATCTTCATTATCAAGGAAACTTGCTTGTTGAGTTATTCCGTCCAGTTCTTCATAAGATTCCTGCTTTGGAGGTTGTGCACTATCCTCCTTAGCATCAATTGTAAATTTCTTGATGGAATCCTCCACAATTCTGGATTCCCATGGAGGTTCAGCATCTCCTAAGTCTTCAACCAATTCTTCTTCTTCGATAATTTCAGCTTCCTCCACTTGTTCCAGTACAAAGTCATGCTCTATACTGTCCAGTGGGGTTTCTAGTATCTCTATCATGCTACGTTCTTCATTAGTTTGTCCACATGAAGCCATGGGGGTTCCTTGAGTGTCCAAACGTCGGAAAGGAAGTCTATTTATCGCTTTATTCAATTGGTGAAGTGTGGCATGAAATTTTTCAAATGTTTCCTTGAGTTGCTCCCTTGATTCTTGGAGTGATGGATATGGACATGGTGCATAGGAAAGTGGTGGTTCTCGGGAGTAATTAGGTTGGAATTGGGGTGGATACGGGTTAGGGTTATATGGAGGTGAATGGTGGTAGTTGGCTTGTGAGTGTTGTGGTTCAAAGCTGTGTTGAGAAGGTGGTTCATAGGCGTATGATGGGGCTTGTCGGTAATTACAAGGGGGTCCACCATAACTATTGTTCTGACATGCATTATTGAATGGTCGTCGTCCATGATAGTTTGGAAGGTGTTGTTGCCTAAAGGGTTGATCAGATCCTCGTGGCTCCATCCATCTCTGATTGTTTTGACCTTGATGCATGTTCCTGTTATATCTTCCATTCCTTTCAACATTATTAGTACCAAACTCAAAGCGATAGGGGTGAGAATTCATAGTAAATAATAAAAATTAAAAGTGAAAATAAAAATAAAAAGAAATAAATAAGCAAAAGAAAATATATACAATAACCAATAATAAGGCACACAGTTGCAACTCCCCGGCAACGGCGCCATTTTGAAGAACGAAACTCTCGCGCGATCTAGAATTTTTACAATAAATTCGCGTTGTAAGTATAGCTTCCAGACCGACAAGAATTCCTTTCTTACAAAAGTTTGGTTGTCACAAGTAACAAACCCCTAAATAAATTGATAACCGAAGTATTTAAACCTCGAGTCATCTCTCAAGGAATTGCAGGGAGGTGTTCTTATTATTGGTTATGAGTCTTGTAAATTGGGGGTTTTGGAGTTTGGGCAATGGGCACATATATAATTATAAATTAAAGCAATAAAAAATAAATAAGAGATTTTATGTAATTAAATTAAAAGCCTTGACCCGGAGAAGATTAATCGGAAGTTTTATCCTCGTTGGATTTCTCAAGATTAACAGTAATAGGTTGTTGTTTCTACTTGGTTATCCTTTACTAAAAAAGGAAAATTAAGTTAGGAGCCAACTTCTGTTCACAAGTCCTAATCCTCTTCCTTGGGAAGGATTAGCGTAGTAACTAGAGTGCTAGCCAACAACTTCCAATTACTAATTAATTCTTGAGTATTCCAACTCAAGGGTCTCAAAATATTAATCAACTCCAAAATCAAGTTCGGAGTCTACTCAGTTAATATGAATGCCATTTTCATAAATCATAAAAGAAGTAAAAAGGGAACATGGTAGTTAAAATTTGATTGGAAACAATTAAACAAATAATAGATTTAAATGGAAAAATATTATGGAATAAATGCAGAATATAAGAATCTTAAATTAAAAGAACATTGAACCTGGAAATTGAGAAGAAAAAATCCTAATCCTAAAACCTAAGAGAGAGGAGAGAGCCTCTCTCTCTCTAGAAAACTACATCTAAAACCTAAAATTATGTGAACATGAGTTAATGATCCATGAATGAATAGATTCCTCCGCTTTATAGCCTCTAATCTGTGTTTTCTGGGCCAAAAACTAGGTCGAAAACAGCCTAGAAATCGCTGGAGAAGAAATCTGCCACGCTGGTTTTTCGTCACTACGATGTGTCCGCGTGGAGCACGCGTTCGCGTCACCTAGCTTTACGGCCACTATGGCAAATTATATATCAAATTGAAGCCTCGGACATTAGCTTTCCAACGCAACTGAAACCGCATCAATTGGACCTATGTAGCTCAAGTTATGATCGATTTAGTGCGAGAGGGTCAGGCTGACAGCTTTGCAGTTCCTTCAATTTCTTGTATTCCTTCCACTTTTGCATGCTTCCTTTCCATCCTCTGAGTTATTCCTGCCCTGTAATCTCTGAAATCACTTAACGCACATATCAAGGCATCGAATGGTAATAAGAGAAGATTAATATTAGAAAATATAAGGCCAAAGAAGCATGTTTTCAATCATAGCACAAAATCAGGAAGGAAAACATAAAACCATGCAAATAGTATGAATAAGTGGGTAAAGAATTGATAAAAACCACTCAATTGAGCACAAGATAAACCATGAAATAGTGGTTTATCACCTCTACTACAGGTTGAACAAGACCACGGCCAGTGGTCGTGATATTCAATCTGACGAAGGGTGAAGCGCATAGCAATCCATTCTCTTGGCGATCCTACTCAAAACGCCACAGACAAAGTCGAATCTTCCGGATCAGAGAATGCTGCTTCTTGGATTCTAGCTTATACCACAGAATCCTTAATCTTCCCGGAGATCGGCTGAACTAGTGTCTCGAGAAGTTCCCAACGAAATCGTGGATTAATATTCTGAGAGATGTATAAACATAGCTGTTGGCTCGTGCTTTTCTTCCAGGTACTCATACGAATCCAAGTAGACGCGGGTGTTTGTCAGGCACGTTCGTCTTAATGTGATGAACAGAGCCAATTTGTCAGATCGTCCTGTTCACCATGATGAAGATCGGAATACACATCTTAGAGATAGATCAGACACAGATCGAAGAAGAAGAAATAGTACTTTAATTAACTCATAGGACTCAGCAGGGCTCCTCCCCTCAACCTAAGAGGTTTAGAAACTCATACTAAAAATAAAAAAATAGAGGAAAAATGTGAATAATGCTCTCCTGAATTGGAGAGCATGCGTTATGATCTGAATTACATGAATAGAATCCCTTTAAATACTAAACAAATGACTAGTAAGGGTAAAACAGTCTATTTAGTGCTAAACTTCAATTTTGAGGCCCACTTGGTGAGTATTTGGGCTGAGCTTTGATAAGATCCACGTGCCATGAGGTCTCTGGGGCATGGAATGCCAGCTAGGGGGTCCTCTCTGGGCCTTTGGACATTGGGCTTTGCTCTTTGGGCGCTGGACGCCTGGAAGGGGGTAGGAAGCTGGCGTTGGACACCAGTTTTGGGCCTTATAATCCGAAGCAAACTATGGACTATTATATATTGCTTGAAAGCTCTTTCTATAGCCGTTGAGAGAGCTTCATTTGAACTTCTGTAGCTCCAGAAAAGCTCTTCCGAATGTAAGTAGGTCAGATTTGGACAGCATTTGCAGTGCTTGCTCTGTCTCTGAATCAGACTTCTGCTCCAGCTCCTCAATTTCAGCCAGAAAATACCTGAAATTGCCCAAAAATAAAAAACCTCATAGTGGAATCCAAAAATGTTAATTTAACACTAAAACCTATAGAAACTTTATAAAAACTAAATAAAATTACTAAAAACTATGTGAAAATGATGTCAAAAAGCATATAAAATATCCGCTCATCAGTCATCACCGATCGACAATCTTGGGTGACAAATTTCTAAATCCTGAAAATTTTTGCATTTTATTTTTCTTAATGTGTATATATTTTAGAGCTTTAATTGCATTTTTTCTTAGTTTATTGCATTTCTTTGCATATAGATAATAAGTTTAGTTAAAATAATGAAATTTTCCAAGAAAAACATTCTTAATAGGGCATTGATATCCTAATTGATTTGAGTTGATATTTGTTTCATTGAAACTTGCTTGAAACATATTATGGAACATGTTTTTGAGCTAAGAACACATAAGCATATGTGTTTTAAGCCTAATTGTTAGGTTACACTATATTAACCACTATTTCATTCTTGTGTGTATTATTCTCTCTTTATGATTGCAATCTTTGATTTGTTTGATTATGTATGTCCATTGTTTGATGTATATATGCATTTATATGATTGAGGCCATCGTTTCATTTAGCTCACTTACCCAAATAGCTTACTGATGAGCAGATATTTTATACGCTTTTTGACATCATTTTCATATTGTTTTAGTTATGTTTTGTTTAAGTTTCATTATATTTTTATAGGTTTAAGTGAAAAATTCTCATTTTTGGATTCTACTTTGAGTTTTTGTGTTTTTTGATGATTTTAGGTAATTTCTAACTGAAATTGAGGAATTTTGGCAAAGTCCGATTCAGAGGCAAGAAAAGCATAGCAGATGTTGTCAGATTCTAACCTCCATGCACTCAAACGAGAATTTCTGGAGCTATTGAGGTCTAAATGATGCACTCTTAACAACGTTGGAAAGCTAACTTCTAGAGCTTTCTAGAAATATATAATGGTCTATACTTTTCTTCGAAGGAGCCTGCCCATATTGGGCGTTGAACGCCAAGGAGTTACCCCCTTTCTGGCGTTCAACGCCCTAAAGGAACCTAAGCCAGCGTTGAACACCACATTCCACGCCATTCCTGGCGTTCGATGCCACCAAGAGATACAAGGCAGCGCCAATCACCCCTCAATGGGCGTTCAACGCCCATTCCTCAAGTTAGACGCCAAGCTCAGCCCAAGTACTCAACCAAACTGGGCCCAAGAGTGGATTTTCGTACCTTTAGTCTAGTCTATCATGCTTTTTACTTCTTAGTTATTAGGTTATTATATATAGAAGAAAGATCACCACTGTTAGAGATCTTTGCCCTTTTGCACATTTCACTATTACTTTCTGTAAGCTATGGGCTACTAAACCTCCTAAGTTAGGGTTAGGAGCTCGGATGATTCTCATGGATTAATAATATTACTGTTTCTATTCCAGTACACATTTGATTCTATTCTCTTGTGCATTTTCGGTCTTCATCTCATTAATTAAGGATGAACCATGACATTCATCCTTGTCTACATAGGTTCTGTGTGAGTCCTTTACCTGGATAACATTGAACCACAGCTAGAGAATGCACTGCGGATTCCAAGAGAGTGCCTGGGTGACTTTGGATAAGTGACATAAAATCCCATTGATCGTGGGTTGTTGAGGTCTCTGTGGTGTTAAGGCTAGAGTCTGAGAAGCCATGAGTGACATTTTGACTAGGATCGCGAAGGGAGTGGATTGCTTAGATCTTCACCTTCGGCCATAGTGAGAAGCCATGAGTTAACTTGATGAAGATGCTACATGAGTTGCTCGGATATGGTGGACTGCTATGGTTTCGAAGAGGCTAACTTGATGAGGATGCTACATGAGTTAGTCAATTATGGCTGTCATTGAATGAATCATTCGTTATTGAAGTAGACAATAAGAAAAGTTAATCTAGAAAGAATATGCATCTCTGAAGCCTTAACTGAATCTCTCTCACTATTCTTACACCAACCTCGTATTTCGTTCTTTTACTATTTCGTTTATGCTTTCAAACAAACAACCATATTTTCTAATCGCCTGACTAATATCTACAAGATAGCCATTGCTTGCTCAATCCGACAATCTCCGTGGGATTCGACCCCCACTCACCTGAGATATTACTTGGACGACCCAGTGCACTTGCCGGTTCATTTGTGCGAAACTTGCGGAGTTCAATTTTGCGCACCAGTTACCCTTTCATCCATCTTTGTTAACCCATTTCGAGCCTATTTTAAATTCCCCTCTATTCTTAATTGTAGCATATCACTATCCCTAAGTGAAAAATAATAAATGTCCCTTATTTGGATCTTTGATTAGCTTAGTGGTGCGAGGAATTTAACTTCGCACAATTGAACCAGCAAGTGCACCGGGTCGTCCAAGTAATACCTAAGGTGATTCAGGGTCGATCCCACAAGGATTGTCGGCTTGGATCAAACAGTGGTTATCTTGTAAATCTTAGTTAGGCAGATAAAAAAGTTGTTTAGTTGTTTAAGCGCATAAAAGTAAAATAAAGATAAGGTTACTCAGTGGTTGTGAATTCGATGATAAGAAGATGGTTGAGGCCACGGAAATGCTTTGTTCTTCTGGATCAATCCTTTCTTACTGTTTACTCTAACTGTGAATGATTTCTTCTATAGCAAGCTGTATGTGATCAACGCCAGTTGAGAGGCCGCCAATCTTCATCTAGGCTGAACACCGAGTTTAGTGCGCATCCAGTCTGAATGAGGGTGAAGCTCCTGCAGTTCATCCCCTTGGTGATCCTACTCAAAACAACACAGACAAGGTCGAATCTTCTGGATCAGAGAATGCTGTGCCTTGATTCTATCCTTTACCATAAAGACACTAATCTCCCCATACCTTTGCTAAACTGATGTCTCGAGAAGTCCCCAACGAAGTCATGGATTAGCCGTCTAAGAGTCGTATCCTCAAGCTAGTAGTTCAGTAATATCCGATGAAAGATGCTCACTGAACTCATGTAGAATAGAGATAACTTCTGATGGTTCAACTCATTCATAAGGTTGAAGAACGAAGATACATCTTATGAGAGAATCAAAAACGAATTGAAATACAACAATAGTACGTTTATTCATCCATAAAACTTAGCAGAACTCCTAACCTTAACCTAGGAGGTTTAGTGGCTCATACTGTACAATAAAACAAAAAAATATGCAAATAATTTTCAAATGTGGTCGAAGATCCTAAAACAAGGGTGATCTTCTCCTATATATACTAATTTAATAACTAAGCATTATAGAAATATGATAGGCTAGGCTTGTAGTGCGAAAATCCACTTCTGGGGCCCACTTGGTGAGTGTTTGGGTTGAGCTAAGGGTGTGTCCACATGCTGGTAGGCTCCTTCGGCATTGAACGCCTGCTTGGGACACCTCTTTGGGTGTTGGACGCCAGTTGCTCCCTTTTGGGCATCCAATGCCAGAATGGGAGTAGGTGGCTAGCGTTGAACGCCAATTTTGGGCCTTCATCTCCAAAGACAAGTATAAACTATTATATATTTATGGAAATCCCTAGATGTTAGCTTTCCATAGCCGTTGAGAACACTCCATGCAGATATCGGTAGCTCCAGAAATGCTTGCTTGAGTGCACGTAGGTCAGATCCTGACAGCATCTGCTACGCTTTCCTTGCCTCTGAATCAGACTCTATCAAAACTCTTAGATTTCAGCCAAAAAATACCTGAAATCACCATAAAATACAAAAACTCATAGTAGAATCGAAAAATGTGAATGTTACACTAAAACCTATGAAAATATAATAAAACTTAAATAAAACATAACAAAAACTATATGAAAATGATGTCAAAAGCGTATAAAATATCCGCTCATCACAACACCAAACTTAAACTATTGCTTGTTCCCAAGCAACTAAAAACAAAGTAGGATAAAAATAAGAGTAAGATATAATAAATATCAGAGTTTTCAATGAAATTCAGTTTTAATTAGATTAGCGGGACTTAGTAGCGTTTTACTTCTGAATAGTTTTGGCATCTCACTATCCATTGAAGCTCAGAAGTGTTGGCATCCTTAGGAACTTAGAATCCAGATGATATTATTGACTCTCCTAGTTTAATTTTTTTTTATTCTTGAACACAACTTTTAGAGTCTTGGCCGTGACCCTAGGCACTTTATTTTCTAGTATTACCACCGGATACATAAATGCCACAGACGCTTAACTGGGTGAACCCTTTCGGATTGTGATTCAGCTTTGCTAGAATCCCCAGATAGAAGTGTCCAGAGTTCTTAAGAACACTCTTTTTGCTTTGGATCACGACTTTAACTGCTCAGTCTCAAGTTTATTTTTACTTGACACATTCACACCACAAGCATATAGTTAGGGACATTGTTCCTTTGGAGTGCTTAGACCAAGATTTTGTTTCTTTTAGGTCCTCCTAACCATTGATACTCAAAGCCTTGGACCTATGCTCTTGCCTTTTGGTTTAAAGAGCTATTGGATTTTTCTATTGCTTCTTTCTTTTTCTATATTTTTATATTTTTTTCACATGCAATTGTTTTTCTTTTTATTGCATCTTGCTTTTTGCTGCTTTTTCTTGCTTCAAGAATCAATTTCTTTTTATTTTTCAGATTACCAATAATACTTCTCCTTTTTAATCATTCTTTCAAGAGCCAACATTCTTAATTCCAATTTCAAATATGCACTGTTGATTCATACATTCAGAGAACAAAAGCAATGCCACCACATCAAGATAATTGAAATATTCTTAAGATAAACTCAAAGATTCATGCATCTTAATTTTTCTTTTTCAAATGAGATTTTCTTTTAAGTAAGGTGAGAGATATATGAAACATTTTATAACTTTAAGACATAGATAGAAATGATCATGCAATAAGAACACGAGAACAGACAGTAAAACATAATGGAAAATAGAAAAAGGACATAAAAGCAAAGGGTGATGGAACGGGACCTCCTTAATGATGACGGCTACCACTTCTTTTAGAGAATCCAATTGAGTGCTTGATGTCTTGAATGTCATGCCCTTGTCTGTGTTGTTCTTCCCTCATAGCTCTTTAATCTTCTCTAATTTCATTGAGGATAATGGAATGCTCTTGATGCTCCATCTTCAGCTGATTCATTTTAGAGCTTAATTCTCCCATAGAAGTATGCCATTGATCCCAATAGCTTTGAGGAGGGAAATACATCCCTTAAGTATCTCAGGGATCTCATGTGTTGGCTCTCTAGTATGCTCCATCCTTCTTTTAGTGATGGACTTGTCCTCCTCAATTGGAATGTCACCTTCTATGACAATTTCAGCTGAATTGATAGGTGACAGATAAGATAAGGGAAAGCTAACCTTGCTTGGGTGGAGGGCTTGTCCACCACTTTGTACAACTCTTGAGGTATCACCTCATGTACTTCCACCTCATCTCCGAGCATGATGCAATGGATCATGATGGCTTGACCTATGGTCACTTCGGACCGGTTGCTAGTAGGAATGATAGAGCATTGGATAAATTCCAACCATCCTCTAGCTATGCTCCATTCAGGGCGTTGAACGCCTCAGGAGGGACCTCCTTCCTGGAGTTCAACGCCAGGTCTTCTGCTTCTTTTGGGCGTTGAACGCCCAGCCTCTACTACATGTAACTTCGTACAACTGAACCAGCAAGTGCATTGGGTCATCCAAGTAATACCTGAGGTGAGTCAGGCTCGATCCCACGAGGATTGTCGGCTTGGATCAAATAGTGGTTATCTTGTAAATCTTAGTTAGGCGGATAGAAAAGTTGTTTAGTTGTTTAAGCGCATAAAAGTAAAATAAAGATAAGGTCACTCAGTGGTTGTGAATTCGATGATAAGAAGATGGTTAAGGCCACGGAGATGCTTTGTTCTTCTGGATCAATCCTTTCTTACTGTCTACTCCAACTGTGAATGATTTCTTCTATAGCGAGTTGTATGTGATCAACGTCGGTTGAGAGGCCGCCAATCATCCTCTAGGCTGAACACCAGGTTTAGTGCGCATTCAGTCTGAATGAGAGTGAAGCTCCTGCAGTTCATCCCCTTGGTGATCCTACTCAAAACACCACAGACAAGGTCGAATCTTCCAGATTAGAAAATGTTGCACCTTGATTCTAGCCTTTACCACAACGACCCTAATCTCCCCATACCTCGGCTGAACTGATGTCTCGAGAAGTCCCTAACGAAGTCATAGATTAGCCGTCTAAAAGATGTATCCTCAAGCTAGTGGTTCAGTAATATCCGACAAAAGACGCTCACTGAACCCATGTAAAATAGAGATAACATGTGATGGTTCAACTTGTAACACCCCGTTTCTCTAAGCCTTACCTCGCGCCGTAAAGCAAAGGATAACAAAGTGTCACGACAATTCTAAGGTCATATAATATTATATGTATATATATAGAAAGAAATAGTAATACTAGAAGCCCGATGAAGGAATAAAAGCTCAATTTGCGTAAAGAAGAATTATGAAACGCGAAGCGTTCACACACAAAAACTAAACGCATAGGTACGAACAGAACAAGACATAATATATATAAAACCTTGTAGATAGCTCCAGGATACACAAGGTAATAATTAAAGTAAACAAGATATATATAAGTATAATATACAAAAGAGGACTAGTCACAGCCTGCGGAGTTTAGGCCGGCTAGTCAAACTGAATACAACATAGATTTGAAGTTTAAAACAGCTTATACAACTTATCTCTCAAATCAAGCCTCTAAGGCCATAAAGTCTAAAACAGAAAAGTGAAAGAGAGTACTACAACAAAATAATCAAAAACACCAAAAGAGAGCATGAGATCCTCTGCTCCGTTACCATCTCGCAACTCACCGAGGTGGGTCACGACCTGCATCTGAAAAATATCAACAACATATGGTATGAGAACCAGAGGTTCTCAGTATGGTAACATTGCCCAATATGTAAGATGTAAGGTTCCGGGACGCCGAAGGCAATCCTAGAACTTCACATCAATACTGATTTTCAAGCTTAACAAAACTAAATAACTTAAACCATAAACCATAAACCATAAACAGGGTTATCTAAACTTAGGAGATTTCTAACTAATATCAAATCACACCGCATGCACTCTCAGACTTAGAAAATTTTACAAAGTTGTGGAAATCAGTTTTAAACCCTAAACTTTAAACGTCCATAACTTCCTTTGCAAAAATCCATTTTCCTCAAACTTTATATCATTTTAAAGCCCTTGAAATTATCTTTAATTTAAAATAAATTTCAATCAATTTTGAAAACCGAGGCTCAAGTTATGATCCACCAAAGTTCACTAAAAACTGATTTTTACCAAAAGTTTACTAGGTTCTCAAACTTCCAAAATTCACAATCAAACCAAAGCCAACACACCAAAATCCCAATCCTATACTCCATGTACCTTATCAATCAAACACACATCACTACCAAGGTATCCAAATCAATTCCATTCTTCAATTCATTCCATAACCCCAATTACAATAACATTATTCCATATTCAAGCCATATACACAATTATCATCATTCATCATCAAATCATATAATCATCATCATTATTATTCCAATTCCTTCTACACAACACCACTACAACATCTATCAATTCCCATCAACAACACCAATCATCAATTTTCTCATCAACATCATAATCAAACTCTAACATACACAACTCATAAAATCTTCATCACAATTCACATGTCACATACATAATCCAATCCACCATTTATTTAATTCACTCCTATATTAAGGTTAACTAGTCTAAGTGTCCAGAAACATTACATATTACATAAAGAAAACCGAAACAATACCTTGGCCGATTCCGATGCAACTCAAAACACCAAGCTCAAACTCCAAGCTCCAAAACCATCAAGCTCATTCCAACAAACACCAAACCTCAATCTAACATCATATAACATACCAAACATCAAACCTAGGATTCACAAAACAACTAAACATAAGGGTTTAGCGAGGCCTTACCTTACCCAATGAGATTAGGAGCAAAACCCAATAATATTCCAATGAGATCACTCCTAAACAAACAAAACCATAAAATCTACTCAAGAACTAGAACCAAAAATGAAGAACTGTTTGGGATGGAAACTGGAGCATAGATTTAGAAAATCTTACCATTTAAACTGCTCGTCAATCGGAGTTCTGTAGCAAAAGTTATGGTGGTTTGAAGGTAAGGGTGGCCTGGTTTTTCTCTCCTCTCTTTCTCTTCTCTCAATTCCCTGTCTCTCTCAAAAATGGGGAAAATGGTGGCTGAAAACCCATTAAATGTGGGTATATATATGGGGGCTTGGGACAACTTAGGTCCGGTTTACTTGTTTTAGCTCGTTGGTCCAATTTTGGGCCAAAACCTTTAAGATTAGCGCATAGTTTTCAATTCTAAAATATTTCTGTCCTTTCAAAAAATAAATTTAATTTTCAAAATATTATTTTTCAAAATACATGGTATTGGACCGACTAGAGCCGGTACTGCCGGCTTAAGTGCCGGTACGTATTTTTACAAAAACTTTTCATAAAAGATACATTTTCCCACTCAGAAAAATTTATTGAAATCAAATTTGACCTTTATATTTTAAAAAGAACATTTTTATATTTTTGAACCTATTCGGGCAATCGAAAATTATTATTTTATCAAAGAGGTTATTCCCGTTCTTATACAACTCATTCATAAGGTTGAAGAATGAAGATACATCTTAGGAGAGAATCAAACACGAATTGAAATAGAACAGTAGTACATTTATTAATCCATAAAACTCAGCAGAGCTCATAACCTTAACCTAGGAAGTTTAGTGGCTCATACTGTACAATGAAACTCGAAAATATGCAAATAATGTTCTATGGTGGCCGAAGATCCTAAAACAAGGGTGATATTCTCCTATATATACTAATTTAATAACTAAGGATTATAGAAATATGATAGGCTTAGGCTTGTAGTGCAAAAATCCTCTTCCGGGGCCCACTTGGTGAGTGTTTGGGTTGAGCTAAAGGTGTTTCCACGTGCTGGTAGGCTCCTTGGGTGTTGAACACCTGCTTGGGACACTTCTTTGGGCATTGGATGCCAGCTGCTCTCTTTTGGGCGTCCAATGCCAGAAAGGGAGTAGATAGCCGGCGTTGAACGCTAGTTTTGGGCTTTCATCTCCAAAGACAAGCATGGACTATTATATATTTTTAGAAAGCCCTGGATGTTAGCTTTCCATAGCCATTGGGAATACTCAATTTTGATATCCGTAGCTCCAAAAACGCTTGCTTCAATGCACGAAGATCAGATCCTAACAGCATCTGCTACCTTTTCTTGCCCCTGAATCAGAATTTCTCAAAACTCTCAGATTTCAGCAAGAAAATACCTGAAATCACCATAAAAAATAACTCATAGTAGAATCCAAAAATGTGAATTTTACACTAAAACCTATAAAAATATAATAAAAATTAAATAAAACATAACAAAAACTATATGAAAATGATGTCAAAAAGCGTATAAAATATCTGCTCATCACTTAGGCTAGTGAGAGTGTGTATTGTAAACCCTGAGTAATTAGTGAATAATTAGTTAATCAATTAATTATTAATCAAATAAATTAGAAAATTAAATTTTATGATTTAGTGAGATAGAACTAACTAAAATAAGAATTTTGACACCAGTTTTAAAGGATTCGGTCCAAGATTGGGCCGAACGGGCCAAACCGGGCAAATCGGCCCTGTATTGGGACCAAGGCCCAACCCAAGCCTCATTATATAAGCGTTTCAGCCATCCTCCTTCCTCATTACATGAGGAATGCTGAACCATGGAGGAAGGGGCTGAATGTGAAGCTCAAACCCTAACACCAACTTCAAACCAAGGTATCTCCCTACTTCGAGCTCTGATCGTCGCACCGTTTGCAGCCACGTGACCACAGCGTTAAGCTCTACAAAGCCCAGTAAGAAATTCAGTAAGGAAGCCACGTTTTTATTTCCAATTTTTCCTTCCCCATTTTAGAATTCAATGTGTAATCATGTTGGATTTTGCTTGAATTCGGTGTTTAGGTTTGAATTAACTCTTCTTCATAGGCTTCTAGTCAAAATTTCTTTCAACTATGATTACATATATATATTTTTACTTTTAGAGGTCGTAATACCTTGCCACCTCAATTTTATGACTTAAGCATAAGACTCTGTATGGTAGGGTGTTACATTATGGTATCAGAGCAGTTCGTTCCCGTAGAGCTTGGGGAATGGACTGACTATGCTTCTGAGCATACTCTGGCTTTGTGTACTTACTATTTAGGATATCTGCTCAACATATATAGCATGAAGGTTCATGAGCATTACCTTTGGAAATTCGTAGCAATAGAATTTAGATATTAAGACTGATCACCTTAATATCAATCATTCGGTATGGGCAAGACCCAAATGGCGTTTCATGGGCGCGAGTGAGGAAATACGATTAACTCTGTGACTGCTGTTGTGCAAGCTTCTACTGAAAGGATGGAGCGAACAAATTAGGAATGGTTATGGAGGCAGTAATGGACCCGGTAATGAACTAAACCAAGGGATTATAACTCGTGTAGCTGGAGTAAAGGTCGATAGTGCTAGTTAGAGAGATGAGAGGATTCAAGGAGTGTTCTGGCAGAGTAGGAGCATGATTAAAATCTTAGTAGCTTATAATCAGGGTAACGTTGCAGAAGCACAGTGATTTTAGTGACTCTAGAGTAGTGATGATGAGAGGACGCAGTTGTGAAGTATGAGCATGATTCAAGGATTAACACAGGATCGAGGAATGCAGAGTGGGAAGGTATAGCTTAGGTTATAACAGATTAACTCAAAATAAGATATTAAGGAATTATTTAGTGAGTGAGATAGTTGAGAAAACATTGAGATTAATTTCATTTAGAAAGAACCATTAAAGGATAAGGAAGTTGTACTTCTTAAGAGGGTTATACGAAGCTAAGAGTGAGACAAACAAGTTAAGGTTAGGCTTGAATTGGGAATAGGGTATTAAATTAATGTTGGAGGAAAGGCGGAGAAGTTAAAGATTTTAGATAAGTTTATGTTTTGGTTAGGTTAGGAATCCTTAGAAGAACCGTCTTAAGTTATGGTTTCCGTTTTAGTTCTCTAAGCTCTATAATCTGAGCAAGCATATATCATTTAAGAGCGAATTTTCAAGGACAAAAATTTTTGTTAGGGGGGTAGAATGTAAACTCTGAGTAATTAGTGAATAATTATTTAATAAATTAATTATTAATCAAACAAATTAGAAAATTAAATTTTATGATTTAGTGAGATAGAACTAATTAAAATAAAAATTTTGACACTAATTTTAAAGGATTTAACCCAAGATTGGGCCGAACGGGCTGAACCGGGCGAATCGAGCCCGTATTGGGCCCAAAGCCTAACCAAAGCCTCATTATATAAGAGATTCAGCCATCCTCCTTCCTCATTACATGAGGAACGCTGAACCATGGAGGAAGGGGCTGAAGCTCAAACCCTAACACCAACTTCAAACCAAGATATCTTCCTACTCCGAGCTCCGATCGCCGTACCGTTTACGGCCGCGTGATTGCAACGTTAAGCTCTATAAAGCCCAGTAAGAAATTTGGTAAGTAATCCATGTTTTCATTTCTAATTTTTCCTTTCCCAATTTAGAATTCAATGTGTAATCATGTTGGATTTTGCTTGAATTCGGTGTTTAGGTTCGAATTAACTCTTCCTCACAGGCTTCTAGTTAAAATTTCTTTCAACTATTATTACATATATATATTTTTACTTTTAGAGGTCGTAATACCTTACCACCTCAAATTTATGACTTAAGCATAAGACTCTGTGTGGTAGGGTGTTACATGTATCATTTAAGTGTGGGAAAGTTTAGGAACATTAGATGAGATAAGAGTGTATTCTCATTGAAAATCTTAGGAATTAGGTACATATCATGCATTCAATACTTAAACCATATGCATTAGTCTCTTGTATATATTTTATATATAAAAAAAGAAGAAAAAAAAGGAAAAATAAAGCAATAAAAAGGGGACAAATGTTAACCCCAAAGTTTGAGAAATAAAAATGCATATGTAACATGAATTGAAAGAATGCATGATTGTGTGAAAAAGTGAATAATGGGTAGTTAGGTTTGTATTTGAATTATATAGGTTATGTAGGTTAGGTGATTATATGTCATCATGTCATATTTTTTTTATGCTTTTTCATACAAGAAATTGATGATTAGTGCCTAAATATTGAATGCTTTTGTGCTTAAATGGTATATTTCTTTGATCTTTTGATTTTATAAACTTTGTAGGAAATAAGTGGAAAAAGAAGCAAAAAAGCACAAATTAAGCTCAAAAAGAGGAAAGAAGAATTTTGGGGCACACTTTGAAGTTTGAGCACGCTTTGGAACCTTAGGCCACGCTTTTAAAAGCGTAGCCCATGATCATGAAGCCTTGGCATTAGTAACATGATACATTAGTATTAATATCTTACGCATGCATTACCATGAATTGCTAATTAAAGCATGCATGCATGAAATATTTATTACTAATGCCAATTGGCAATGAATGAATCAAGCTTTAAGTTAATGCATTGGCATTACTAAGTAATATAATAAAGTAAATGAAAGCATGCAATACATTAGTAACGCCATCAAATTCATGAACCAAGCAAGAGAGCAAGCATTCATTAAGCAAGAGAGCGCTATGTTAAAGCATGGAAACGTTAATTGAAAGGGAAGCTTGGAAAGTGAGCGCCATGCTCACTAAGTGAGCATTTTCGGGAATTTCAGCTTGGGAGGCAAGCCTTGTGCCATCCGTACATACTAGGAGCACTCAATATTGTAACTCAGCGCTCACTAAGAGAGCGCTAGGAAGAGAAAAATGCGCACCAAAGGGGCAGCGCTTGAAGAACCAACGTGGCGCTCACTAAGGGAGCGCTAGTGAACAACGAGTGCACGAGAGATGCACGCTGAGGGAGTGAATGCTGCACTCATTGTTTCAACTGAGTGGTCCCCTGAGAGCAACCAAACACCCAAGACCAATTTCATTGAAGCCCCAAAGCAAGCAAAGCCCATTGACATGACTCAAAGGCACAAGAAAAAGTTAGATTAGGAATTTCATTTAAATTGTAATTTGTTTTCAATTTCAATTTCATTTTTTTCATTTTGTAAAGCCTATATAAAGGCATCAGTTTCATTCCATTAAGGAGATCGGTTAGGCTGGCTCTACTAGAGAGCAATAGGAGTAGGAGTAGGAGTAGAATAGAAGACTCTCTTTGATACACTTTTCTTTTCTGCACTTTCTACATCTCAGTAGTGAATTCAATTTGGCCTATGCAATTTTAGTTTCCGATAATTCTCTTCTGCAAATTTCCCTTTCTGCAATTTTACAATTCAATTTACATTAAGCTTGATTTTAATCTTCTGTTCCCATTGTCTTCTGTTCCCATTGCGTCCAATTTACTTTCATGAAATTTAAATCTTCTGCAATTGTTTTGAGTTTTGAGTTCTGATTTACTGTCTTCTTTAATTTTCCAGCACCCAATTCCCTTTACATTTGATGCAATTTACTTTTCTGCTCTTTAAGCTGCTGCTGATTTACATTCTGCACTTTAAATTCATTGCAATTTACTTTTTGCTGATTCAATTTCACCCAGTTCACCACTGTTAGCTTGACTAAACTAATCACCTCATTAAAGTTGCTTGATCCATCAATCCCTGTGGGATCGACCTCACTCTTATGAGTTATTACTACGTGATGCGACCCGGTACACTTACCGGTGAGTTTGTGTGGAATCGTTTTTCCCTCATCATTAGGTGAGAGCTTAAGTTAGTCAAAGATTCAAATTTCAAGCTCACTTGACCATATGCATCCTTACCTTCACCCTAGCCCCATTACAACCATAAAAAGTCCTCTTGATACTTGTATGCATACATTGAATAATTGTTTATTGCTAGATCAAAAACAAATCTAGAAAGCATGATTAGAGGAGAATTGAGTGAGTCAACCCTAAACACTTGAGCGATTAGAGCGTATACACATCCGGTGAGGGATTCGATTGCTCAATTCTATGTTTCCATCGGTTATTATTTCTTATCTTGCAAGTTTATAATTCTTTTCAATAACTCAATTCAATTGTAGATTTGATTTGATTGAAATTGCTTTAGCCCTTATTTTTATATATGCATTCTTGAAAATTGATTTATTTTAACTAAGTAGTTGCATTCATGTAGATAGATTGCATATAGGTAGTTTGCTTTGAATAAACGTAATACCTCTTTCTTGTTTCTTTCTTGAGTTTAGCATGAGGACATGCTATTGTTTAAGTGTGGGGATGTGATAAATCCATATTTTATGGTATTTATTTTCTCTAATTGGGTGAATTTTATCAACTTTTCCTACATTTATTCAATGAAATAGCATAGTTTTGTAAATTCTCCCTAAATTGTGCTTAAAAGTGAAAACATGTTTTTTAGGCCCTTATTTGCTAAATTTTATTTAGTTTAATTCTATTTGATGCCTTGATGTGTTTGTTGAGTGATTTCAGGCTTACAAGGCTAATATGGATTGAAGAAGTGAGAAAAAACATGCAAAAGTGGAGAAATCAAGAAGAAATTAAGTTTGGAGCTTGTCAGCAAGTGTGCGTACGCACAATTATTCATGCGTATGCACAAGTGGAAGTTCGTGCAGTCATGCGTATGCACACATCTGTACGTACACACAGGTGGAAAAATCATCAAGTGTGCGTACGCACAAGTCCCAGCACGTGACCTCATGAAATGCAAAACGTTGGCAACGATTTTTGGGCCTCTAGAACCCAATCCAACTCATTTCTGAAGCTATTTCAACCCTAACTCAAGAGGAAATAAGGGGAGAGCAATTAGGTTTAGTTTAGTATCATGTTGTAGGTCATTTTCTAGAGAGAGAAGCTCCTCCTTCTCTCTAGAAATTAGGATTATTAGTTTAATTTCTCTTTAATTTTTCTTTTTAATTCTTGTTTTCATCTAGTTTCTTTTACTTTTCTTTATTCTATTACCTTAATTTTCTTAGTTTATCTTGTTAATTTCTCATTTTGGTTACTTTTTATGTTGATGAACCCTTGTTAATTTCCATTTTATTTAATGCAATTTAATATTTTTATGTTTATTAATGTTTAATTGAGTTGTTATTATTAATTTCTTGCAATTGGTAGCTTTAGATTTTATTTTCATTCAATTTAATATGCTTTTATTTTCATGCACACCAAGTGTTTGATAAAATGTTTGGGTTAATTTTAGTGTAGTTTTCCACACTCTTGGCTTGGAATTGACGTCTTTGGTGACCTAGAGTCATTGATGTCCATTCTTGATTGATATATTAGGATAGTTATTTGATTTGGTTTCCATTAACGCTAGTCTTTCACTAAGTTAATTAGTGAGTTGGCTAGGACTTATGGATTGAGATCAATTATGCCTATTTGACTTATCCTCGATGTTAGGGTTGACTAAATATGATTGACTCTTTGTAATCATCACATGTTTGTGGTCAATGGCTAGGATAGATAACCTTAACTCTCAACCCTTGCCAAGAGTTTCCTTTTTCCATTTAATTTCTATTTTCATTGCTTTAATTGCATTCCATTTAATTCCCTGCATGCTTTCTCTTTAATTCCTTGCTATTTACATTTCTTGCCTCTTGCCATCAAACCGTTTGTCCCCTCATAGCCAATAATTGAGCACTTCATTGCAATTTCTAGGGAGAATGACCCGAGATTTAAAACTCCCAGTTATTTGGTTTGACCTGTGACTTATCTTTATTTAAACTTTGATGTTGGTTGATTGTTGGTTTGGGACTATACTTGCAACGCCAATTCTATTTTGAGAAAAATTCCAAACCCACTTTCGGCCATCATCACCACTTTACTATTGTCTATCAGTATTCAGTATTTATCTTAATCTAACTTATAAATAGTCATTCTTATGGGCCAACAACCAAGACTCTGATACCATTGTTAAGTATCCAAAAAAACTGAGAAACCACACCTCAAAAACTAGCTATTAAAGAAAAGAACAACTCTCCTTAAATACAATATTAAGCATTTAATACTATCTAATGTGAGACTTTGGAACTCCATAATTCCAATATTCTAATGCTGCGTTTGAAAGGGTAATTGACACTGAGACTAAATTAAGTCTCTGTATTATGTCTGGTGTAAATTGTACATGACTGAGTTATGTCTTAATATACTATTTGATTCAAGATAAATATGGAGTTTAATTACTCTATTGGTCTCTATAGTTTTACCAAATTTTTAATTAGGTCACTATACTTTTTTTCTTTTAGTTGAGTCGCTACACTAATTTTAATTTTTTAATTACGTCTTTTTTACGTTAAAAATGTTAAAATTAACATAATAATTTTACTAAAATACATGCGATCAAAGATTTAATTAAGTTTTTAATTATAAATACCTTTAATTTGCAAAAAAATATTCAGTTAACTCTAATATTTTTTTATACTAGAAATGACTTAATTACAAAATTAAAGCAGTGTAGGGACCCAATTGAAAGGAAAAAAAAGTATAGGGACCTAATTATTAGGGACCTAATTAAAAGCTTTGTGAAACTATAAGGACCAATAGAGTAATTAAATCTACATATGGAGATGAAATAAGAATATTTACTAAAATATCCTTAATTATTAAAGAAAATATTGTTAAAGTTTCAGTCTCCATTTCAAAAATTCCAGTCCCGTGTGTTCCCACTTTCTAGAGACACTGAAAGGACTAAAATTTTGTGTCCCGAAACTAAAATTTTAGTTCCAATCGCTGGCTACCAAACACAATACTGAGTCTCAATCCTAGTTTCAATTTCTAAAAATAAATATTACCTATGTTTCTATGTTTTTATTTAATTTAATGATTTAGTGATATGTTTGACGAATTTGATCATCTAAAAATCTTGCATATATCTCTAAATTTATCATTCTTATTTATGCAAGTGTTTATTAGTAGTTTTATTAATATTAAGCAATTTCTATTTTGAAAAAACCTACCTTTTCTATATAAATATACCCATTCTTCCACTCAATATATAAGTCTTCTTATTTCCTCTTCGCACATGCACTTTGCCTCTGCCATAACTTACTCTGTGTGAGCTGTATTCTTCACTTTTGATTCTATAGTAGGTCATTATTTTATTTTTTTGTTTAGTTTAGAAAATCTTTGATGAATTTGATCCCTAAAAATCTTGATTTGTATCTAATTTTATTATTTTTTATTCATGTGAGTGCTCATAAGATGATTTTATCATTATTATATCTAAAGTAAAATTCGTTCTATATAACTAGGTTTTAAGTACCTAGCCACAAGCCCCCTTGTGTGACTTCTTTTGTGCGAGTTGTTTCCTTCGTTTTTAGCTCTGTAGAAGGTCATCATTTTATCTTTTAGTTTAGTTTAGCAAAATATTTGATGAACTTGATCTCTTAGAAATTTTGATTTTGTGTCTAATCTTGTTGTTCTTGGTTCATATGAGTGTTCATCTGACAACTATATTGTTATTAAATACAAAGTAAAATTCTATTTATATAACTAGGTTTTAGCAACCTGCCCACATGCCATCTTGTGTAACTTTTTTGTGACAGCTATATTCTTCACTTTTGGTTCTGTAGTAAGTTATGATTTTATGATTTTGTTCAATTTAGCAAAATGTTTGATGAATTTGATCTTTTAAAAATCTTGATTTTGTGTCAAATTTTCTTGTTCTTAATTCATGTGAGTGTTCATCAGGAAACTTTATTGTTATTATATACAAAGTGAAATTCTATATGTATAACTAGGTTTTAGCAACCAAGTCACACGCGCCCTTGTGTGACTTTTTTTGTGGTAGCTATATTCTTCGGTTTTGGTTCACTAGTAAGTTATGGTTTTATGATTTTGTTCAATTTGGAAAAAAATTTTATGAATTTGATCTCTTTGAACCCTTGATTTTGTGTCAAATTTTGTTGATCATGATTTATGTAAGTGTTCATCAAACAATTTTATTCTTATTATATATATAAAGTGAAATTCTATCTATAGAACTAGGTTTTAACAACCTCGCGCGCATGCCCCCCTGTGTAACTTCTTTTGTGCGAGTTATATTCTTCGCTTTTGGTTCTGTAGTAAGTTACGGTTGTATGACTTTGTTCATTTTAGCAAAATTTTTTAAGTATTTAATCTCTTTAAACCCTTGATTTCGTGTCAAATTTTGTTGATCTTGATTTATATAAGTGTTTATCAGAAAATTTTATCATTATTATATAAAAAATAAAATTTTATCTGTCGAATTAGGTTTTAGCGACTTCGTCACATGCCCCCTTGTGTGACTTCTTTTGTGCAAGCTATATTCTTCGATTTTGGTTCTGTGGTAGGTCATGATTTTGTGATTTTTTTTAGTTTAGCAAAATATTTGATAAATTTGATATCTTAAAAATCTTGATTTTGTGTCTAATTTTGTTGATCTTGATTTATGTGAGTGTTCATCAGATAATTTTATCGTTATTTTAAACAAAGTGAAATTCTATTTGTATAACTAGGTTTAGCAACCTAGTCACACGCCTCCTTGTGTGACTTCTATTATGGCAGCTATATTCTTCACTTTTGGTTTTGTAGTAAGTTATAGTTTTATGGTTTTGTTTAGTTTAGCAAAATTTTTTATGAATTTGATCTCTTTAAACCCTTGATTTTGTGTCAAATTTTGTTGATCATGATTTACGAGAGTGTTCATCAGACAATTTTATCGTTATTATATATAAAGTGAAATTCTATCTGTATAACTAGAATTTAGCAATCTCGCTACATACCCCCTTGGGTGACTTCTTTTGTGCGAGCTATTCTTCGCTTTTAGTTCTGTAGTAAGTTATGGTTTTATTGTTTTGTTCATTTTAGTAAAAGTTTTTATGAATTTGATCAATTCAAACCCTTGATATTGTGTCTAATTTTGTTGAGCTTGATTTATGTGAGTGTTCATTAGATAATTTTATCATTATTATATATAAAGTGAAATTCTAAATGTATAACTATATTCTAGCAACTTGGCAACATGCCCTTTTGGGTGACTTTGCACTGCTTGAGTAAAGCTGTATAGGGGGCCGAATGCCACTATCCTATATACACCACATCCTCCATCGATATGATCTTTGAAATTATTGCTTTTTTCCTTTGATTCTATTGTGTTCACTTTAATTCGTTGTCCAGTATCTTTCTTCTAAATGCAAAGTATTATAACTTGATCTCATTTTGTATCTTTCCTCTAAATGCATAGTATTGTATCTTGTTCCCATTTTGGGATATGTAGGAGAAGTAGTTCAAGTTGGTAGTGAGTTTTAGTAAAAGGGCCATTTAGAGCGTTGGGTGAAATCAATTTTTGAGACTATCATGGCACCTAATCCTAGAGTTACCAATGCCTATAATGCTATGAGGACCTTAGGCATTTCTGATGATGAGGTGAGGCCTGTCTTGAAAAGGTTGCTCAAAGTGTATGGTAATAGCTGGGAGCTTATTGAAGAAGACAATTATCAAACACTTGTACATGCATACTTTGAGTCAATGGAATATCAGGTTTCTACAAACTTCTTTTATCTGTCTATATACACATCAATTTGATCAATAGTCCTTTCAATTTGAAGTGTTTTATATTCAAGGATAAAGTTATTTTTATTGCTTCACTTGAATCTACATCAATTATCTCTTTTGCACTTTTTGTCTAGAATATATTTGTTGTTAATAACACATCATTTTCTTCCAAATATAGCAAGGGGAAGGTAAGGGAAAAGCTCCAATCAGTAATCATGATGGAGAAAGAGCAAGACTGAAACTACAGATGATATCTGTAGAGGACAATGAAATACTTTCAAAGACATCCAAAAAGGAAATCATTAGGCCATCTCAGGCATCTAAAGAAGATATAAAACTGACAAATAGTTCTCAACCATTGCAGACAAGGTTGAGTGAGGTAGAAATTATCTCAAGTTTATCTTGCATGGATGCTAGAGATAGTAGAAAATTGTGCCATGAGAATGCAGCATCTGCAGGGCACTGTGGAGATTATTTTGATGGATCTAGCCGTTCCCACATCCAGAAGATACATATGTCAAGTGATCGTTATGAGAAAGAACTTATAATACTAAAAGCTAAGAAACCGAAATTACATCTTGGACCTGTTTCATCACATCTTAAAGGTAATTTTCATGCCAGAGTATATAATTGAAATAGTTTATAATTGAGACATTTTGATTTATATTTATATTTTTTTATTTTCTGAATTTGTGAAGGAAAAAAATAAAAGCAGAAAATCTGATTTTATTTTTTCACTTTTTTTTTTCTTTTCAAATTTTTGGAAACCAAAAACATAAAAAATGAAAATATAAACCAAAGTTACCAAACAAGCCTGGATGTCTAATACCTTTTTAGTTTTGCTTGGTTTTGTTTCTGTTCTTTTTCTTTTTGGTGTCTTGTTTTGTTTTTACTTTTACATCGGTTATGATCCAAATTTCTTTTATTTTCAATGTTAAATGTTTTTGTCCTCCTTATGATTTTTCATCCGAGTAGAAGATAAGTATTATGAAAAAGTAAATTGATTTGCATTAGTAACACCTCTTATATTTCTTCCATGAAAAGAAATGTAAGACAACACAATGAATTCTTGTAGATGTCTCATATGTCATAACAACTCTATGTTCCTAGGACCTATTTTCAAGGATTAGCTTTCACAGTTTGTGGACGAGAGTCTAAAGTTTTATGACAGTATGTAATCTATGCAACAATGTGATGTACTTGTTTGGAATGAAAATTTCTTATTATGTTTAAGGAGACTTTTCTGAGACAGTACTTAATTTGAGATAAGATTCAGCAGCTTGGATTTGTTTAGTGCAAAACTTAGTGGAGTTTTCCTTGGATTCTTATAAATGCTACAAGAGAAAATTATCACATTAATTTTTTTATTGTTATTATTGTTCTTTCACAGACCTGAATTCCCTTTCTAAGTCCAAATAATAAAAAAATTTCCAACTTGCTTCCTTGTTATTCTTAAGACATGATGAAACTAGAAGACAATTCATACTTTGTTGAACGTTTTAACTTCTTTTACATATATATTCATACTAACTGCTCTCAAGTGAATGTCTTGCTGATTTTCTGTAGGCCCTTGTGATGATTCAAATGTAAATCGTCGTTTCAAATTTATATCAGCTCTTTATCAAAATGGGCCAAATCCCAATCATGCCAATTTGACTAACATGGTACAACAAGTTGTTGTCCATCCTGAATATAATTCTGCAGGCCCATGCGATGATTCAAACATAAATACTCGTTTCAAATCTATATCATCTCTTTATCAAAATGGGCCAAATCCCAATCATGCGAATTTGACTAACATGGTACAACGAGCTGTTATTCATCCTGAACATAATTCTAGAGGCCCATGCGATGATTCAAATGTAAATTGTCGTTTCAAATCTATATCAGCTCTTTATCAATATGGGCCAAATCTCAACCATGCCAATTTAACAAAAATGGCACAACAAGCTATTGTTCATGCTGAAAATAGTTATGTTCAATTTTTGAGTGACATAACAAAAGGTTCTGAAAAGGTTGTAATTTCATTATTAGATGACACTGGAAGTGAGGAGTTGCCTAAGTTTAATTACATACCAAATAATATAATCTATCAAAATGCTAATGTGAACATTTCACTTGCTCGGGTTGCGGATGAGGGTTGTTGTTCTGATTGTTTAGGCAACTGTCTTTCTTTGACATTTCCTTGTGCATGTTCTCAAGAAACTGGTGGGGAGTTTGCTTATACTCGAGAAGGTTTGTTGAAGGAAAAGTTCTTAGAAGCATGCATAGCTATGAAAATCAAACCTCAGCCATATCATTTTGTGTATTGTCAAGAATGCCCAATTTATAAAGGGAGTGAGCACATGCCTGAAGAATGCAAGGGGCATTTGGTTAGAAAGTTTATAAAGGAATGTTGGAGGAAATGTGGATGTGATATGCAGTGTGGAAATCGGGTAGTGCAGCGAGGTTTAAGATGTAAACTGCAGGTAAATTGTTATCTGATTAATCTTGCAATTTATTTTAGGCTTTATTTATTTTCCTTAATTTCAATTTTCTATGACTGTTATATGGACTCTAATGGCAAGTCAAAACTTCACTATAGGAACCTTTTTAACTTCTTGTTTATGACTCTGAATCATTCTTCTTATCCACCTATGATACTATCTAGTTTATGATCATAATCATCAATTTTTTCTTCATGTGGTGAAGCCGTGAAGGTGTCATCTTTTTCTATTTGAATTTTTTAAATAAAAAAAATGCTTAACTTCTAGCTAGCAGTACATCTTGTACTAACCTATTTGTTTCTGTTGGATCACAACATAAGTTTGGTATTTGTTAGTCTACCAACTGACAATTCCATCGTCTAGCTACAAGTGGACAACATTTTATACATTCAATATAAATGTTTTAGATCTTTGTTGTAATGGTGTTTGAATGTTAGAGTAACATGACTAAGATAACATTTTGGAGCTCGTGTCGCATAAAACTTCAATCTTTTTTCTTGGTTTCTGCATTAATAATTTCTGTTAAATGCAAAAAACATTTATAAGCTTTCACCATCTTAAGCTTTTGGCGTAGTTGGTTTATGATATCATACTAGGTTTCTATGAGTATCTTGTCTTTTTCATTCTTTTAGTACAAGGTATCTATACAAGGTCTCATCCACAAACCTACATTCAATGGCATGAACTTGATAAGTCTATCAATGTGCCATCATTCACTAAAAAAGTTACCACAAATTAATCAAACTGTGTTTTCTGAGTGACTAATGCCTAAATTAGGTTTGGCTGCCTATGTTACACCCTATTGGAGCGGCCTTTCCCCAGCCACTATTTTATTAGTTCATTTAATGAATTTGAATATTTGATATATGATGGGGTACATTGTGATTCTCTAATCTGCAGGTATTCTTGACTCAGGAAGGAAAGGGCTGGGGCATTAGAACACTAGAAGATTTGCCCAAAGGCTGCTTTGTATGTGAGTACGTCGGAGAAATATTAACCAATGCAGAATTGTATGAAAGGGTATTACACAAAAGCAGCAAGGACAGACATACATATCCTGTAACCCTTGATGCAGATTGGGGCTCAGAAAGGGTGTTAAAGGATGATGAGGCACTGTGCTTAGATGCAACTTATAATGGAAATATTGCAAGGTTTATCAATCATAGGTACATCTTATTTATCTTTTAAATGGTTGCGTTCCAAAAAATAAAAATTTATCAAATTTAAGAACCAAAACTTTTTAATCAAAGGTAAAAATGAGCTAACACAATGACTTTTGCCTAAAATTGTATTAGCGTGATCACTATTTATTAGAGTGTGTTTGGAACCCCAAAAAATTGAAATTGATTTCATTTCAATTTTAAATGACTTTTATTGTTTGGGTTTGGGAAAGAGAAAGAAAGAAATGAATTAATTTGAAGTCCAATGAATTTCTATCTCTTTTTATTTGAAATATTTCTTTTTTATAGGATTTACATAGAGTAGAATTAATTTTGAATCTATATAACTAATAAACTATTTTGTGCTCTAAATATTAGTGTAAAGAGAGTTGGGAAGGGGGGAGGGGGTTGGAGAGGGAGGTAGCGGTGGTCTAGCAGTGGTGGTAGGTTGTACAATATAATTAGATAAGATTGGATAAAGGATGTAAATAATAAATTTGAATTGATTCAATTCTTATTTTTGATAATTGATTTACAGCTTAATTGATTTCAGTTCTAACTTTTTTCTGTTCCAAACACACCTTATGTGATGGAATCATTGAATTGGCTAGGTGGTTAACTCTTTTGATGTAAAAATAAAATAACCTTTTTACATGAACAAACCGACTACAACATCATATATCTCATTTAACTTTATGTTAGGAACTGTCTGGGATATTGTATAGCAGGAGACATAAAAAGAGCTACAAGAGGGAGTGTAAGGCAGCAACTAACTCTGTTAAGTAGTTGCTGAGCTGGCATTATAAGAAGGAAAAGTGGTTACAAGGTTGTTATAGAATGAGTGGGGTCAGTTGCAGTTACTCTTTCTGTTTACATTAGTTTGTAAGCAACTAACTCTTCTATCTCAAAGAATAAGTTCCAATGTACATCTTTATGGTGTCATTGACCTCTATGTTCACATGTTTTTCCTATTCTCTTCTGTTGTAGAACAGCGACCTTGATTCCTTACAAACTAATGTGAATGGCAAGACTAACAAAAAATGATCCTCTCGTTCAATTTACACCACTTTACCTTCTTAAATACTATCTCAACCACTAAACAGAGTTTGTTGCTGCTTCACTCTTCGTCTTCTAACTCTTCTTATTTTTCCTGCTATATACTACCCCCAAAATGTTTCCTAAATCCTAACAACCTACCCTCTTCAATTGTAGGTCATGTGCACTTGACTTTATAAACCAAAAAATCTACAATGTGGTCTCTCTTGAATATTCTAATCAAATGTGCACTTGAATCTTTTTAGTTTATCAATTATTAACTGTTTTTCTTGTTTAGTTATTTTTATTTACTTCTTTCTATTGTTTTCTTTTTCTCCATTTATTCACTGCTTATTATCGGAGATTTTCTTTATTTAGTCTTTTTCTTTTAAGGTGTTGCTTATTGAGATGGAATAAGATTTGATGGTTGTTAATGTTGTTGTTATATATTGATTTCTAATATTGATTTTTGTGTTCAAAATTCCAGATGCTTTGATGCAAATTTGATAGACATTCCTGTTGAAGTGGAGATTCCTGATCGCCACTATTATCATGTAAGACTGGTTAATTTTTATGAGTAATGTTAAGTAATCAACTTTTTTTTAGCTAATATTGGCAAACTTTTTTAAAATTATTTTATTTATCATAAATTCTATACTCTAAGTCATAAACCTTTAACTCTAAATTCTAAATTATAAATCTAAATACTAAAGTTGACTAATATTGGCTAACTAAAAAGTTTGTTCCTATACTTTCTCATTTTATATTCATAATTATGTTTTAGATTAGAGTGGAACAAGTGTGGAATGGAATGAAAAGGTAAAATTATATTTTCCATGATCGGAATGCAATAAAATTGAATAGTGTGGAACAACAAAGGATAAAACCTATTCCATCCAATTCAATTCTTGCCTTCATATTCCATTCCATTCCATTGGTATGCTTAAGTAATTGGGAATGGAATATCAATCTGTTCCATTATTAAAATATCCAATGAATAGACGGAACAATTATATAATATCACTTTACTTAGTTTTAGGATTTTTTTAAATAAATAAAATAAATATTTTATTTACCGAAATAAATAATTTATACCATTTTTACTAAAATGCGTCGCATCAAACGAGATAACATTACACGTATTTTGTTTACACTGTAAATCAGATAAGGCCACATAGAAATGAAGTGTATATATCGTTTACACTGTAAACGAGATAAGTGAATAAATATGACGCTTACACTATAAACGAAATACGTAAAGACAAATTTCCAACAGCTACAAAAGGATGTGCAACCCTTTGTATTCTCTATAAACATTTCACTACTTTTTCTCTACCTTTTTCTTCCAAAAATAAGCCAAAATGTCTAATAGTAGTGGATACTTTATTGTAAGTGTGTATACAAATTGTCGTATGAGAAATAGTGATACTGGGGTATTATTTGAGTGCAAGAATCCCATTCTGTTGCATACCTGGCGCGTAAGTTCTTTGTCCAAGTTGAAGAGTTTGATATTGAGTAGCGTCGGTGGTAGCAGAAGAAAAGAGATCGGAAAGGTGGGGTATAGGTTGCTATTACCGATGGAAAATGAAGTTTTTCAATTTCGTCTGTTTTGACTCCATGGCGACGAGCATGTGCATTTGATGTTTGACATCTATAGGAGAATTATAGCGGAACAAGTGATGGAACTTTCTGCAGAAGGTAGGGACGTTAGTGGCGGTGGATCTAGCTCGTCAGACTTCATCCAGATGACCCACCTCTCACACCCAAACCAGTAAGTCCAACAACCTGGGGTCATCAAGCACATCCTATCCCGACAAGTGTCTGACACGGCAAGCTAGTCTATACCAATGCCAATACTCCCACGTTGGGTGATAGTCCAAGCACGGCTGAATGGATATCCAGTGTCCCTCCCCAAACCGATCCCTCTACTGATCGTACCACTTACGAAGCTTAGTAGGCCACCAGACGTACTCACACGCCCTGTGGTAGTTAGGAATTTGTCGACATTAACCGAGTCCCCTGGCACTGGCTGCTCGCCATTGAATTGGCACTTCACAGGATCGGCATGGTAGAATTCAACTATGTTGAAGTAGACGAAGGGGACAACAGACATCCATGTCCCCCACTTTGCCTCCTCCTTCAGCCATAGCTGGCAAATATCCTGTAGTACAGAGTCGTCATATGGCATCCACGTGAACTATAACAGATGTAGTGAAGAATGATAAGTGACAGGTGCTATAAAAGGTTGAGTAATCTATGCAACTTAACCAAATAAAAGGGTAACTCACATAGCTCATTCTGGAGTAACTGATCTAACTCCTGACACTATCGTAGGACTCTCTTGCTCGTGCTGGTCCCTGCTCTGCTGTGTCATGCTAATCAACCTGTGGACATTTGCAAGATTAACCACCATTCAGTCAATCTATCATAATATCATTATGAGAAAAATGATGAATAGTAAAACCAAACTAAACAGTTACGTCGCATCTATAGGTTACATGTAAATCTGTCGCTCAGGTGGACACCATTTAGGGAACCTCTGATATATCCAAGATACCAGCAGAGGAGTGCAGCCTGCGATATTTGTGGTGGAGTGGTATGCCGTAGAACATAGGGAATGGTACGTCCATGCAACCACCACAGATCCCCAAGATAGAGATCGGCACCTCTGAAAGTCATCCAGTAGTGGGAGCCACTGGAGATGAACCTGATTATTGGACTTATCAGTCATCAGGCAACCTCCGATTATCAATAGTATGTAGCACCTCGGATATTGTTGGAGAATGGCTGGATCATCAGTATCGGGCGACATCTGTCGGACACACTCTTGAAGCCATGTCAGCTTCAAGGAGAAAGACTCCTTCCTCTGCACTCTCTGTAGCTGGACTACAGGAGGCCTGACACCGAGTAGCTTCTCAACTAACTGCCAGGCCCGATCTTGTACCATGTATAAAAGTCATGAAAGTAACCACTCACGGGCTCTCCGTTAGCGCGTAGCCCGAGGTGGTATGCGACGTCCTATGGGGTAATCGTGCACTCAACTCACGGTAGGTGGAAGGTGTAGGTCTCTGGGCGCCTGCGCTCAACAAATGCCGTGATCAGGGAGTTGTCGAATAAAAAATCCCTGAGTGGTAACTCGTCGCCGAACCCAGCCTCCCTGAGGTACGGGACAATGGCGTCCAGTGGTGGGAGTTTGTGATTTACTCTCCTGGGTAAACCTAAAAAGCTATAAGAATTTCAACGTAAAACATTCTACCAACAAACGTATACATAACGAATTAATTTGACTTATAAGTCACCTATTTTAACAAATAACTACAATTATGTGCTTATTAGATGCACCATATTTATATAGACCGTTAGATTTGATTAGATGAAAATCAAAGGCTAATGTGAAAGAAGAGAATTAATGGACTCTAATAAATACAGAATATCCTACTACATAAATAAATGCTTTAAATGCCAATACTTTAATAAACAATACTTTAAAGGATAACATAATCTTTTATTCTTAAATAATTAAATATAAAACATATAAATACAAAAATATGAGTATTCTTTATTCAATAAGATTAATTATTATACAATAAATTTTTATAATATTAAAAATTATATTAAAATAAAATTTTAAACTGTAACATAAAAATATAAAATAATTAAAATTTTATTTTATATTACTTGACAAATAATTAGATTATTATATTCAAAAATTTATTAATTAACTAATTTTGTTAAAGATATTATTATATAAAATAAATTTTCATCAAAATATTTTGAAAATATAATTTATTTAAAATATTATATATAATACATGAAAATATTAACCTTTTTTATTTTTTTCAATATTTTTTTAGAAAAACGGAATAAAAATAATATAATTCTAAATACATGCCTATAACATTATATATTTACTTATATTAGTAAGATATAAACTAATCAAACTTACATAATTAAAAATATAAAACATATAAATATAATAAAATAAATATTTTTTATTTATTAAAATTAACATTTAAAGTTTCATATATATAATATTTAAATTATATATTTATAATAAGATTATTTTTTATTTTTAATATTTCCAAGTATTTTAAAATAATATATAATAAAATAAAAAATATATAACAATGTTATTTAAGGCATTTTTAAATATTTGTATATTTTTTCTGTTTCTGGTTAAGACCATCATAAAGAATATGTTCAAATCATATTTTTGTTTAAAACATAGAGCAACGCTATATAAATTTCATTTTAGGATAGGCACTCATTCTATATATTAAAAAGATAGAAGTTTTGAAAGAAAAAAAAAGAATGAAAAAGAAAAAGAATATATAAACTTTATATTTTTATATGTGTGACAATTAACTACAAAAAGCTAAATGAGGTCATTTTTCATAAAATTAGGATCAAAATTCTAGGTTTAACTATTATTATATTCTAACATTTTGCATTTCAGTACATCATACTAAAGCTGCGGCATTTTTCATTTAAACAAAACATTCAATCATTTTTAATTATTTGGTTAAAATTTTGTTATAAAAAATATTTTTATTTTTTTGTATTTATATGTTTTATATTTTTAATTACATAAGCTTAATTAGTTTAGGTCTTACTAATATAAATAAGTATGTAATATGATGGGTATGTTTTTAGAATTATATTATTTATTCTGTTTTAAAAAAAAATAAAAAAAATAAAAAGGTTAATATTTTCATGTATTATATATAATATTAAATAAATTATATTTTTAAAATATTTTGATGAAAAATTATATTATATAATAATATCTTTAATAAAATTAGTTAGTTAATAAATTTTGAATATAATAATCTAATTATTTGTCAAGTAATATTAAATAAAATTTTAATTATTTTATATTTTTATGTTACAGTTTAAAATTTTATTTTAATATAATTTTTTAATATCATAAAAATTTTTTGCATAATAATTAATCTTATGGAATAAAGAATATTCATATTTTTGTATTTATATGTTTTATATTTAATTATTCAAGAATCAAATATTCTATTATCCTTTAAAGTATTGTGTATTAAAGTAATGTCATTTAAAGCATTTATTTATGTACTAGGATATTCTGTATTTATTAGAGTCCATCAATTCTCTTCTTTTACATTAGCCTTTAATTTTTATCTAATCAAATCTAACGGTCTATATAAATATGGTGCATCTAATAAGCACATAATTGTTGTGCTCGTTTTAGACATACCCGAATAAAGTACACTATCAACTTGATAACTTAGTTTAAGTAACAAGAAATTTAAAAAAAGTTATTTACTTAAATATTTAATAAATACAAACATAAACATTTTGCTACTTAATTAAGTTTACTAGAAATTTTTAATAACCTAGATTAGTAACTAAATTAATAAACATATGCCTAATAATTACTTAGATTAAAAAAATAAACCTAAACAAATATTTAACTAACAAATCCATTTTAAAGTATTTTAAAGTATGTTTAACATCGTATCCTAACATTTAAATCATTCCTAACCATATATTCTGCCGCCTAACATATAATGCATACTACCTCTATAAAAGTATCCTAAGTATGGCAACACATCTATGTTTTAACATAAGCATAAGACAAAAAACAACACCAACCTCAAAGTCGGCTGCCCTTGTCATGTACCAAGTCGCGCTTAGTCTGTTAATATTTCAATCGTGATTATCAGTGCGCACCATCTTCTTTAAGTAATTCGGAAATATGATTAGAAAAGGGTAAAAATGGGAGAAAAAGCCAAGAAATGAAAGTAAAAAGCTCTTAATCAAGGCTATGGACGAGATACATATATATAGACATTATCCACTCTTATCTCGTTTACAGTGTAAACAAGATAAGATTACACATATCTATTTACACTATATACGAGATAAAGACTTTACACAATACGTGTACAAACGTGATACGGCCACGTCGTCTCGTGTCTTATCTCGTTTATAGTGTAAACGAGATACGTATAATCTTATCTCGTTTACACTGTAGACGAGATAAGAGATGCGACGCATTTCGGTAAAAACACTACAAATTTTCTATTTCGGTAAATAAAATATTTATTTTATTTATTTAAAAAGAAAAATCCCTTAGTTTCATTCCCCTTTGTTTTGTTCCATCCTATTCAATTTTACTACTAACAGCAATACAAACCAAGCCTTATATCAACGGTGAGTTTGGTAAAGCTTGTACTTTTAATTTATTAAAAATAATTTTTTAAAAATTATAGTAGTTATTTTAGTAAATCTCAATAAAAGTGGCTTATAATAAGTATAAGTTATAATAATTATTTTTGATAAAAATTTTTAAAATTTAAAATAACTTTAATAGAAATATATGTGATAAAAAGTAAGAACAAATTTAATTATTCATTAATATGTAAAATTAAATTTGATTCTTTAATTTTGAAAAGTATTTAAAGGTGCTTTTAAAAATATTTTTAATTTTTAAAAATTATATATACAAACACATAATATTTTTTATTTATCAAACACAGAGTAAGATGTTTATGTTTTTGAAAGAACAAAAACCTCTCAATAAACTTTGCCAAATCTATCCTAAGTTTAACATTGATATAATGTCAATATGAAAAAAATTTACATAAATGGTCAAGCATGCTACATCAACAAAAGTATTTAATAAATTTGTCTTAAAATCTTACAAATGGATTGTTTCACTTCATTTAATAAAAGAAAATGAAACCAACTTTGAGAATTTATGTTCCTTGTTGACAGATTGCTCTCTTTACTAATAGGAAAGTGAAAGCATACAAAGAGTTGACATGGGTAAGCTAATTGGAATTTCACCGGTTTTTTATTTGAATTTAACTTTGATGCTCTATCATGTATTGTCATCTACTTCTACTATATATAATGAGAATATAGGAGAGATTTAAAGCACAACTCTCTTTCCTAAAGTAACCTTTATCATAGATTTGGATCTTCTAAATTTTAAATTTTACTTTAGAGGATAAAGTATTATCTCTCACTCTTGAATAGTTTCTTTCTCATATTTTCTCTTGATCCCACCTATGAAATAAATGGGAAAAAAAATCACATTTTACCTTCTATTATAAAAATTCAAAATTTAGAGGATGCAAATTTCTTTATCATATATAATCCATAAATTTACTGTCATTGTATGAAAGTTAAATCTACAGAAAAATGTCAACGGAATGATAGCACAAAACATTTTTGTGCGATACCTGTGTAAGAAATGAGAGAATCCAGGGAATTTGGGAGTAGGAGATAATCTATGATATTTTCATTACGAGTGAAAATCACTGGTACAACGGAAAATATTAGTGTTATCAACCAATTTGTTTGTTGCGGCTGTCACTAACAGCCAGATCGTTATTAGCTGTTATAACAATAACAGACTCTATCCCTTCTAGATTCTTTAGTTATGAAAGAAATGAGACGGCCTATGATTTTTAATATTCATAAACCATTGTCATATCTCATGCCCTCTGAATCTTTTTATGTTCCTATATATTGGTCGTTACCACCTGTATCTAGATCTTATTATTAGGAATATGACTAGTTCAACTTGAAAAACTGTAGTTATCCCTCCTAATACTAATATTTTTCTATCCTTATCCGGGATTCAAATTTGAGACCACTAGGAAGGGTGTATATATTAAATCCTACATGCTTGGATGAGATGATAGAGTACCAATAACCTAAGTTAATCTAATTAATTAAGTTGAAAGCTACACGCATCAAATGTTTCTATGAATTTGTTAAAGTTTCCCTCATGGATAAGAATACAAGATATAACGAAGAATTATTTGCAGGATTATGGTATTGACTTTGATGATCAGGAACATCCTATTAAAGCATTTCAATGCTGCTGTGGAAGTACCTTCTGCCGTGACAAGAAAAAGAAAGGTCGGTTACATAATTTGCTCTTATCTTTGCTTTGCAATGTCAGAATTTGATTTATCTTCCCTATTTAATGTAACCCACGCATGACAATACCCAAGAATTATAAATACTTTCTTTTGAAATTGCAAGTTTACTAGAAAGTTGAGGGATATTTTCTTTGCGATACATGGTGAGAAATGGTCAAATAAAGGAGTTTACCTTATTTCGGTATCATTATATTTTTTATATTGAAATACTTGTCAAACACAACCTAAAAAAAGTTTAATCACAGTCGTGACAAAATTTTTGTGAAGCAAACTTTTTCATATTTTTTTCCGACAATTCTTTAGAGTTGTTTCAACTACAACTTTTGAGTTGATAACAAAATTGAAAAAAATTGATATTGTTTGGGATCAGCACCTATAATAGTTTTAAATTTTAATTAAGTTGCCTAATAATTTTGAGTCATAAATAATTGCATAATGGTTTCATATGTTTGGTCTTCTACTTACTTACTAATTACTGTTCACCCTTGGCAGGAACTGGCATGAAAGCTAAAAAACAAAGGTAGAAAGCTTTGTACTATGGAAAGGTTGACATATACTTTGCCAACATCTCTTTTCTTTTATTTGCATAGAGTTTACAAAATCTTTTAGCAGTTGATTATGTTTCTGGCAATAATACTAATATTCATGGATGGCATATATAGATTATATTAAGAGTAAAGTTCTCATAGATAGATAGATGGTCTATTCTTGTGTAGTTTCAAAATCTGGAGTAAGTTATTTTAGACAAGTTTTTTTAACCCTTGGATAATTGATTTAAATCTTGACATTCAGTGATTATAGAAGTTATTATAAGAAATTAAATTTGTCTGATTTAACCTAAAAGTTATATTAAGAGATCTTATTTTACACTTATAAAAAATATGTTTTATTTTCAGATAATATAGGACTTAATATACTTTACAGTTAGCATTGGGAAAATTTTCTAAAATAAATTAAAAAATAATTATTAATTTCTAAAACAAATTTTTTTATTTTTATTTTCCAAAATTGTTTTGTTTTTTGAATTGGAACAAGTTAGCTTACTACATTGGCAAGCTTCATTGAAACTAACAAGTTCGCCCATTGATGCGGCGAGCGGCGAACTTATTCCTATTTCTGTACAATTTGGATTGTATTGGTATATTTTTATAGTTTTATTTAATTCACATAATTTAAAATTTTAAATTATAAAATTTTTAATTTAAAATTTAAATAAATATACTTTAAATTAATAATTTAATTTAATTTGATAAAAATAAACTTATTCATATTATTTTACTCATATGATCAATTATATTTATTCAGTTTCAAAAAAAATAACGGTTTAAAATCAGTAATTTTAAATTAAAAAAATCAATGTACTCGTATTATTTTTAAATTAAAAAATTATAAATAAAATCAATCTTATTATTTTTGAATTTTTAAATTTAAGTACTTATTTTAAATAAACATTCTCGTATAAGTTTTTTTTAAAAGAAAATCTCAGCAGTCAAATATGACTTTTTAAATATCTCAATAAAAAGGATAGATGTATATAGTCTTTTAAATATAGCCTTTATCTATACATATATACTGAATGTTATATGGCCTTTATCAATAAAATATTTTTTCAAACATAAGTTTCTTGCTATGTTATTGATAATTCAATTTAATACGTTATCATCATTTCAAATAATTATATACATGTATTTAATTATAAAATATTATATCAATAAAAATAATTATTATATGTGATTGATCATTTAAAAAAATAATTATAATTAAATAATTATATAAAATATTTTATATTGTTTCAAATTTTGGTGTAATAGCATACCAAAAGGTATTTTTCTGTACCCAAAAAAAAGCAAAAGAAATAATAATAATAATAATAATAATAATAATAATAATAATAATAATAATAATAAGCACAAATATCAATAAAATAAAAAGAAATCTAAATTACTAACAAATCTAAAGTCAAGGTACGTATATTCCAATTTGCATTACAATAACAAACATGATTTTCATTTTTTTCAAATCATGAATACTATACAAAAGCATCCATGATTTTCGTTTCAATCCAATTTTACATTGGTTCCAAAACTCTTATGTACCAAATCCATTTTTTCTTTTTTGATTGTTTTCCTTTTTAGTGAAACAAAAAATACTTTTGAAAGCCTTGATAAAGGTGTATAAGAAAAATAAAGCAAGTAAAAAATAATAAAAATAAAGATGTTAAAAAAAATAAACATACAAATAAACAAAAATAATACATTGATAAAGTAAATTGATGATGATATCCATGTGACAATCAAATTCAATCAAACAAGATTGTTATAAGATGAAAAGAATTTATTTTCTTTGATCCTTACTAAATTTTAAGGACAATATGACTATTTGGATATAAGAACATACACGAGATGAATTTTTTAATTTTTTCTTCAAAAAACAATAAGCAAATATCCTCACATATCAAGACCAATAATTTTTTACAATGAAAATAATAAAGTTAAAAGTTGAGAACACAAACTTTATATAATATAAACCAAATTGAAGTTAATTTTTATAAATACTTATTGTTCATACCCTGGTCCATAACATAAGCCAAGCTTAATAAGGTTGAAAAGCCCAACTACGAGGATAGCCTCTACCGTTTACCCGACCTCCTATAGAGGTCGGATTCGACGAAAACGGACAGCTCATGCTTACCCACGTAAGTAACTACCTCCTTGAATCTCTCACCCACTTTTAAAAGAGAGATCTCAACAACCCTAAGATAAAGGGATGGTTATCCAACATCAGAAGTGGAACTACTTTAGCGGTGGTTATTGGCTCATCTCTTATAAATACCCTGACACACTCAGGTATATTTAAGTTACAATACACTAAACCTGCTTAACTCTTTACTGACTTAGACATTGGAGTGTCTTGCAGGTACCACCCCCCATCCTCTCAAACACATAACTCGGGAGGCTTCGCTGGGGGAAGACTAACTAAGTCATCTCGGAAGAGACATCTAAAAGAAGTCTACCAAGTCGAGAATGAGGGGCCCTATCTTCCCACCATCTCTTTCACCAAGAATACGGACAAGGAATTGTGCCCGAACACGACGATCCGGTAGTAATCACCATGATACTGTTTAAGCCGGCATTTGATAAGTTGGGGTTAGAAGAAAAGGAGTTGAAAGCCTATTCAGATACTCTTTTCGGGTTAGGAGATGCTCCTATTAAGCCATTGGGCTTCATCTCCCTGTACACAACTTTTGGAAAGGGATTGAAGTCCAATACTCTAAACATCGACTTCATTATTGTCAATGTGACTTCAGCATATAATGCCTTGATTGGTACGACAACCCTAAATCGGATGAGAGTAATGATGCGGGGAAATTTGTAGAACACAAATTCCTTCGGCAAGTATACCGAATCGTCAAGTAATAAATCACTTTTGAGTGAGGTCGATCCCAGAAGGATTGATGGATTAAGCAACTTTAGTTATGAGATTTATCTAGTCAAGCTAATAGTTTATGATTTTGGTGAAATTGAATTAACGGAGTGTAAATTGCTGGAAATTAAAGTGCTGAAAGTAAATGGTAAAATGTAAATGGCGGAAACTTAAATGGAAAGAAATTAAAAGAGCTGAAACTTAAATGACAAGAAAGTAAAAGCAAGAATGTAAATGACAATAAAAGGTAAATTGCATGAAATGTAAATGGGTTTTGGGAGCTGGAAATCAAAGAAAGCAGAAAACTCAAAGCAATTAAAGTGAAGAATAACAATGGGAGAGATTCATTAGGGATTGGAGATATCATAATCCATCATGAATCAATGGGTCTCAACTTCATTCTCAATCATATGAGGTAGATCTATGGCGGATTGTAATTAATTGAGTCCCAATTCCTTGGCAACCCAATTTCTCTTAACACAATCAATTTGCCAATTCCTTGATCTAATTGTCATGAGAAGAGGTTAAGTTCAATTCTCTTATCCATAAGCCACACAAGTTCTCAGGATCTCAATTCAAACCAGGAATTTATTGATCAAGAGAGTTGTGAGAGAAAGAGCTTCAAACTAATTTCTATGATTCCCTTTTCGAGGCTCACATAGAAATTCAATGGATCTAAACCCCCTTCTGGTAATGAATAGATCGATTAAGCACGAAAGTTATCCCTTAGCTACAACAAGCGGATTGAGAAGAAGAAAAATTTCATTTATTCATTTGAATTACAATAGAGCTCCTCCCCCTAATGATGTGGGGTTTAGTTCATCATTGCTCAGAAAATTCAAAGAGAAAAGAAAAGTACATGAAAAGTAAACTAAATGCAAAAAAGAAAATCTAATTCAGAGCCTCTGCTATCAGAGTTCCCTATAGGTCCCAGCCTCCTTTCAAGTTCAAAAACTCTCCTATATATACTCTTCTTCTCATCTTCAAATGGGTCTTTAAGTACTTGGATGTGGGCTTTTGGCCTTAGTTGAAGCAAGTTTGAGTGGCTCTTTCTGAAGTTAACACTAGCGTTAGCTCACTAACGTTCTCATGAGTGTCCCTGGAACTGGCGTTAATGCTGCCGTTAGTGCACTAACGGTCCCACTAACGTTGCCTTCAAATTCCATTCTGGCGTTGCCACTGGCGTTAGCACACTAACGAGGCCATCAACGTTCTTCTTGCTGTGCATACGCACACTGCCTCGTGCATGTGCACACCAGTCAATTTTCCTCTTGTGCGTACATACACTGCTCCGTGCATACGCACATTAGCCAAAATTTTCCAGTTCCAACTCATGAAATTGTCAAAGATGTTAGTGTGCTAATTTGGGTAATGTTAGCTCACTAACGTTGGCACCTCTTCTTGTGTTGCAGCGTTAGTGAGCCAACTTAGGCCACTAACATTGCCCTTTTTTCCTTAAGTCACATTGGTGAGCCATCTTTGGCCACTAACGTTGCCTTTCATCTCTGAGTCATGTTAACACTGGCATTAGTGGGCTAACTTGGCCACTAACGCCAGTGATGAGCAGATAATTTATACGCTTTTGGCATTGTTTTTAGGTAGTTTTTAGTATGTTTTAGTTACTTTTTATTATATTTTTATTAGTTTTTATGCAAAAATCACATTTTTGGACTTTACTATGAGTTACTGTATTTTTCTGTAATTTCAGGTATTTTCTGACTGAAGTTGAGGGACCTGAGCAAAAATCTTATTCAGAGGCTGAGAAAGGACTGCAGATGCTATTGGATTCTGACCTCCCTACACTCAAATGCATTTTTTTGGAGCTACAGAAGTCCAATCGGCGCGTTCTCAATTGGGCTAGAAAGCTAACATCTTGGGATTTCCAGTAATATATAATAGTTCATACTTTGCCCGAGATTTGATGGCCCAAACTAGCGTTCAACGCCAGCCAGAGACCCTTTTCTGGCATAAAAAAACGCCGGAACTGGCACCAGAACTAGAGTTAAACGCCCAAACTGGCATCTAAGCTGGTGTTTAACTCTAGAAAAGGCCTATGCACGTGTAAAGCTCAATGCTCAGCCCAAGCACACACTAAGTGGGCCCCGGAAGTGGATTTCTGCACTATCTGCACTTAGTTACTTATTTTCTGTAATCCTTAGTAACTAGTTTAGTATAAATACTAGTCTTTCCTATTGTATTTAAACCTTTATAATCTTATGCCATTTTTCACATTTGGAGGCTGGCCACACAGCCATGCAAAGACATTTTTCTCTTATGTATTTTCTATGGTGGAATTTCTACACCTCATAGATTAAGGTGCTGAGCTCTGCTGTTCTTCATGAATTAATGAAAGTACTATTGTTTCTCTTTCAATTCACGCATGTCTCTTCTCCAAGATATACTCTCATTCTTAATTCAGTTAAGTCAGAATGAAGGAGTGACCCGTGACAATCACCCACTATCTTCATTACTCGCTTAGCTAAGATCCGCGTGCCTGACAACCACAAGCGGTCTACATGATGTTCAACATAGTCATTGGACGACAGCTGGAGTATAATCTCTTGGGTCTCTGATCCATGGATTTGACTTGCCTCTCCTGACAACAGAGCATTCGAATCCATGAGATTAGAACCTTCGTGGTAGAAGCTAGAACCAATTGGCAGCATTCCTAAGATCCGAAAAGTCTAAACCTTGTCTGTGGTATTCCGAGTAGGATCTGGGACAGGATGACTGTGACAAGCTTCAAACTCACGAATGTTGGGCACAGCGACAGTGTGAAAAAGGATAAAGAGATCCTATTCTGACACAAGTGAGAACCGACAAATGATTAGCCGTGCGGTAGCTGTGCCTGCTATTTTTCATCCGAGACGAGAGATCCGACAGATGATTAGCCGTACAGAAGTCGTGCCTGGACCATTTTCACTGAGAGGACGGATGGTAGCCATTGACAACGGTGATCCACCAACATACAGCTTGCCATGGAAGGGAGCATGCATGATTGGATGAAGACAATAGGAAAGCAGAGGTTCAGAAGCAACCAAGCATCTCCAAACGCTTATCTGAGATTCCCACCAATGAATTACATAAGTATCTTTATTTTAATTTACGTTTTATTTATCTTTCAATTATCAAAACTCATAATCAATTGAATCCGCCTGACTAAGATTTACAGGATGACCATAGCTTGCTTCAAGCCGGAAATCTCCGTGGGATCGACCTTTACTCGCGTAAGGTTTTATTACTTGGACAACCCAGTACACTTGCTGGTTAGTTGTACCAGAGTTGTGAAAAGTGTGATCACAATTCGGTGCACCAGCCAGCTTTTTCTCCTTGGCAACGTTAGTACTGGCGTTAATGGTTTAACTTGGCCACTAACGCATGCTTCTTCTTGTAGAGCCAACGTTAACCATGGAGTTAGTGGACCAACTTAGCCACTAATGCCACAACCTCTACTTCTTCTCTGCTTCTCCTTTGCTTCTCCTTGCCTATTATCAACCAAACAAATGCATCAAAGCTTTGCCATCATCACAAGATAATGCATCATTTATTGCATCAAGTAATTCTTGCATCAAGTAATTCTTGCATCAATCTCATGAAAATGTTTAGAATTCACAATGTTTGATTGAATCAAGGCATGCATACATTATTCATTCAAATGCTTGCTTATTGACTAATAAAATGCATGAAACCAAGTAAAAACTAAGGAAAATAGCTTGTGAAACTGGCCAAAGATGCCTAGGCATCACAATACCAAACTTAAATCTTGCTTGTCCCCAAGCAAGCAGTAAAGCATAAGAATAATGAATGAAAACAGAGATAGATATAAGCCCTTATTAAAAGATATTCAATCCTAGTTTTTGGGGTTTCATGCATGATATCTTTGAAGGTCATAAACTTATTGGTGTCCAAGTTATAGCATCCCCTTAAATATTAACTCTGTTGCTTCTATGAAACCTTTTCATTCTTTGATCCTTGGTTTGAACTTGTTGCTTTTCTTTTTCTTGCTAGAGGCTTATTCTTTTTATTGAAGCTTAGTGCTCTGTGTTGAGGCAGCTCTTTATGATAAGCTTTTAGTCAACACTCCCGAACCAGTTGGTTCAAGGTGCTAGGTGTTGAAGCACCCCTCAAAACTTACTAACTCAAGCCTCTCCTCAATACATACACACCACAGGCACTTGACTTGCAATCAAATCCTTCAGACATTGATGTCCAGCACCTCTTTGGGTTACTAAATGCTTTGTAGTAAGGTTGCTCTTGACAATGGATTTTTGGTTGATAATCCTGGGTTAGTTAACCCAAGTTATCAAGTGATGAAGCACTCATTAGAACCTAATCATCCAAGCATATCCTAGCACAAAAGCATCACAGGCATATATCTTTAGGGTCAAGCTATTGGTGCCTAGCTTATTCATTTTTTCTTCTTTCTTTATTGCCAACGTTAGTGCTTGTGTTAGTGGGCTAATTTGGCCACTAACGCCAGCTTCTTTCTTTCTTTTTGCAAGGATCTTCTGTTCTCAAAGGTTCCATACAATGCACACTAAGCCTATACTTAAGGGGACACTCTACCCTTCCACTTTAATTGTAAACTTACAAAGTACTCAAGCATGCACCACCACATAACCTTAGGATTTTTATTCTATCTTTTAACAAAATAGACTTCTACTCTTCTCTGTTTCATAACATTCTCTTTTATTGAAGCATAGGGAACAAAGCATACAATTCAAGCAAGATGAAATGACATAAGCACTTAAACTAAAAAGCTAATATAGCAGAAAGACAAACATAATGCAAATGAATCATGACTAAAAGGACACTAATCAACAGGGATACAATTGCACTTTCAATTAACACACTTAAGCTAGAGACAATCAAGTAACAATACAACCTCTTGGTGTCCACCATCTTTAACTTTTGTGTCCTTCTTTATCTCCTTAGATGATGGTGCATATCTCTTCCAAGAGATTGAATGACTTTCTACAGAGATATTGAAAGTTGCTTGCTCCCCAAGCACTTGAGAGATGGTTAACATGCATGTATGCTTGTGATTTTCTAAACTTAAGTTAGTGTGTGAACACCAAACTTAGTTCCTTGCTGTTCCGAGGGTTACCTGAAACTGTAGGTCAATCTCAGTCGAGATTTGCGATGGTGGCCAGAGCTGTCGTATCCGACTTGTGGACCTTGGTAGTGCTACTGATCCGTGTTCACCGGAGGATGGTGGTACCTGTAAGGGACTCCGATGCCTAAGTTAGCATGGAATTTAAGCAGATATTTTGTAGAATCAGAGTATGAGTTATACCTGGGTGCTCCAGTGTATTTATAGTAGTGTGGAGTGACCTTTCTGGAGATAAGATAGTTTATCTTATCTTATCTTTAACTGAAGTCATCTTATCTTAAAAGGGGACCGCCTTTATCTTTCTAGGCTTTGGCTGCCTTTAGATTGGGCTGTGTCCCTTCATTCGGGCCTACTTTGGGCTCTTCTGACGATTTGGCCGAACTCTTTTACAGAAGAGGTCAGGGGACCTGACCTGAAGAGGTCGGTCACTTTTTCTTCAATCAATCCGGGTCTGATAGCCCAACCCAGGGTATGAATAGTGCCCCTGCTTGAGCTCGACTTTTCTCTTTGTGATCATGTCCCTTAGACTTTTGATCCTTTTGAGGAAATCAAGCTCGAGCATTTCGCCTTGGGTCGATCTCCAGTATGACTCCTGTTAGGTTTATCCTTTAAAATTCAAAGCGTTTCCTTCCCTTATTTGTAGCGCACATTTTTTGTGTCCTTGGAAACGTGCGAGGGTTTAATGCTTATTAACTCCTCTTGCCATTCCATCTTTACCATTTTACCTATCATTTTGAATTTCAAAAGACTTGCTTTCAGTTTCTTCTTCTTCTCTCTTCTCTTTACCCTTTGCTTTCATCGTTTCACTTGAAAGTGCTTCATCCCTTCTGCCTGCTTCGTAGTTTTCTCTGTCTTCTTTAGCTTGAGGGTGTTTGATCGTTGCCCCTTTTTTCCTTGGTTTCCTCTCTCCTTACAGGTTGGTATCTCTTCCTCCATACTTTTGTTTTGATAATTTTGTCTTGGTTTTGCATGTCTGTGAACAACTTTGACCAAATCCGCTTTAAAAAGGCTTGATCCTAAAGGTTGCATTTTTTTTATTAATACTGCAATTCCCTTTACTTGCCCCTGTCTCATTGCTTGCTGTAGCGCTTTGCCTTTGCACTTTCGCACCTCCAAGCCTTCTATTTTCCTTGCCCCGAAGCGACTGTTTGGTGTGGACTGCGTCGTTCTTCACTTTGAGCCGCTATTGTCTTCTCCTCTGCAGGTTAGTGTTTTCTTTCTTTTCTCCTTTTACCTTCGACAACTATGCATGATTTTGATGTAAGGCTTTGACTTTGTCTTTGAAAAACTTTGATTCCTCTGTGAAAAGATTGCGTCTTTTTATGTCTTGATCCACGACTTGTGATTTTTCCTTGTCGCTCATCTTTTGAGAAGAATGTGTGCCTTCTGGTGATCTTGCTTAGGGTTTTCGTTGCTGTTATTGTTTCTTTTTCCCGTTGTCTGGCTTCTTTTTGTTCTGGCTTAACAATCTTTTGGTGATAAACTTGTTAGTAGGAAAGGTTGTAATTTTGATGTTTTTGTTGGTGATGATGACTAGAGAAGGATTGTGTTTTCCTTGTTGTGAGATGTTTAGGGCATAGATCGTCTTCTTTCCTAGTTCTTACCTTGTTACTACCTCCAAAGGGTGCCATTGGATTTTAGTATGAATCCTGGGGTTTCCCTTTTACTGACGTATCTAACTCTTGATGTTCATATGTTATTGTCCGAGTTACTTCCTTATTTGCCCGAGTTGTTTGGTAGTAACCCATTTTCCTTTTTCTCACTGTAGGAATAGTTGTCCCATGTCTTCTCGCAAAAATATTGTTGAGATGTCTACCAAGATCCCGGAAGGCATGTCTGACTGGCTGGATTCTATTATTTTGATGTGTGTTACGGTGGCTGACCCTGAGTACTGTGTGCGACTTAGAAGGCACCATAGAATTTGTAGTGATAGGGATCAGGAGAAAAATTATGAGTTAGTGTCTCCTGACCCTGAGGAGAGGAATAGTTTTCCTTCTTTGATTCCAAAAGAACGTCCCTTTTACTACGCTTATGACTATTTCTTTAGTCAATTGAATATTACCATTACTTTTACCCCTTTTGAGACCGAGTTGCTGTGGTCCTGCAACGTAGCTCCTTCCCAGCTCCACCCGAACTCTTGGGGCTTCATAAAAATCTTCCAATTGTTGTGTCAAGAACTAGATATCCGACCTATCCAAACTCTCTTTCTTTACCTTTTTGTTTTGACGAAGCCTGGGATAGCGAAGAAGAAAGCCTCCTGGGTTTCTTTCCGAGCTACTCAAGGAAGGAAAGTTTTCTCTATGTACGACGAATCCTTTAGGGATTTTAAGAAACTATTATTTCAAGGTCCGAGCTGCTGAGGGTGTTCACCCTTTTTTCTTGGATGAGAACAATGAGCCCGCCTTCCCATTAAGCTGGCTAAAGAATGTGGTAGTTGCTAGTGGTGCACGAAATTGTGATTACACTTTTCACAACTCCGTACAACTAACCAGCAAGTGCACTGGGTCGTCCAAGTAATACCTTACGTGAGTAAGGGTCGATCCCACGGAGATTGTCGGCTTGAAGCAAGCTATGGTTATCTTGTAAATCTTATTCAGGAGATTAATGATAAAAATGATTTTGTATATGAAAAGTAAATAACATGAAATAAATGGTACTTGTGATTCAGTAATGAGGAACAGGTTGAGGTTCCGGAGATGCTCTGTTATCTGAATCTCTGCTTTTCTACTATCTTCTTCTTTAAGCATGCATGGCTTCCTTCAATGGCAAACTGTATGTTGGTGGATCACCGTTGTCAATGGCTACCATCCGTCCTCTCAGATGAAAAATACCAGGCACGGTTTCTGTATGGCTAATCAACTGTCGGATCTCTCGTCTCGGATGAAAAATAGCAGGTACAGCTACCGTACGGCTAATCATCTGTTGGTTCTCACTTGTGTCGGAATAGGATCTCTCTATCCTTTTCCACACTGTCACTGCGCCCAACATTCGCGAGTTTGAAGCTCGTCACAGTCATCCCGTTCTAGATCCTACTCAGAATACCACAGACAAGGTTTAGACTTTTCGGATCTCAGGAACACTTCCAATTCGTTCTAGCCTCTACCATGAAGGTTCTAATCCCACGGACTCGGTCCGTGGATTAAAGACCCAAGAGATATGCACTCAAGCTGTCACCCAATGATTACGTTGAGCTCAGGTAGAACGGGAGTGGTTGTCAAGCACGCGTTCATAAGTTCGAGAATGATGATGAGTGTCACAGATCATCATATTCTCTATATTGAAGTACGAGTGAGTATCTTAGAACAGAATCAAGCGTGATTGAATAGAAAATAATAGTAATTGCATTAATCCATTGAGACACAGCAGAGCTCCTCACCCCACCTATGGGGTTTAGAGACTCATGCCTTAGAAAATACAATATGAGATGTAAAATGTCATGAGTTGCAAAATGAATCTCTAAAAGTAGTTTTTATACTAAACTAGTAACTTAGGTTTACAGAAAATGAGTAACTAAGTGCAGATAGTGCAGAAATCCACTTTTGGGGCCCACTTAGTGTGTGCTTGGGCTGAGCATTGAAGCTTTCACGTGCATAGGCCATTCTTGGAGTTAAACGCCAGCTTGGGTGCAGTTTGGGCGTTTAACTCCAGTTCTGGTGCCAGTTCTGGCATTTTACGCCAGAAAAGGGTCTCTGGCTGGAGTTTTACGCCAGTTTGGGCCATCAAATCTTAGACAAAGTATAGACTATTATATATTGCTGGAAAGCCCAAGATGTCTACCTTCTAACACAATTGAGAGCACACCAATTGGGCTTCTGTAGCTGCAGAAAATCCATTTCGAGTGCAGGAGGGTCAGAATCCAACAGCATCTGCAGTCCTTTCTCAGCCTCTGAATCAGATTTTTGCTCAAGTCCCTCAATTTCAGCCAGAAAATACCTGAAATTACAGAAAAATACTCAAACTCATAGTAAAGTCCAAAAAATGTGATTTTTGCATAAAAACTAATAAAAATATAATAAAAAGTAACTAAAATATACTAAAAACTACCTAAAAATAATGCCAAAAAGGGTATAAATTATCCGCTCATCACAACACCAAACTTAAATTGTTGCTTGTCCCCAAGCAACTAAAAACAAAATAGGATAAAAAGAAGAGAATATACAATAAATTCCAAAATATCAATGAAGCTTAGTTCCAATTAGATGAACGGGACTAGTAGCCTTTTTGCTTCTGAACAGTTTTGGCATCTCACTTTATCCTTTGAAGTTCAGAATGATTGGCGTCCATAGGAACTCAGAATTCAGATAGTATTATTGATTCTCCAAGTTCAGTATGTTGGTTCTTGAACACAGCTACTTTATGATTCTTGGCCGTGACCCTAAGCATTTTATTTTTCAGTATTACCACCGGATACATAAATGCCACAGACACATGACTGGGTGAATCTTTTCAGATTGTGACTCAGCTTTGCTAGAGTCCCCAGTTAGAGGTGCCCAGAGCTCTTAAGCACACTCTTTTTGCTTTGGACCACGACCTTAACCGCTCAGTCTCAAGCTTTTCACTTGGACCTTCATGACACAAGCACATGGTTAGGGACAACTTGATTTAGCCACTTAGGCCAGGATTTTATTCCTTTGGGCCCTCCTATCCATTAATGCTCAAAGCCTTGGATCCCTTTTACCCTTGCCTTTTAGTTTAAAGGGTTACTGACTTTTTTTGCTTGCTTTTTCTTTTTCTTTCTTTTTCTTTAATTTTTCGCCATTTTTTTCGCAAGCTGTGTTTTTCACTACTTTTTCTTGTTTCAAGAATCAATTTTATGATTTTTCACATTATTAATAACATTTCTCTTTTTTCATTATTCTTTCAAGAGCCAACAATTTTAACATTCATAAACTTCACTTTAAAAAATATGCACTGTTCAAGCATTCATTCAGAAAACAAAAAGTATTGCCACTACATCAAAATAATTAGACTATTTTCAAGATAAATTTCGAAATTATGCACTTCTTGTTCTTTTGCAAATAAAAATATTTTTTTATTTAAGAAAGGTGAGAGATTCATGGAATCATTCATAGCTTTAAGACATAGACTCTAAACACTAATAATCATGTAATAAAGATAAAAATAAGACAGAAACTAAACATAAAAGCAGACAAATAACCATAAAAGAAAGGAAATTAAAGACATAAAAATAAATGACTCTAATACTAATGCTCTTGTAACTCTTAAAATAGGTCTCTAATAACAAAAGTTATCACAGAGTTAGGATTCAACAACCTTTATTTTGAGAGATACTTGCTCTTTCAATCTGTGGGACGTCTAGCTCTTCAAGGGGCAGCTTCTGGTGCTTTAGCTCCTGTATCTCACGCCCTTGTTTCTCTTGTTCTTTGAGCAGTTTGCAGAGCATGCTATTTTGATTCTATTGCTCTTCTTTGAGTTGATCAATAGCTTCTTGCAGCTTGGTGACAGATGCTTCTAAGCGGGCCTAATATTCAAATTGAGGAATTTCTGGGAGGAGCTCATGCGCCCTCCTCTTGATGGAGTTGTCTTGAACTTGAGCTCCATCCATCACCTTTTTGGTGATTGGGCGTTCAACTGGGATATATTCATCCACACCCATCTCTATCCCAGCATCTTTACATAACAGACTAATCAAGCTTGGGTAAGCCAATTTAGCACCAGTGGATTCCTTGTTTGCAAATATATAAATTTTACCAAGAATTAGCTGATGAATCTCTACTTCTTTCCCCAGCATAATACAGTGAATCGTCACTACTCTCTTGACAGTGACTACAGATCGGTTGCTGGTTGGGAGTATAGAACGCCCAATAAAATCCAGCCAACCTCTAGCAACTGGTTTGAGATCTCCTCTCTTTAGCTGGTTTTGGACACCTTTTGAATTAGTAATCCACTTAGTTCCAGGGAGGCATATGTCCTCTAGAACTTGATCTAGCCTTTTATCCTTGGCCATTCTCCTGTTAAAGGACTTTGGATCATCTTCTAGTTGAGGAAGTTTAAGAACTTCTCTCACTTTGTCAAAGTGAAAGTAAATAATCTTCCCTCTGACCATAGTCCGAAAGGAGTAGAAAGTAGTTCCCTCTAATCTTTGCTTTTCTGTCATCCACAGATTTGTATAAAATTCCTGGACCATGTTTCTTCCAACATGTATCTCAGAATTAGCCAGGACTTCTCAGCCCCTGTTTTGAATCTACTCTTGGATCTCCGGGTATTCATCTTCTTTCAGATTGAACCTAACTTCCGGGATCACTGATTTTCTGCACACAATTTTGAAATAATGGTCTGCATGTTCTTTGGTGCAGAAATTCTCATGCATCCAACGTGGTTTTGAATTGCTTTCTTTCTTGTCTCTTGAAGCGGTTTGTCTTTCTTTGGGTGCCATGAGATTAGTTTGTTTTAGCTCAGGGATCATGGAAATCACCCCAAACTTAGAGATTTACTTGTCCTCAAAAAAAAAAAAAGAAATAAGATGAATAGAGGGAGAGAAGGATTCGAATGATGGATGAAGAGGGGCTGGTCGAATATGTATTTAAAAGGGAGGGAGGGAACGGGTTTCGAATTATTTTTGAAAAAGATAAGGTAGAAAGATATGATTGATAAAAAATACAGTTTGTAAAATATGAGAGATTTGAAAAAGATATGAGGAAGTTAAATCTGAATTTTTGTGAATGCCCCTAAGAAATAAAAGATAAGATGGATGAATTCAAAAGATTTGGAAAGAAATTGGAAAGGTAAATGAGTTATTTCTTTTAAAAACATTAAAAAAAAGGATTGAAAAGAGTTTATAAGATTATTAATTTTTGAAATTGGAAATTGAAAGATGAATATTTGTAACATTTTTATGCAGAAAATTATGAATTAGAACATGAAAATTTGAAAAAATTTGAATTGGAAACGAAATTACCTCCCCCTTTACTGTTCCGGCGTTAAACGCCCATCTGGTGGCCATTTTGGGCATTTAACGCCCAGCTAGGTACCCTAGCTGGCATTAAATACCAGAAATCCTTCTTTACTGGGCATTTTTCTGAACGCCCAAAATGCTGCCATTTCTGGCGTTAAACGCCCAGAATGCTGCCCATTCTGGCGTTTAACGCCCAGAATGATACCTTTACTGGCGTTAAACGCCCAGAATGGTAGCCATTCTGGTGTTTAACGCCCAAATTGCCTCTTTACTGGCATTTTAATGCCTGTGAGCTCTTTTTCTCTGTGATTCTTCTGCTTTATGTTCTGAACCTCCCAGCAAGTGCTTCTTTACTGTCTTTAGCTAGACTTTTGCTGAGCTTTTAATTCAGTCTAAGTTTTGAGCAATCTTGCTCAACACTGCCTTAAAGATAATATTTGACTCTCTGTCCATTGACAATGAACTTTTTATCAGAGTCCATATCCTGAAGCTCTACATATCCATATGGTGACACGCTTGTAATCACATATGGTCCCTTCCACCGGGATTTCAATTTCCCAGGGAACAATCTGAGCCTAGAGTTAAACAGCAGAACCTTCTGTCCTGTCTCAAAGACTCTAGATGACAACTTTCTGTCATGCCACCTTTTTGCTTTCTCCTTGTAAATTTTAGCATTTTCAAAAGCATTGAGTCTGAACTCTTCTTGCTCATTCAATTGGAGTAATCTATTTTCTCCAGCTAACTTTGCATCAAGGTTTAGGAACCTGGTTGCCCAGTAGGCCTTGTGTTCCAGTTCTACTGGCAGATGACAGGCTTTTCCATACACAAGCTGGTATAGAGAGGTCCCTATAGGAGTCTTGAATGCGGTTCTGTATGCCCACAGAGCATCATCCAAACTTCTTGCCCAATCCCTTCTACGGGTACTTACAGTCCGTTCCAAGATTCATTTTAGTTCTCTATTCGAGACTTCAGCCTGCCCATTTGTCTGTGGATGATATGGAGTTGCCACTTTATGGTTAATTCCATATCGGACCAGAGCAGAGTCAAGCTGTTTATTGCAGAAATGAGTGCCTCCATCACTGATCAATATCCTAGGGACACCGAACCTGCTGAAGATATGCTTCTGGAGGAACTTCATCACTATCTTAGTATCATTAGTGGTGTTGCAATTGCCTCTACCCATTTAGATACATAGTCTACTGCCACCAGAATATAAGTGTTTGAGTATGATGGTGGAAAAGGCCCCATGAAGTCAATACCCCATACATCAAATAACTCAATCTCTAAGATCCCTTGCTGAGGCATGGCATAACCATGAGGCAGATTACCAGCTCTCTGGTAACTGTCACAGTTACGTATAAACTCTCGGGAGTCTCTATAGAGAGTAGGCCATTAGAAGCCACATTGGAGAACTTTTATGGCTGTTCACTCACCTCCGAAATGTCCTCCATATTGTGATCCATGGAAATGCCATAGGATCTTTTGTGCCTCTTCTCTAGGCACACATCTACGGATTACTCCGTCTGCACACCTCTTAAAGAGATATGGTTCATCCCACAAGTAGTACTTTGCATCAGAAATCAATTTTTTTGTTTGCTGCTTACTGTACTCTTTGGGTATGAATCTCACAGCTTTATAGTTTGCAATGTCTGCAAACCACGGTACTTCCTGAATGGCAAGAGTTTCTCATCCGAAAAGGTTTCAGAGATCTCAGTAGGAGGGAGGGACGCTCCTGCTACTAGTTTTATCCAGGACAAGTGATCAGCTACTTGGTTCTCTGTCCATTTTCTGTCTCTTATTTCTATATCAAACTCTTGCAGAAGCAACACCCATCGTATGAGTCTGGGTTTTGAATCTGGCTTTGTGAGGAGATATTTTAGAGCAGTATGGTTAGTATACACAATCACTTTTGAACCTACTAAATAAGATCTGAATTTGTCAATGGCATAAACCACTGCAAGCTACTCCTTTTCTGTGGTTGTGTAATTCTTCTGCGCGTCATTTAAAACATGGCTAGCATAATAAATGACATGCATAAGTTTGTTATGCCTCTGTCCTAATACTGCACCAATGGCATGGTCACTGGCATCACACATTAGTTTGAATGGTAATGTCTAGTCTGGTGCAGAAATGACTGGTGCAGTGACCAGCTTAGCTTTCAGAGTCTCAAACACCTGCAGACACTCTGTGTCAAAGACAAATGGTATGTCAGCAGCTAGAAAATTGCTCAGAGGTTTTGTAATTTTTGAAAAATCCTTTATAAACCTCCTATAGAATCCTGCATGCCCCAGAAAGCTTCTGATTGCCTTAACATTGGCAGGTGGTGGTAATTTTTCAATTACCTCTACCTTAGCTTGATCCACCTCTATTCCCTTGTTCAAAATTTTGTGCCTAAGGACAATTCCTTCAGTCACCATAAAGTGACATTTCGCCCAGTTTAAAACCAGGTTAGTCTCTTGGCACCTTTTCAGAACAAGTGCTAGATGGTCAAGACAGAAGCTGAATGAGTTTCCAAATACTGAGAAGTCATCCATGAAGACTTCCAGAAATTTCTCTACCATATCAGTAAAAATAGAGAGAATGCACCTCTAAAAGGTTGCAGGTGCATTGCACAGACCAAATGGCATCCTTCTGTAGGCAAATACTCCAGATGGGCATGTGAATCCTGTTTTCTCTTGGTCCTGAGGATCTACTCCAATTTGGTTGTAACCTGAATAGCCATCCAAAAAGTAGTAGTATTCATGACCTGCTAGTCTCTCTAGCATCTGGTCTATGAATGGCAAAGGAAAATGATCCTTTCTGGTGGCTGTATTGAGCCTTCTATAGTCAATACACATACGCCACCCTGTAACTGTTCTTGTAGGAACCAGTTCATTCTTTTCATTATGAACCACTGTCATGCCTTCCTTCTCAGGGATAACTTGGACAGGGCTCACCCAGGGGCTATCAGAAATAGGATAAATAATTCCAGCCTCTAGTAGCTTAGTGACCTCTTTTTGCACCACCTCCTTCATGGCTGGATTCAGCCGCTTCTGTGGTTGAACCACTGGCTTAGCATCATCCTCTAATAGGTTCTTGTGCATGCATCTGGCTGGGCTAACGCCCTTAAGATCACTTATGGACCATCCAAGAGCTGTCTTATGTGTCTTTAGCACCTGAATTAGTGCTTTCTCTTCCTGTGGCTCTAAAGTAGAGCTTATGATTACCAAAAAAGTGTTATCTTCTCCCAGAAATGCATATTTCAAGGATGGTGGTAGTGGTTTAAGCTCGGATTTAGGAGGCTTCTCCTCTTCCTGAGGAGTTTTCAGAGGTTCTTTTGTTTTCTCTGGTTCCTCCAGATCAGGCTGAACATCTTTAAAAATGTCCTCTAGCTCTGATTCAAAACTCTCAGTCATATTGACCTCTTCCACCAGGGAGTCAATAATATCAACGCTCATGCAGTCTTTTGATGTGTCTGGATGCTGCATAGCTTTGACAGCATTCAACTTGAACTCATCCTCATTGACTCTCAGGGTTATCTGCCCCTTTTTGGATGTCAATGAGCATTCGTCCAGTTGCTAGGAAAGGTTTTCCTAGAATGAGAGTTGTACTTTTGTGCTCCTCCATTTCCAACACTACAAAGTCAGTGGAAAAGGAAAATGGCCCAACCTTGACAATCATGTCCTCAATTATGCCTGATGGAATCTTAATGGAGCCATCAGTAAGTTGGAGCCATATCCGGGTTGGTTTAACTTCATTAGTCAAACCAAGCTTTTTGATAGTGGATGCAGGTATTAGGTTGATACTTTTCCCAAGATCACATAGAGCTGTCTCGGTACAAGCACCCTCTAATGTGCATGGTATCATAAAGCTTCTGGGGTTTTTAAGCTTCTCTGGTAAGCTTTTCAGAATGACTACACTGCATTCTTCAGTGAGGAAAACTTTTCAGTTTATCTCCAATCCTTTTTTTGACTTAAGATTTCTTTCATGAACTTAGCATAAGAGGGTATTTGCTCAAGTGCCTCTACAAATGGAATCTTTATTTCAAGAGTCCTGAGATAGTCTGCAAAGCAGGCAAATTGTTTATCCTGTTCTGCTTGGCGGAGTTTCTGAGGATAAGGCATCTTGGCTTTATATTCTTCAACCTTAGTTGCTGCAGGTTTATTTCCTACAGAAGGGGTTGGATAAGCCTGCTTAAGGGGGTTGTTATCAGTACTTGCAAGTGTCTGATCCTTTATTGGCGTTTGAACGCCAGAACTGGGTGCAGTATGGGCGTTTAACGCCAGATTGCCACCCTTTTCTGGCGTTTGGACGCCAGAATTGGCCATCCACTGGGCGTTTAACGCCAATTTTTCACCCTTTTCTGGAGTTTGAACACCAGAATCATTCTTCTCTGGGCTCTTACTGTCCTCAGGGGGATTTTGGGCAGTGGCTTGGTCATTCTCTGTCAGTTGTTCCTTTCTTAGCTTTCTTCTGCCTTGAGTTGAGACATTCAATGTCTTTTCACTCCTTAACTGAACAGCTTGGCATTCTTCTGTTATCTGTTTAGATAGCTGCTGTCTTGTCTGGTTCAATTGTGCTTCCATATTCTTGTTGGCATTTTTAGTGTCTTGTAACATCTTTTTAAATTCTGCTAACTGTTTTGTTATAAGAAGCAATTGCTGATTGAGTTCAACAACTTGTTCTGGAGGACTAAGTTTAGTGGATAATGCTTTAGCCTCTTCTTTCATGGAGGACTCACTACTTAAGTATAGATGCTGATTTGTAGCAACTGTATCAATGAGCTCTTGAGCCTCTTCAATTGTCTTTCTCATGTGTATAGATCTACCAGCTGAGTGGTCTAGAGACATCTGGGCCTTTTCTGTAAGTCCATAGTAGAAGATGTCTAACTTCACCCATTCTGAAAACATTTCAGAAGGGCATTTCCTTAGCATCTCTCTGTACCTCCCCCAGGAATTATAAAGGGATTCATTATCCTCTTGTTTAAAGCCTTGGATGTCCAGCCTTAGCTATGTCATCCTTTTTGGAGGGAAATATTGATTTAGGAATTTGTTTGATAACTGTTTCTATGTTCTTATGCTTGCTGTGGGTTGGTTATTTAACCACCTCTTAGCTTGATCTTTTACAGCAAATAGAAACAGTAATAATCTGTAGACATCCTGATCTACTTCTTTATCACGTACTGTGTCAGCAATTTGTAAGAACTGTGCTAGAAACTCAGTAGGTTCTTCCTGTGGAAGACTGGAATACTGGCAATTTTGCTGCACCATCATAATGAACTGAGGGTTTAGCTCAAAATTGCTGGCTCTGATGGGAGGTATACAGATACTACTCCCATATGAAGCAGTAATGGGGTTAGCATACGACCCCAGAGTCCTTTTGGACTGTTCAATTCCCCTTAGGTCCATGATGGAGAGAGGGAGATGATGTGGATTTTAAAATAAAAATTTTATTTATTATTTTTATTTAAAATTTTTCAAAATTAAAGAAATTAAAATAAAATAAAATAAATGGAAAAAAAAGTATAAGTTTTGAAAATTAAAAGAAGAGAAATACAAGAAATTGGAAAACTAAAATGATTAATTAATTAAAAGGATTTGAAAAATTTTGAGATATGATTTTCAAAAAATGGAGAGAGAGAAAGTGGTTAGGAAGTTTTGAAAAAGATATGTCTTAAAATTAAAGATACTTGTAAGAAAATAAAAAAAAATAAATAAAAGAAAAGATTTGAAAAAGATATGATTTTAAAATTTTAAAGATTGAAACATTCTCAACAAGAAAATACCAAACTTAAAATCTTATAATCAAATTAATAAAATAGGACAAGTAATTCAAAAATTATATATAAAAATAAATAAAAGAAAAATATTTTGAAAAAGTTTATAAAATATTTTCGAAAAATATAAGAAGAAAATTGAAAAAGAATTTGTTTTGAAAAAGATTTGAAAAGATAAATTTTTAAAATTGAAATTTTAACTTAACTAACAAGAAACTACCAAATTTTAAAAATTTTGACTAAGTCAATCTAAGGAGTTCGAAAATGATGAGTAAATAAAGGAAAAGATATATTACTTTTTCTTTAATTTAATGAGGAAAGAGAAAAATAATAAAATGACACCAAACTTAGGATTTTTAGATCAAAACAAAGAAAACAAACAAGAAAGCTTTGAATGTCAAGATGAACACCAAGAACACTTCGAAGATCAAGATGAATACCAAGAACAAATTTTGAAAATTTTTAAGGAATAAGGACACAAAACACCAAACTTAAAAATTTTTATATTTTGGACACTAATAATTCGAAATTGCACAAGAAAAACAAGGAAAGACACAAAAACAAGAAAAACTAAAGATCAAACAAGGAAAATAAACAAGATCAACTTGAAGATTAAGAAAGAACTAAGAACATGTAATTCGAAAAATTAAAGGAAAATAAAAACATGTAATTGACATCAAACTTAAAACATGAAATTAAACTTAAACAGAAGACTCAATTATTAGTTTATTGGTTCTTATCTATTTATTTAGAAAATTTCAAAAAAAAATCTAGAAAAAGAAAACAAAGATTTTAAAATTTTAACAAAAACAATAAAAGAAGACGCAATTTTAGTGACTCTAAACCAAAAAAAAAGATAAATTTTTCCTAATCTAAGCAACAAGATGAACCGTCAGTTGTCCAAACTCGAACAATCTCCGGCAACGGCGCCAAAAACTTGGTGCACAAAATTGTGATTACACTTTTCACAACTCCGCACAACTAACCAGCAAGTGCACTGGGTCGTCCAAGTAATACCTTACGTGAGTAAGGGTCGATCCCACGGAGACTGTCGGCTTGAAGCAAGCTATGGTTATCTTGTAAATCTTAGTCAGGAGATTAATAATAAAAATGATTTTGTTTATGAAAAGTAAATAACATGAAATAAATGGTACTTGTGATTCAGTAATGAGGAACAGGTTGAGGTTCCGGAGATGCTCTGTCGTCTGAATCTCTGCTTTCCTACTATCTTCTTCTCCAAGCACGCATGGCTTCCTTCAATGGCAAGCTATATGTTGGTGGATCACCGTTGTCAATGGCTACCATCCGTCCTCTCGGATGAAAAAATACCAGGCACAGTTTCTGTATGACTAATCAACTGTCGGATCTCTCGTCTCGGATGAAAAATACCAGGTACAGCTACCGCATGGCTAATCATCTGTCGGTTCTCACTTGTGTCGGAATAGGATCTCTCTATCATTTTTCACACTGTCACTGTGCCCAACATTCGCGAGTTTGAAGCTCGTCACAGTCATTCCGTTCCAGATCCTACTTGGAATACCACAGACAAGGTTTAGACTTTCTGGATCTCAAGAATGCTGCCAATTGGTTCTAGCCTCTACCACGAAGGTTTTAATCCCATGGACTCGGTCTGTGGATTAGAGACCCAAGAGATACGCACTCAAGCTGTCGCCCAATGACTATGTTGAGCTTAGGTAGAACGGGAGTGGTTGTCAAGCACGCGTTCATAAGTTCGAGAATGATGATGAGTGTCACGGATCATCATATTCTCTATATTGAAGTACGAGTGAGTGTCTTAGAACAGAATCAAGCGTGATTGAATAGAAAACAATAGTAATTGCATTAATCCATTGAGACACAGCAGAGCTCCTCACCCCACCTATGGGGTTTAGAGACTCATGCCGTAGAAAATACAATATGAGATGTAAAATGTCATGAGTTGCAAAATGAATCTCTAAAAGTAGTTTTTATGCTAAACTAGTAACTTAGGTTTATAGAAAATGAGTAACTAAGTGCAGATAGTGCAGAAATCCACTTCTGGGGCCCACTTGGTGTGTGCTTGGGCTGAGCATTGAAGCTTTCACATGCATAGGGCATTCTTGGAGTTAAACGCCAGCTTGGGTGCCAGTTTGGGCATTTAACTCCAGTTCTGGCGTTTTATGCCAGAAAATGGTCTCTGGCTGGCGTTTTACGCCAGTTTGGGCCATCAAATCTCGGACAAAGTATGGACCATTATATATTACTGGAAATCCCAAGATGTCTACTTTCCAAATCAATTGAGAGCGTGCCAATTGGGCTTCTATAGCTCCAGAAAATCTATTTCGAGTGCAGGAGGGTCAGAATCCAACCGCATCTGCAGTCATTTCTCAGCCTCTAAATCAGATTTTTGCTCAGGTCCCTCAATTTCAGCCAGAAAATATCTGAAATTACAGAAAAACAAAAAAACTCATAGTAAAGTCCAGAAATGTGATTTTTTCATAAAAACTAATAAAAATATAATAAAAAGTAACTAAGACATACTAAAAACTACCTAAAAATAATGCCAAAAAGGGTGTAAATTATCCGCTCATCAGCTAGGTATTCTTGGGAAAGCTTGGATGAGGTCGAGCAGGCCTTTGTCAATGTGTTAGTGGAAAATTGGGGAGAGCCTCCCCATCTTGATACGAAAAAGTTTATAGGGGATCCTTCCCTTCTTAAGGCTGAATTGGGTATGGCAACTTCTCTATATTTGTTTATTTTTCCGATCTATACCTTTCTTTCTTGCGACTTGATTTCGCTTTTTTCTTTTTGCAGAGATGGTGAAGTCTACATATTCAATGAAACACTTCCGTCGAGCTAAGAAAGCAACTTGTTCATATCCTGGGTCGAGCTATCCGACCTGGGATGATTGGTGACAAAGCGACCGACCTCTTCAGGTCAGGCTACCCGACCTCTTCTCAAAGAGGTCGGCCAAATCGACAGGAAAGCCCAATAAAGGGCCCAAATAGAGGAACACGACCCAAATCCAAAGGCAGTCCAAGCCTATGGAGATAAAGGCGGTTCCCTTGAAGATAAGCTGACCTCACCCGAAGATAAGATAAGATAAGATAACTAACTTATCTTATCGGAAAGGTCAGCCCACACTACTATAAATACACTGGAGCACCCAGGTATAACTCATACTCTGATTCTACAATAAACCTGCTTAATACCTGTGCTAACTTAAGCATCGGAGTCTCTTGCAGGTACCCCCCACCCTCCGGTGACCAAGGATCAGCAGTGCAGTCAGCCAACAAGTCAGACACGACAGCTCCAGCCGCCACTCACCAGCCGGACACGTCGGCACTGACCAGTACAGAAGATCTCAACCGAGATCGATCTCCAGTTTCAGGTAACCCTCGAAACATTTGCGCCGTTGCCGGGGAACCTGGAAGTCATCCCATCACCATGGTGGATGAACAGGATAATGACCACAACTCAGATTTAGAAGACAGAACGCCGCACAAAAATACGGGTGCCACACCAAAGGACACTCAGGAATCTAACAGAGACAAAAACTCATCACATCCGGGAGTAATAGAAGCACTTCAAGATCGCCTAAAGCAACTCGAAAAAGAAAGTCAGTACCAGCAAGAAGTCGGCAAGGATCTACAAAGAGAGGTAAGACGACATCGAGAATTGAAAGATAAACTCCTACAACTTGAAGCCGATCTCAAAGCAAAGGCTACCCGGACCACCCCTGAGGACAACTCTCGCAAGGATCAAGACCCCTTCACTAGGGAAATCATGAAGACCAAAATCCCTAAAGACTTCAAACTTCCGGATATGACTTTGTATGATGGCACTACAGATCCCAACCATCACCTCAGCAACTTCAGAAGCAGAATGTACCTCACCGACGCCTCAGACATCGTTCGCTGCAAAGCTTTTCCAATGACTCTCACGAAGACAGCAATTAGATGGTTCGACAACTTACGTCCTAAGTCCATCTCAAGCTTTGACGACCTAGCCAAAAAGTTCTTGGCCAGATTCTGCATCCAAAAAGATAAGGCCAAGCACGCCCCCAGTCTACTAGGAATCAGGCAAGGAGATCGGGAAAGTCTTCGCAACTACATGGAAATATTCAACAAAATATGCCTAGATATACAAAGCTTGCCAACAGAGGTTTCCGTCATGGGCCTCATCAACAACTTACGAGAGGGACCTTTCAGCCAATCTATATCAAAGAGCAGGCAGAGAAGTACATCAACATGGAAGAAAATTCCCGACTTGGGGAGGCCTCGAAATCCGGTTTCACCTACCGAGATAAAGATAAAGAATCCAAGAAGAAGGAAGATCGAACGGGGGAAAAAATAAAAAAGTATCATAATTACACCCCCCTTCGGGTGTCTCTGGTGGATATTTACAAAGAAGTCTGTAACGCAGAAAAGATACCCCCAGCTCGTCCATTCAAAGGCAAAAGAGGAGGAGGAAATCGGAACGAATACTGTGAATATCATCAGGTCCGAGGACATTCCACCAACAAATGTTTCGATTTAAGAAACATCATAGAAAAATTAGTAAGAGAAGGAAAACTAAATCGGTACCTGGCCACCCGAGATGATGAGCAAAGAAAAAGACGAAGGGATGAAGATGTCGGATGAGCTGAGTAATCACCTCGTACGCCAGAAAGACATGTCCACATGATACACGGAGGATTTGTAGGAGGGGGAATCTCCAAGTCATCCCGTAAAAGATATCTTAAAGAAGTATATCATGTCGAAGGGAAGGAGGAAGCACCCGACATCCCTGCAATCACATTCACCAAAGAAGACGCATCAGGTGTCATCTCAGGACACAACGATCCCATGCTCATCACCATCATACTGGCGAACGCCAATCTCCACTGCACATTAATAGACCAAGGGAGCTCCGCCGACATCTTATTCAAAACTGCCTTCGACAAGCTCGGCTTAGAAGAAAAAGAGCTTAGAGCATACCTGAACAGCCTGTTCGGACTGGACGATACCCCAGTACAACCACTGGGATACGTGTCACTACATACAACCTTCGGAAAAGGGAACCAATCCAGAACACTCAAGATAGACTACATCGTGGTCGATGTGAGTTCAGCCTACAATGCCCTAATAGGTCGGACAACACTAAATCAACTCGACGCAATATTCTCAACACCACATCTATGCATGAAATTCCCAACTACAGAAGGGATAGCTACAATAAAAGCAGATCAAAAGATGGCACGCCACTGTTATAACGAAAGTCCAAACCTCAGAGGCAGAGGAGAAGAGTTCCATACAATTGAGCTTGGTAGAGTTCAGAGACGAGAAGAACTCCGTCCACAGCCCGAAGGAGAGGTAGCGAAAGTTCAGATCGGAGACACCTCAGACAAGACAACTAATATTGGCACGATCCTGAAAGGAAACGCAAAAGAATTACTAGTACAGTTCTTACGAGATAATGTCGATCTCTTCGCATGGAAAGCTGCAGACATGCCAGGCATAGACTCCAAGCTAATGAGTCACAAGTTGGCAGTCTATCCAGGATCTCGGCCGGTACAGCAGAGACGAAGAAAACATGGGCCAGAACGATCCCAAGCTGTGGAAGAACAGGTACAAGCACTACTGGAGGCAGGATTCATAAGAAAAGTCAAGTACCCACTATGGCTAGCTAACGTCATCTTGGTGAAAAAATCAAATGGGAAATGGCGAATGTGCACTGACTACACCAATCTCAACAAAGCCTGCCCAAAAGATCCTTACCCACTCCCAAGTATCGACGCTCTGGTAGATGCTTCATCCGGATATAAATACCTCTCGTTTATGGATGCATATTCCGGATACAACCAAATCCCCATGTATCCACCAGATCAAGAAAAGACCTCATTTTTAACACCAAAAGCAAATTACTGCTACATAGTGATGCCTTTCGGTCTCAAGAATGCAGGAGCTACGTATCAAAGGCTAATGAATAAAGTCTTTTCAGATCATATCAGAAAAATCATGGAAGTCTACGTAGACGACATGTTAATAAAGACACAAAGCGAAGAGATATTACTGACCGACCTGGCTCAGGTGTTCGACACTATAAGGAAGCATGACATACGACTCAATCCCGCAAAATGTACCTTTGCAGTAGAAGTGGGCAAATTCTTAGGTTTTATGCTCACACAAAGAGGAATTGAAGCAAACCCGAACAAATGCCAGGCCATACTCAACATGAAGAGCCCGACTTGTGTCAGAGAGGTACAACAACTCAACGGGAGATTAGCAGCCTTATCCAGATTCTTAGCAGGATCAGCAATAAGATCCCTCCCCTTCTATGCCACTTTAAGGAAAGGAAAGAAGTTTGAATGGACAATGGAATGCGAGCAAGCCTTCCAGGATTTCAAAAATTTTCTGGGACGACCACCTATCCTAACTCGACCACGAGAGGAAGAACCACTCGTATTATACCTTCCAGGCTCACACCATTAAGGTTCGGACCAACCAGCCCATAAAAGGGATACTACAGAAAACAGATCTAGCAGGCAGAATTTTATAATGGGCAGTCGAGTTATCAGAATTCGATCTCCAATATGAAGCTCGGACCGCCATCAAATCACAATACTTGGCTGACTTCATCGCATAATTCACAGATACCCTGGAAACCCCCACAGAATGGAATCTCTACGTGGACGGGTCTTCAAATAAGACTGGAAGCGGCGCAGGTGTGATAATAGAAAGCAACCAAGGAACCCAAGTTGAGCTATCCCTCAAATTTGGGTTCCCGGCCTCAAACAACCAAGCGGAATATGAAGCATTACTAGCTGGTTTGAAGCTGGCTAAGGAGGTGGGAGCTCAAAAACTCAACATCTTTAGCGATTCACAAGTAGTCACCTCACAAATAACAGGGAGCTACCAAGCCAAAGATCCCACCATGAAAAAGTATTTGGATAAAACTAAGGAACAGCTCGGACAACTCGGGGAATATAAGATCTGCCACATACCCGTGAACAAAATGCCCGAGCTAATGCACTCTCAAAACTAGCCAGCACCAAACCAGGGGGCAACAATAGAAGCCTCATCCAGGAAATGCTGCAGAATCCATCAATCTCAGAAGAGGAAAAAGTCCTAGCCATAACAAGTCAGGATCAAGGATGGATGACCCCCATAATTAATTACCTCAAAACAGAAACACTCCCCACAAATAAGAAGGAGGCAAAGAGGTTAAAACGGGAGGCTCAGTACTACACCATCATAAACAACACCCTATATAAAAGAGGGATTTCAATACCACTACTAAAATGTGTGCCGACCTCCAACACAAGGAAAGTTTTAGAGGAAGTACACAGTGGCATTTGTGGTAATCATCTCGGAGCACAAGCTCTCACAAAAAAAGTACTCCGGGCGGGATTTTATTGGCCAACTCTACAAAAAGAAGCTACAGAGTATGTAAGGACATGCCCACCATGCCAGAAACATGCCAACTTTCACATCGCCCCACCAGAAGAGCTCATCAGCATAACCTCATCTTGGCCATTTGCAAAATGGGGACTTGATCTCCTCGGACCTTTCTCCCAGGGATCAGGACAAGTCAAATTCCTCATAGTAGGGGTAGACTATTTCACAAAGTGGATCGAGGCAGAGCCCCTAGCCAACGCCACTGCTCAAAGAAGCCGGAAATTCCTATATAGGAGCATTGTCACAAGGTTTGGGGTTCCATATTCCATCACCACGGACAATGGCACCCAATTCACAGATGCAGGCTTCAGAAAGTTAGTAGCCGATCTGAACATAAAACACCAGTTCACCTCCGTCGAACATCCTCAAGCCAATGGACAAGTCGAAGTTGCCAACAAAGTCATATTGGTTGGGTTAAAACGGAGACTGCAAGCTGCAAAGGGAGCTTAGGCCGAAGAACTTTCACAAGTCCTATGGGCGTATCGAACAACGCCACATTCCACCACAAACGAATCACCATTTCGACTAGCATACGGAGTGGAGGCAATGATCCCAATAGAGGTCAAGGAAGGGTCACCTAGAGTAGTCCACTATAATGAAGAAGCCAATTCTCAACTTCAAAGAGAAAAGCTCGACCTACTTCCGGAAATCCAAGAAAGTGCCCGGATCAGGGAAGAAGCGCTAAAGCGACGAATGGCTTCGAGATATAATCAAAGGGTAGTGCCAAGAGGTTTCGCTGAGAATGATCTCGTCCTAATCCGAAATGACATTGGAACAACTCGACCCGGAGAAGGAAAGCTGGCAGCAAATTGGAAAGGACCCTACCGAGTCATAGAAGTACTTGGAAAGGGCTACTACAGACTGTCCGAACTCAATGAACGAGAGCTTCCCAGATCATGGCACGCCTGCAACCTAAGAATGTACTATAGCTAGAGAAGGTAAAAGATCTCGAACGAACTCTTTTTCCTGAAAAGGTTTTTTAATGAGGCACCAAGTCGAGATTCAGAAATTATCCAATTTAAAGGGATGAAAAACTCCCGCATGTATATATTTGCACTTGCTTTTAAATAATATATATATTTAGATATTCTACAAATTTTCAAGATGCATTAATCTAAAGCATTCATCGTCCGATTATAAAGCAACAGATCGGCAGAAAGTGAAAAACAGATTCACTGCACGATCACGATAAAGACCAATAGAGATGAAAACGCGATTCATCTAAAAGTCGAACAAACAAAGATAAAAACCACCTTCTACAAATCGGCAAAGATGAACACAGAATAATGCAAGCAGTTATCGAGTTATCCAGAAATAGAACCTGACGAGGTCTTATGGATTGCTAAATAATAACTTAAAGACTGGCCGACGTTAAGAAGTCAGACCGAGTCAACCCAAGTTATCAGCAAATCGCTGGAAAGAGGTCTGGCCAATCCTATAAAAGAGGAATTGCTATAACTTAGAAGAGATCGACCTAACGAAGTCGGTCTCCTACAAAAATAAGTTATATAAGTAATCCCTGAAAGAGACCTGACAAAGGTCTAAGAAAGAGGATTACAAAATAACTTAGAAGAGTTCGACCTAACGAAGTCGGTCTCCTACAAAAATAAGTTATATAAGTAATCCCTGAAAGAGACTTAACAAAGGTCCAAGAAAGAGGATTACAAAATAACTTAGAAGAGATCGACCTAACGAAGTCGGTCTCCTACAAAAATAAGTTATACAAGTAATCCCTGAAAGAGACCTGACAAAGGTCCAAGAAAGAAGATTACAAAATAACTTAGAAGAGATCGACCTAACGAAGTCGGTCTCCTACAAAAATAAGTTATATAAGTAATCCCTGAAAGAGACCTGACAAAGGTCCAAGAAAGAGGATTACAAAATAACTTAGAAGAGATCGACCTAACGAAGTCGGTCTCCTACAAAAATAAGTTATATAAGTAATCCCTGAAAGAGACCTGACAAAGGTCCAAGAAAGAGGATTACAAAATAACTTAGATGAGGACGACATAAAGAAGTCGACCTCCTACAAACAAGTTATATAAGTAATCCCTGAAAGAGACCTAACAAAGGTCCAAGAAAGAGGATTACAAAAATAACTTAGAAAAGGATGACGTAAAGAAGTCGACCTCCCACAAACAAGTTATTAAAGTAGTCTCTGAAAGAGACCTAGCAAAGGTCCAAGAAAGAGGACTGCAAAAGTAACTAAAACGAGGACCAACATAAAGAAATCGGCTATGGATTGCTAGAAATACAAGCAAGAGCGAGAAAACCGAGAAACAAGTTGGACCCGCCCATCCACGACCTCAAAGGAGTCAACCCGCAAGCAACAGGTGCAAAGCGATCCAAAGAGGCCGAGAAGCAAGGCTCCAACATCTCCAAAAAGTGCTAAGACAAGTGCAAACGAGCATGATATAAAATACAATATTATAACGAGCTTCAGGGTCAGCCCCAAAAGCTTGAAAACTACTTGTTGTTTTTTAAAAATAAAAGTTGCTAAACAAGCAACCCAAAAGAGTATCCACAGTCGAGCAAAATATTCAAACTACAAAAAAGAGTTCAGAAGCCCACAAGCCGGGCTATTTACACAAAATATCCAAGAGAAATCAGCAAAGATCGGGAGCCTTTTCGGCAGCATTAGTACAAGGAGAAGGAAGGCGAGTCTGAATAGGCACAGCATCCACGGTTCTATCATCCCGGTTCAGAATCTGGCAATCCGGATCAGACACAAATGGAGGAACTGAAGAGGTTGACACTTTGGCAGAAGACGCAGGGGGAGGTTCAACATCATCATCATCCTGGTCATCAGGGACAATCTTACCATCCCTCACAACATTATCCAGGCTTAAAAGAGTAAGGTCGGCCTCAGGAGCAATAATCCGAACCTGCTCCTTCAGGTTCTCATAGGCAGCAGTTACGCTGCCAACAAGATGACCTTGGAGCTCGGAGTAATCAGCTCGGGCATTCTCCAACTCCTCCCTCAGGCGTACCACCTCCCGATAAGATGTAACATAAGCCGTGTCCTCGGCCAACCGCACAGAAGCCGCCAGAGCAAGGGAACTCGCCTTTTCGTTCTC